>NW_008358101.1:8575696-8603886 GCF_000622305.1 Nannospalax galili
TTAAATAAATAATGTTTTTTTAAAGTAAAAAAAAATGTTATGAAACAAACAAACAAAAAAATGATGCCTAAAAGAAAAACAAGGAAGCAAGCCAATACATACTGTAAGCTTATAACTACTGACAGAATTGGCCATATCTCGGGCTGGAGATATGGCTCAATAGTTAAGAGCACTAGCTGGTCTTACAGATGGCCTGGGTTCTATTTCCCAGCACCCACATGGATGATTGTTAGCCATAACTCCAGTTCCAGGGGAATCCAATGACTTCTTCTGACCTCTATAGGCTTTGCATGACATGGATGCACTTACATACATGTAGGCAGTACACTCATACACATAAAATAAAAATAAGAACTAAAACATTTTTTAAAAAATAACTCTTTTTCTGTAAGATGTCCTTTGTTACTCCTGTTGTTTGAAGAGAATGCTTAGTTTTTGTTTTTTTTTTTAAACAGGCCACCGTAACTTTCTCTACAGGTACTCTTGAGGCTGTAAAGAGTCCGAAGGGATAGATTATTTTGTCTAGAGAATAGCTTCTTGCCTTTTTCTTTAATTTTATTTATTATTTTTATTTTATGTGTATGAGTGTATTGCCTGATGTAACTGTACCCATGTCATGCACTGCCCAGAGTCAGAAGAGTATCGGATCCCCTGGAACTGAAGTCATGGAAAGTTGTTATCCACCATGTGGGTGCTGGTAACCAAAATTGGGTTAAGAGCAGTCAGTGCTCTTAACCATTGAGCCATCTCTCCAGCTCTACCTCCTGCCCCTTTTTATAATCTGCATAGGGCATGTTCCATCTATTCTGAGGTTTCATTAGACATCAAAAGATACCTATATCCTTTCTATGAAAACATTTTAATGAAATCTAATTGTGACTCTTTTTTTTTTTTTTTTTGGAATGTGCCTGAAAACCTCTGTCCTAGGTTAAGGAAAGGTGATGTCTCAGTTCAATTCTTGGGTTATACAGAGACACAGCAGCTAGGCTCTTAGTAATTTTGGGATTGTGGATGCTGTAGTCTTTTATCCCCAAAGGTACAGGTGACAAGAATAGTTAATACGTCCCTGTCCAGGTGACTTGAGTCATTAAGTCTCTTAGCAACTTTCCTATCTGCTTAGAACAACAGAATCTTGTTGAATTAGCTGTATCATCTCTAAGTGGTCCATTTCTTCTCTGTTTCTGTAGAAAATGGGCTTGTATTTAATTTTAGGAAAGAGATTTTGGAGTCACATGTGTAGCCTCAAGCACTGCTGTGAGCAGCTACAGTCTGTAAGCATAGTGGCTATTTATAGTTACAGTCTAGTTGGAACTAGTCCAGTTGGAGCCTGCCATGTTTTTCTTTTACTTATAAAACAATTTTCTCAATCAGGAATTTACAGGGCTGAGTCTGACAATAACAGCTCTATGTCTTTTAGAAATTCCACTAGATAATGATTATTACAAAAATTTGTTTAAAAGGGATTCTAGATGGTTTATTAAGCAGAGATAAAACACACATATTGAAAAGACAATATTTTCACCTGGCACTTCAAAAGTTACCCAACAAATCAGGAATTATTGGGAAGTATTTTTGAAGCGAGCCACCATTGTGACTGAAGGTTCACCCTCCTTCCTCCTTCCTTCAAAGGGTAGTGTGTCATCCCTTACAGAGATTTCCTCCTTTGTAGAAGAGGCAAAGCACTGTTCCTTAGAACCTGCTGAGTGCAGTTACTCTAGTGTCCTGGTTCTACATAGCTGTGGCAAGCTTGCCCTCTAGAAACCAGTTTCTAACTTGGAGTTTCTCTGAGGAAGTAGGTTATTATCCATCTAAGGAAAGCTAAGGTTATCACTGGAGTTTGTTTTTATGTCTATAATCACTTCCCCTGGGCTTTTTGGATTGTCTCAGTTCAGTTTCTGTTGTTGGGAATTCCAGTAGCCAAATTTAAGTTAATGTGGAGAGCTAGGGTACCAATGCCTCCTTTTGCAGATTATTCTTAATCTCTGGAGCAGGCTGACTGATGAACTAAGTACTTCACAATAGCTGAACTTAGGGTTTTATAAAAAGTATTTAGTTCACTAGTCTTTAGTTACAATAAACTTAATTATATGCATATCATCTTTCCTCAAATATTACCTTTTATAAGCCATATTGGCACTAGTTGCTTTTCTGTTGCTGTCATAAACACTATGACCAAAGCAACTTATACTTAATGGACTTATAGTTTGAGAGGGATAAGGTCTACCAAGGCATGGCAGGAGGCAGCTGGAGCAGAAAGCTGAGCACTCACAACTTCAAGCAGGCACAGGAAGCAGAGAGAAAGTGTGGAAGTGGCGAAAAGCTATGAATTCTTAAAACCCTCCCACAGTCATGTCCTTCCTCCTACAAAGCTCCTAAAAATTCCATGACCCTCTCCAAATAGCACCACCAACTGACCAAGTACTCAAATACTTGAACTTATGGGGACCATTGTAATTCAAAGCAGCACATTCCAGTATTTGGCCCACATAGACTCATGGCCATATCATAATGCAAAATGTATTTAGTCAAACTTTAAAAGTCTCCATACTTTTTCAACACTATTCAAAAGTTTAAAGTCTCTTCTGAAACTTAAGGCACTCTCTTAACCATAACTTCCTACAAACTCAAAAAACAAATTATATATATACAACATACAATGGCACAGAATACACGTTCCTATTCCAAAATGGAGGAATGGGAGCATAGCGAGGAAATACCAGACCAAAACAAAACTAAATGCAGCAGGGCAAACACCAAATTCTGTGGTTCCATGTCCAACGTCTGAAGCTTGAGTTCCAAAAGGCTTTGATGGCTCCACCCCTGCAGTTTCCTTTCTTTCAACATCTCTTCCTTCTGCTGGTTCCACTCCATGTATTCAGCTCTCCTTGGCAGATGTTTCTAGGCTCCAGCATCTCTGACATTCTGGGACCTTCACTGCAAGCCAGGCTTCATTTTCACAGCTTCACCCAGTGGTGTCTCAGAGCCTTCTTCATTCAGGGGCCTCCCTTCCATACACTGGCTGGCCTCAGCAGCTCTCAGAAACCATGAAGGAAGAATTGATGATCCCCTTACTTTGCACATTTCATGCCTCTAAAAGGGAACAACCTGTGAACATGATTGGCATTGTCAGGTTCTGAGGCACCTCTAAGTTGCTTTTGTATGTTGTGGTTGTCTAGCAGGAGAAACCACCTTAGGCTTTTATCTTTTATAAATTGGAAGCTTAGCTGGGTGGAGTCTTGCCCTGAGGGCATGCTTTCCATTTTTAAAGTAAAAATCTGGAGGCCTCTCCTTAATGGCTCTAACAATAAGAGCTTCTCTTCCAGAACCCACTGGCTGCCTTGTATGCAACATTAAGTTTCTTGGTGCTCCTTTTCACTCCACACTGTACATTCTGTATTTCTTTCTGCCCCATTTGTTCTTTTTCATTGTAGGTTTGCCTAATAATCACCATTAATAACCATGCCACAGAGTCAACATTAGGCTGCCTTGAAATATCCTTCACCAAAGAAATTAGTCCATTACTTTTTAGTCTAGCCTCAGGCAGGTTCTTAGGTTGTGGGCAGATACTTGTCAAAGTCAAAATATCCCAGTTGCTTTTTAAGTCTTTGTTTTACTCTGCAACCGCGTTGCCCTCAGTGCTATTTTCTTCCAGGTGCCTACTGGAATGGCCTGTCAAGCTTTGCCTACAGCATTCAACCACTTTTCTAACCCGAACTTCCACAGTCTCCTCATTCCTCCCAAAACCCACAAATCCTCCCCAAATCCACAAATCCTTTTCTTGTCTAAAAGTTCTTTTTTAACCTTCTTTACCCAAAAAACTCTCTCATTTTTATAACTTTCTATATATTTCTTCATTTGATAGATCCTTTCTGTATTATTTTTCTATGCAGAATCTTTTTAAATATAAACTAACTATATTTCAGTGAAAAATATGAAGTTGTATCTGAAACACAGGGAAAACATTAACATCTAGGAGACCTTTTTATTCCTTACCAACAAATTGCAATTAACCAATTTGTTAAAGATATAAGTTCTATTATCAAAGCACTTAGAAACCAATTTTGTTAAAAAAGCATTCATTTCTCATTCAGGCCCACCGAATGGCAGAGTAAAAGTCTGGTATCTCTATCATGATTTTTGTATTTGTATTCTTCTTTCTGAGTTACTTACTTGCTTTTAAAGATAAAATTATTAATTACTCAAGGAAAACTGAAAGCCCAGATAAAAATCATCTTCCCAATCTTTGAATTTAAGGAGGAGTAAGTCCAGTAAGACCACCCTTTGATGGGGGCAATTATCCATGAGGGCATGGCTGCAGCCTAGAGCAGAAACATCTTCTACTGAGAAGAAATCCATCCTTTTAGGCAATTGGACCATCTTTAAACAATCTTTTATAACTAGAATTGAGACACAAATCAACAAGATAATATCTTGATTAGACTGTCCAATAATATATATCTGTCCTCAATTTTAATTTCTTCTATTTAACCTCATGTCAGTTCCTTAAAGACGGGTTTAAGGACTATCAGACATCTCTATTGGTCCCTCCAACATGGTCATATTGATTAACTCTCTTCTCTTTACCCTTGTCGGTATTGGCATTTTGGGACAGATGACCAAGCTTAGTATGTTGGGGCTGCTGGACTGGTGATTTTTCCCCCTAAAACTCCAGTTATACTACAGATTAAAAGGAATTTGGACTAATTTAACAATTTTTAACTTAACTGAACACCATTTATAAACCAATTTGGTACTATATGAATAATATTAAAAACATAAGCACACATAGAAAATACATATTATACACAATCATGAATAAATATACTTTTAAAAAACTAACTTTTGTATCACTTGTCAATTTTAAGATAAGATAATTAATCTGATTATTTTTCCACTGCACTAAGTAATAACTAATCCTAAATCTGTACTTTTTTAACTTTTATAAAAACTTTATTGAGAATTTCATACATGCATATAAGGCATTTTGATGAAATCCATGCCCACTCCCTCCCTTCCAACACCTCCCATATCTCCCCATCACTTTTTCTTTTTCTTTTTCTTTTTTTTCCTTCTTTCATTTATTTATTTTTATGGGGCTTTTGGGTACTCTAACATTTCCCCCTCTGAAGAGGTAACCCTAAAATCTTTTAAGGATTAGATAAAAGCTCCCGAATACTTTCAACATTATTGGCCTTCATTGCAGCTCTTGATTTTTTCTGAGTACCATTTGCTTGGAATACTTTTTTCAGTCTTTTCACCTTAAGGTAGTGCTAGCCCTTGAAGGTGAGATGGGTTTCTTACAAATAACACAAAGATGTATTTTTCTTTTTCTTTCTTCTTTCATTTGTTTATTTTTATGGGGTTTTGGATACTCTAATATCTAAATCTGTACATCTAAGCATATGACATTTCTTAAAAACAAGGTTGAAAAAAATCTTGTACCTCAAAGACATAGTGCTTAACCTAATCATTGATAAGGCTCAAGTAGACATCAGTTAAAATTAAAATGGTCAAAATATGAGGCTGATTATGCAGACTTAGATAACATCTTTTCTTATTTTAAGAGCCAAACAACAGAGAGGTAGACAACCTTACAGAGGAAAATTTCTTTCTCAATATCATTTTAGACCAAAGCATTTTTATTTTAAAATTTATACTGAAGTGAAACTATATTCCCTGTGCTTACTTGTGGATCTAAAACAAAAAGGATAGGAAAGAGATAAAAGAAGCTTGGAACATCCATGATGTACACTAACCGCTGAGTTTCCTACCTGGATCA
The DNA here is from genome assembly GCF_000622305.1 of Nannospalax galili. NCBI lineage: Eukaryota > Metazoa > Chordata > Mammalia > Rodentia > Spalacidae > Nannospalax > Nannospalax galili. The sequence continues at coordinate 8,581,476 of NW_008358101.1, forward strand.
GACACCATCGGTTTGACCAACATAACCCCAGATTCTTAGGCTGAACTCTCAGCAGTATCATACAACATCAGTCTCCCACGTATAGCCATTAAGCAGGCATCGGGCATCACCACAGTCCTGCTGGTTATTATTTTCCTCCGTGCATTCCTAGAGACCTGAATATGCTGTTTTGTATCTCTTCACAATAGTTAAAGACAGTTGGATAAATACAGCAACTGGAATTTAACCTCTCTTGAAATGAGAACACTTGAATTTAAATGTACCTATTGTTGCCTTGAAGAGTTATGGAGGCCCTGTCCTCATAGTGTTATTTAATGAGAATTGAATATGGGAAATCAAAGTCTCACAAGGAGAAAAACTTGATGTTGTAAAAGTGAGTAAAGAAGCATTGAGGAAGAAAGAACACTACAGTCCTCTTTTGTCTAAGTCTACTAGCTTCACAGAAAGTGGTTATGGTAGAAGCAACAGGCAGAACCTTTAGGAAACACATGAAAAAAACAGGGACATCTACAGGAATTCACAGGATCAAGAAAAAATATAGAAGAAGACATTTGAAATGTACTTTTTATCCAGAGTGCATTACTTTGGGGAGTAACTCCTATTGCTCTCATCCACAGTGAGATAGGTTTGTCTCATTATGTCTCAGGCCACTCCCTTAAAGGTAAGAGTGAAGTTAGAGACATTGGTGGATCAATCCTTATAGCAATATGTATACTTTTACATCTGACCCAGGATTGGATTGTGGACAGCTCTAAGGAGACTTCTAGCTTTGTTTTCAGTGGCTCTCATTAAATATCGTGTGAGTCTGTGCAGAAAATAGAAGCAAAGAAACCAAGGAAATACACAAGTCAAGAACAAAGTAGAAGAGCTAAGTGATAGCCAGGGACACGCATCAATAATCATTCAGATGGAGCCCATGTGAGCCCCCAAAGAGAATGTTAGTGGTAGCACAGACAGAGGCACACATCCACACAGTCACCCACAGCAGCCTGAGGAGGTCTTTTGCAGAGATCTCTACTCAGACAAAAACAGATTCATGGCCATGCCATGGAAAAATAATTTCAGAATAAACTAGTATGAAACAGAGTCAATTCAAAACAGAAAGAAAATTGCTCAGGGGAAGAATAAGCCACATCTAAGAGCATGGATATGGGCTGCTCAAAAGTCACACTTAAGTATCTCAGATTTAGCCAACTTGGTGACTCTCAAGTTACATCTCAAAGGTTGCTAAGAAAACTTTTTCTTCTTTTTTATTCTACTTCCTTCTTGATAAATTAGTTCATAGGTCAGCTTTATAAGTGGCTTGAATGGTATTCTGATAAGATGAAAAGGGAGCCACTAGCTTTGCATAAGGGACATGTCCTCTTACTGTAAATGGAGTTTCTGTGGAGATCCCTAGAAAAGAAGGTTACAGTTGGGAACAGAAAAAAAAGCCTTAACATTTCATTCTCTGCTGGCTGGTGAGAGACATTAGCCAGACTCTTGGAATATGGGCTCCTTTCCTTTGCCTTATCCCCATAATTTCCCCCAGCTTCCTAATAATAATCAATGATTTACTAAATCTTTGAATCTGAATACTGACTTGCATATAGTTATTGAATATTGCAGTTCTATTGTTTTCAATTTTAGAATATTTTTATTATTCCACAAAGAAGCATTTTAAACACATTTTTCCAGAAATAACGAAGCAGGTTACATAAAAATATATATACAATGAAGTTTAATGGGGGGGAAAGTAACAATAAACAATCAAAGACCAAAGGATTGGCCAACATGGGGTCAGCTTTGTTGGAATAATGAAGGTTTCCATTAGATCTGTTCTTTTTTTGAGAATTTCATACACATATACAATATATTTTGATCATATTCACCAGCCATACCTCTTTTGAATGCATCCTATATACACCTTCACCTCCCACCCACCCCAACTTCATGCTCACTTTTTGTTGTTAATAACTCGCTGAGTCCAGTCTGTGCTGCTCATGTACCCATGAGTGTGAGGCCATCCACTGGAGTGTGGTCATCTTACCAGGAAACATCACATCCCTGAAGAAAATTGACTCCCTCCCCTAGCAGCCATCAACTGTCAATAGCTCCTCAACTATTGATAGTCTATTCTGGAATGTTGACTGGCTTGATCTTGTTCAGGAAACCCACAGCTTCTGTGAGTTCACGAGTGCAATATCCTGTCATGCCCCAAGCTCTGACTCTTACATCATTTCCACCTGCTCTGAGCCTTGGGAGTATAAGTTATTATAGAGATGCCAAATGCATAGCCGAATATTCCACAGATGCTTCTTCTTTGCCCTTTGACCAGTTGTGAGTTTTGCTAATTGCTTCATCCGCTACTCAAAGAAGCTTCTCTGATGAGAAATGAAAACTACACTAATCTATGAGACTAAGCATACATATTTAAAGGGAGGCTTGATACTATGTCCATTTAGCAAAATAATAGTAGTAGTATTGGGTCCACCCCTAGGGCTAGGGCCTATGTATGAGCTTTGCAGTCATGTGTTCTTGACCTGATTTACAGTACCAGGCATGTATTTCCTCCTGTGGAGCAAACTTTAACTTTTATTGTAAAGCAATTGGTTACTCCCATGATATTTATGCCACTATTGCAACCATGGGCCTATCTTGCCAGGCCTCTCATTGTAGATTGCAAGTTCACAGTTGGGTAAGATTGTTGATGGATTTTCTCCTTCAGGAGCCTGACATAACACCTTCAGGTGCTATGAAAGCTAGCCAATAAGAAGAAAGCTTCCCAGTGAGCATTGGCTTGATTTCTCCAAGACTTATGGCCAAAGTGTATGGTGGCTTTAGCATTAAGGTCTTAACCATCACTTCTAGTAGAAAGCCAAGAGCAATGTCTGCATTGCTTTGGGAGTGGGTCTCTAAGATATCTTTGACCAAGAACTTGAGATGAGTTATCCTATACCTGTCACTGGACTTTTTGTTTGGCAACCTATCGCTTCTAAGAGTGCAGGGTAGCTTCCATTAAACTCCATTAAACTCATATTTAGGAGGCTTACAAAAAAGAATAGATTTTTGGGTTTTTTGAGACAGGGTCTCCTAGTATCCCCCAGTGCACCTAGAATTCACTATACAAACCAGACTGGCTTCAGTCTCATAGAAATCCACCCGCCTCTGCCTCCCAAGTTTTGGGATTAAAGATGTGCACCATCATGCCTGGCCAAAGAGTAGATATTTATGTGACTTTTTCAGACATCATTCGTGTTAGCTATCCCTTTCCCCACTACATCCTCTGCCTTTCTTGCCCCGTTTTAAAGCCTCAAATATGCATTGTTTTTTACATTTAATGCTATTGATATTTACCCACACATTTACCACTTTCCTTGTTCTTTGATCTTGTCTTCATCTTCTGTCTGGAACTAGTTACATGTTCTTTGGAGTATATCTTTTTAAACTGTTTTGAAGCTACATCATTTGGTTGCAACTCTAATTTTTCACATCCATAATATGTTTTCCTTTTTCATTCTTCAAAGTTATTCTTAGCTATGTAACTACTCGAGATTGACAAGTGTTTTCTTTCATCACATAATAACATTCCATTTTTTTCAGACTTTAATTGCTGTTACTGAGAAATCAATGGTCATCCTAAACATATTTGCTTTCTCTCAGGTAGTGGGCTTTTTTTTCCATAAGATTTTCGATTATTTTATAGTATTCTGTTACTCAAGCTAGAAAAGCTATACTTTTTCCCTTAAGAAATACTATTTTTTTTCTCATTTGAGAATTTTATAATGCATATAATTTTGGTCGAGTTCACCCACATTCTCTCCCCTTAAATTCCTTTCCTATCCATTGGCAGAGTTCTCTCGGGGTCTCTTGCATTGTCAGACAAACCATATAATATATTTTTATGTGAATTTATTATGGTTTATGCCCTCGGGTAGGAAGGGGATAAATGGGGAACTTACACAGACACAAGCCCTCTTGCCCTGCTGCTCAGAGTCCACCCCGTCAGATGCCTGTGGCATGCCCATAGTCACCACTAACTTTTGCTCATGCTTCAGGGGCCAGCGGTCTTGCCCCAGGTCCATAAGTGTCAGGCCATTCTGTCCTTGAGTATGCCCCTATGTGCCCAAGCTTGTCAACACACATTACTTGCAGTTCACAGCTTCCATCCCAAAATGGCTCCCAATAGTCCGTTTTTCACAGCAGGCCCTGCCCTTTGGAGGAACTAGTCACCTGGGAGACACTATCCTAGCCATCACTCCCTCCCAATTTCATTTGTTCTTTTTTTAAAGCCCACTGGGTCAGTTTAGTGCTTACAGTACATGTAAGGTCATCTACTGGAGCGTGGGTATGCTCTCAGCTGCCACATACCTAAAGAAAACTGACTCTCCCCTCCCTCAGCAGACATCAATTGCCAATAGCTCCTCAGCTAGGGGTCAGACTTCATGAAACCCTTCCTGATTCATTCTGGAATTTTTGTCTGGCTTGATCTTGTGCAGGTCTTCTGCATGTACTCATAATCACTGTGAGGACATATGTGTAGCTGCCTGTTGTGTCCAGAAAACACCATTTTGCTGTAATCATCTACTGTCCTTGCCTCTTACAAACTTTCCCCCACCCCTTCCATGATCCTTGAGCCTTAGGAAAAGGGGATGTGGTATAGATGTCCCATTGAGCACTCTTTAGTCTCTTATCCCCGTCAAAATTCCAATGCAATTATTCACAGAAATCTTAAAAGAATTTTAATGTTCGTATGGAAACACAAAATACTCTATATAGCCAAAGAAATCCTGAACAACAAAAACACTGCTGGAGATGTAACCATTCCTGATTTCAAGTTATACATATATGTAGATCTGCAGTTACAAAAAGCATGGCACTGGCATAGAAACAGACATGTTGATCAATGGCATAGAATTGAGGACCCAGATATATCCCCAGGCTTCTAGAGCCATCTGAATTTTGACAAAGAGGTAAAAAAATATGCTTACTGGAGAAAAGGCAGCATCTTCAACAATGTGGTTAGTCAAACTACATACATACCTGCCTAGAGAGGAATGGAGTTTGATACACATCTCTCACCCTGCACAAAACTCAACTCCTAATAGATTAAGGACCTCAACAAAAGCCCTGATACCCTGAGTCTGACAGAGGGCAAAGTAGAAAATACATGCAAAATAAAGGTGCAGGAAAGGACTTTCTGAACAGGATCCGAGTAGCACAGGCATTAAGACCAACAACATAACAAACAGGATCTTGTGACTCTACAAAGCTTCTTACAGAAAAGAACTCCATTATTCTTCTTTTATTTTTATCCACTATGATTTAAATTCATGACTTTATAGATTGTTTTTCAACAGATTGTGTGGTTGTTTTGTCAACTTGTCACAAACTAGAGTCCCCTGGGAAGAAGGAACCTCAGTTGAGCAATTGTGTCCATCAGAATTGCCAACGACCAAGTCTGTGAGGCACTTTGCTATTTACTGATTGATGTGGGGGGGGCCATCCCACTTGGGCAGAGCCAGCCTTAGGCAGGTAGCCCTGGGTTGTATAAGAAGGATATCTGAGCAAGCCAAGAGGAAGAAAACGAGTTAAACAGCTTTCCTTCATGGTCTCTGATTCAGTTCCTGCATCTAGGCTCCTGCCTTGAGTTCCTGTCTTAGTTTCCTTCACTGTTGGACTTGTTATATAGAAGTGTAAGTCAAACCCTTTCTTCCCCAAGTTGGTTTTCATTAGTATTTTATCATAGCAATATAAAGCAAACTGAAACACATTGGTAAATTTCTTAATTTCAATATTGCCTTGTTATGATGTTAGTATTTGCCTTGTTATGATATTAGTGTAAATACTCCCCAGAAGTTCATGTGTTTGAATACTTGGTCCCTAGTTGTTGGAACTGTTTTGGAAGGTTGAGGAACTAGGTGAGTCCTGTGGGAAGAAATGGATTACTAGGGAACAGGTCTTAGGAGTTATAGACCTAGTGGTCTGGAATCTCTCTCTCTCTCTCTCTCTCTCTCTCTCTCTCTCTCTCTCCCTCACCCTCTCTCTTTCTATCTCTTTCCTTTCTCATCCTCTGACATGTGAGGAGTCTCAGCAACATGTTCCTCAACCATGAAGGTTACCATGGCTTCCAGGCCAGGATGGACTGTACTCACAACAATAAGGACAGTGTCTAGCACATGGCTCTAACTTGTTCTTTCTCTATTTTTAGATCTCTGTTTAAATTAAATCCTGTTCTGCTTATCACTTTTCTGCTATATTTTCTTTATTTTTTATTGAACTTTTGTGAATTTCATACAATAAAACGTGATCATATTTAGACCCTCTCCCTTATCTGCACTGTTATTTACCTTCACCAGATTTCATTCCTTCTGTTTTATATATTAAGGCTTATTGAGTCAAGTTTGTGTCCCCTAATGTCCGTTGGTTTGAGTCTATCCACCTGAGCCTGGGCAACCTACCTAGCATCACCCCCTTAAAGAAAACTAACTCTCCCTCACTGAGTTGTCGTTGGCTGAGGAACTCCTCAGCTGTGGTTGGGCTTCTTACTCATTTTTCCACTTCTATGCTGGGTTCTTATCTGATCTGGGTTGTCATGGGTCTTGTGCATCTTGTCACCATTGCTGTAAGGTCATATGAAAGTTCCTAGCAGTCTGGAAAACTGTTTCATTGCCATCTTCCACCAACCCTGACTCTTGTCTTTCTACTGCCTCTTCAGCAGTGGTCCTGAGCCTTTGGTGCCAGGGTTTTGATATAGGTGTCCTACCCAGGGACAAGCACTCTGCAGTCTCTTATTCTCTGAATTTTGGCCAGTTGTGGCTTTCTAAGTTAATCACCATCTGTTGCATGAGGAAACTTCACTGATGAGAGCTCTCTTCTCATTGTGCCATGTTCTAGACACATTGTTCATATCCTCCATTTAATTCAGTAAACTTCTTTCCAATCATCCCTAAAACCTAACCTGTTTTAGATCCTTTTCTTTTTGTTTCTCTTTTTTTTGTTGCACCCCTGGGTGGGGTGTGTGTGTGTGTGTGTGTGTGTGTGTGTGTGTGTTATTGACAATTGAACCTAGGACATCCTACTTGCTACAAAGCCACACAACCACACAATCTACCACTGAGCTACAGTTCAAACCATTATTATTTCTAAACTTTTTGAGACTGTTCTACTATGTTGCTTGGGTTGGCCTTGAACTCAATCTGTAGCCTAGTAAGGCATTGAAGTTTTGATCTTCCTACCTCAATCTCTTGAGTTGTTGAGATTACAGGCCTGTGCCTTGAGACTTACCTTAACTATTGTTTTTCATTCCTGAAATTTTGATTTTATTCATTTTGAAGTTTACTTGTACAGTTTTAGCACATTAGCTACAATTTATGCTAAGCATAGTCATTTTCTATTCTGACAAATCCCATGCCTAACAGTCTTGCTTTTGAAAATCTTTATCATATATTTGCTGTATGAAGTGCTGATGACAGCTAATTTAAGTGCACTATTCAGGTGCTTTGATCCAATTTGCCCTGTTGCCTTGGGTGTTTGTGGTTTTGATAATGGGTTCCCACATTAGAATACCATCTACAAATGTTCCTGGGGGGCTGACTTGATTTTGGATAGGCTACTTACATGTGATTCTTTCCAGTTCTTGAGAACAAAACCAACATGGGATACCTTTAAACTAAAACATTACTAATAGCATTTTTAAATTACCCAAATGCTATGAATTCAGTCTGCAAATTATTGTTTTCAGATCTATTGAGGATTATTACTACACGCACCTTCTCCCATAAATCTAATACCAAAATTGAAGGCAGGTAATTATTTTCCCAATCTTTTTCTTATTAGCCCTTTAAGGATTCAGCCACTTGAGGTTCACAGTCACTTATTAGACTCCACCTTAACTAGTTTTGTGTCCTGCCACTATTTGTCCTTAGCCTCAACTCCCTCTACAAATTGAAATTTTTTTGTTCATGAAATGTTAGAAATTTTTTTGTTCATGAAATGTTAGAAAATATTTTCAGGTTGCTAGTTCCACTTACCTGCCATAGTTATCATTTTCATTAGAATTTTACATTTAAAGTAGATAGATCAGCATATATTTTCTTTATAGTGCCAAAAAGAGAATGTGCTACTGTGTTAACTCCTTATTAAGCTAGTTGGTGTGTTTATCCATATTCACATGTGTAATTTGTGAATAAAAAATTGCTATTCTGCCTTCATTAATCATGAATAATTTTTCAAATTTCACAGAATATCTGTGAATGAGGGTAACACTATGAAACATGTGCTTATTTCTGTATCTGTGGAAGATCATCAAGAAAATACTTTATCTGGAATCTGTGACCTCTAACAGTCCCATATACTAACATTTTTCCACTTCTGGAAAGGAGGTAAAAGGAAACTCAGAACTCAGTGACTATGCCAGGCCAACAAATTCCCTGAGTGTTTCTTTTGTCAAGTTTAAGAATTGATTTTGGGTATATGCTAAGGAGTGGTATAACTGGGTTGTATGGTAGGTTCATTTTTAGTTTTTTAAGAGTTCTCCACACTGTTTTCCATAGAGATCACATGAGTTTGCAATCCCACCAGCAGTGAATGAGAGTTCCTCTTTCTCCACATCATCGTCAGCATTTGGTATCATTTGTTCTCTTGATCCTCGACACTCTGATTGGGGTAAGGTGATACCTTAAGGTGGTTTTAACTTGCATTTCCATAATTACTAACAATGTTGAACACTTTTTGAGATGTTTCTTTGCTATTTTTATTTCTTCATTTGAGAACCCTCTGTTTAGATCTTTAGCCCATCTTATATTTGGGTCATTTGGTTTCTCAATTCTTTGTTTTTTACTTCTTTTTATATTCTGGATGTTAAACCCCTGTCAGATGTGTCACTGGTGAAGATTTTTTTCTCATTCTGTGGGTTTTCTCCTTAATTTTTTGATTGTTTCCTTTGCTGCACAGAAGCTTTTTAGTTTAATGAGGTCCCACTTGTTGATTGCTGACCTTAATTCCTGAGCAAGTACTGTCTGATTTAGAAATTTAGAAAATCCTTTCCTACACCTATATCTTGTAAGTTACTGCCAATATTTTCTTCTAATACTTTCAGAGTTTCCAGTTTCGCATTGAGGTCTTTGATCCAGTCTTTGAAACTTAAAGATCTAGTTTCATTCTTCTACACGTGGAGATCCAGTTTTACCAGCACCTTTTGTTGAAGATGCTGTCTTTTCTCCAATGTGTGTTCTTGGCACCTTTGTCAAATATCAAGTGGCTGAAATTGAGTGTACTTGGGTTTGGATCTTCAATGATGTTCCATTAACCTATGTGGCTATTTTTGTGCCAGTACCATGCTGTTTTTAAAACTATAGCTCTGTAGTATACTTTGAGATCTGGTATAGTAATCCCCCCAGCATTGCTCTTTGGCTCAGAGTTGCTTTGGCTATCTGGAATCTTTTGGGCTTCCATATGAATTTAAGAATTTTTTTTCTAATTCTTTGAAGTATGTCATGGGGATTTTTATTGGGATTGCATTGAATCTATATATTGATTTGGTAGGATGGTCATTTTCACAATATTAATTCCCATCAATGAGCATGGAAGGTCCTTCCATCTCCTGGTGTCTTCCTCAAGCTCTTTCTTTAACGATTTAAATTTTTCATTGTAGAGATCTTTGGTGTCTTAGGTCAGATTTATTCCAAGATATCTTATTTCCAATTGCTTGTTATTGGTATACAGAAAGACTACGCATTTTTATAGATTGATTTTATAACCTGTTACTATACTGAAAGTGTTGATCAGTTCTAGGACTTTTCTGTTGGAACTTTTGGAATCTCTTCGGTACAGTATCATATAATCTCAAAAAAGAATGATAGTTTGACCTCTTCTTTTCCATTAGTAGTCCTTTAATTTCCTTCTCCTGTCTTATTGCTCTAGCAAGAGTTTCAAGCACTATGGTGAAAAGGAGTGGAGATAGTGGACATCCTTGTCTGGTTCCTGATTTCAATGGGAATGCTTCCAGTTTTTCTCCATTTAGAATGATGTTGGCTGTGGGTTTGTGGTATATAGCTTTGATTATGTTGAGGTATGTTCCCTCCAGTCCAATTCCGTCTAGGCCTTTGAACATAAATGTATGCTGAATTTTGTCAAAAGCTTTTTCTGCAACTATTGAGATGACAGTGTGATTTTTGTCTTTGAGTCCATTTATATGATTAATGACTTTTATTGACTTGCATATATTGAACCATTCCTGCATCTCTGGGATAAAGCTGACTTGATCATGGTAAATGATCTTTTTGATGTGTTGCTGAATGCAGTTTGCAAGTATTTTGTTGAGAATTTTTGCATCTATGTTATTTAAGGATATGGGTCTATAGTTTTCTTTTTAGGTTGTGTCTTTACTTGGTTTGGGTATTAGAGTGATGCTGGCTTCACAGAAGGAATTTGGGAGTTCTCCCTCTCTTTCTATCTTTTTGAATAATTTAGGTAGTATTGGTTGGAGATCTTCTTTAATTCTGCTGTAAATCCATCTGTGCCTGGGCTTTTTTTAGTTGGGAGGCTTTGTATTACTGTTTTAATTTTCTCATATGTTATGGGTCTGTTTAAACTGTTGATCTCTTCTTGCTTTAATTTTGGTGGTTCTCATGATTTTAGATATCCATCCATTTCTTTTTGATTTTCAAATTTGGTAGCGTATAGGTTTTTAAAGGAAAAGATGTCTCACAACAGATGGAAAATTTATTTGTTAATGCTATTAAGTCTCATAATTATTAAAAAAAGAAAATGAGAATGTAAAAGATGTTAAAAGGATATGGGAAAGGAGTATTTTCCAAAATAGACAGACAAAATGAGAAAGCCTAAGCAAGTAATGAAGGTCTGTTTAGGTTTGTTATGATATATAAATGATGAGATTAAAATAATATACACATAATCTTAAAATGTCTATGGTCATAGTTTAGTCAACTAGTTTAAGGAGCAAAATATAAATCTAGTTAAAGTTTATCTGAGAATATTTGGTTTTTTACCCAAGCTTTATCTACATAGCACACACTAATTAAAAGTACTAAACTGGTGGAACTAACCTTATTGGATGTTTAACAGCTATAGTTTGAGGCCTATACCAATGTGGTCAGAGAGACTTAAAGGAAAGTTTTTGCCCCTTGCCCTTCAAGATCCACTAAGTTCCAGGGGACTATGAGCATCTCTCAAAATGTCCTGTAACTGTGGTGAGTCACCTGTCCTCTTGTTCAGGAAGGCCATGGAGGCCCCATGAGATGGACTTGAATCCATGTCCAGTCTACAAAGAGGAGGGTCAACTCAGAGGAAACATCTCATTCATGCTTCCAAGTGAAGCCAGACATGGTTAAGCAGGACCTTTGACCTATCTTCATAGATAGAACTGGTAAAAGAAAGGAGCCAGGAGCTCCTCCCAAGCCCATGTGACCCTGAGGAACAGATCCTCAAATGACCTTAAGTGTAAAAGTAAATTGATTTATTTGGGCCAACTGTATGGTCTTAAACACCCAAAAGGAAAGTATAACCAAAGAGCAAAGTCATCAGTATATTTCTTTAAGAGTTCAAGGGATTACACTTCCCAGATATTAGGCTTAAGTCTATACATAAAAAGTTATTTAGACAATTATTTCTCATTGATAATTTTGTTCCTAGCCAGAAAGTGCTGCTCAGATGTAAGACTTCAGATCTTGGTCTCCAATACTGTAGTGCCCACCTGTAGCTAAGGGAGACAACCAGCTATTGTTCTAAAATGATGGATAAATTTGTTTTCTCCCCCTATCTAGAAGCCTTTGAGAGGGAACTGACACTGATTCTAACCACTCCAACTGCTATCAAAATACCTGAAACCAAATCCTTAATCCATCACTCTAGAGTCCAGCCTTGGAAGACAAAAGAAAAATGAAGAGGAATCCAATAGATGGATGCTTTGGAAGCCCTTGTCAAGAAATTCCAATGGACGCTCCTATGAACACTTGAAAATTGCTCTGTTCTGAAGATTTTCTAGTTCCCTGTCTAGAACCTGTAATGCTAATTACTCTTGCCTTTACTTCTCCTTCACATCTCCTATTCAGGATTCAAAGACTTTCTTTTCCTCCTCAAGATAAGAATTACACAATTTGGGAGTCTTTTAGATAGACCCACTGATAGGGTGCTCCAGTTGCCTCATCTTGTGTCCCTGTTCAGCATGGAAGAAGCCAGAGCGGTTTGTGCCCTGGTTCCCTATTGGCAATTTGGGTAACCCCTTCAAAGGATGGTGTGATAAGAATAGGAAGTAGGAATTCCCTAGGCAGTTAGGGTCAAAAGACCCCAAAGAAAAGTAACCAGTTTCTCGGCTAAAACTCACAATGTCCTTGGGCCTCTTAGCAACCTACTCCATTCCAAATGCCAAAAATGTGGAAAATATTTGGGAGCTTTTATCTAAACCTTAAAAGATTTTATGGTTACCTCTTCAGAGGAGGGCATGTTAGAGTAGCCAAAAGTCCCATAAAAAATAAATAAATCAAAGAAGAAGAAAGAGTACATTAAGTTATCAGCAAAAAGTGATGGGGAGATATGGGAGAAGTTGGAGGGCAGGGAGTAGACATGGATTTTATCAAAACACCTTATATGCATTTATGAAATTCTCAATAAGTTATTTATTTAAAAAAGAATTTCTTTTGTTCATGTGCTTTTCTTTGAAGTTACATTTACGTATAATTTATGTTTCTACTAAATAATAGAGACATACGATTATTTCAGTGTCCCAAGTGAGGAATAAATTTGCACCTGTATGTCATCCTGAGCCTATAATTTCTATTCAGAGAAAAGTAATAAAAAATGTCTATACATTCACTGTTTTAATCTATATATTTGCCATCTTGAGGGTGTAACTCCTTTGCCCACCTCTAATCTCCAAAGGGTCAGTATCAGCTCTGGATCCCAGAGCATTCCTATATTTGAAATATTTCACAACCAGTAGACAAATGGAAACAAATTATTCAATATTTAGATATTGGCAGAAGTTCCATTTGTTAAAGGGTAAATTGTATGTGGTGGACATTTCAGTAAGTTCTAGGCTCTAAATATCTGAAATTTTATTTTCACTATGGCATATTAAAAATATAAAGAAAAATTGAAGGACTGGGAGGTGGCTTAGTGGTTAAGAGCACTGACTGCTCTTGCAGAGGAACCGAGTTCGATTCCCAGCACCTGCATGGTGGCTACGAACCGTCCTTAATCCAGTTCCAGGGGAATCTGAAGCTCTCTTCTGACCTCCGTGGCATTGCATGACATGGGTGCACTCACGTACATGCAGGCAATACACTCATAACATAGAATGAAAATAATAAATAAAAAAATTGAGTTGTAGTTCAGCTTGAAGAAGGCAGGAAGCCAAATGACAGCAAACACAGAATATCTGCGGTCTGTACAGCAGCTCCTGGGTGCTGTAATCTTTAGTGTTTGTAACAGCATTAATTCTATTCCGTTCTTATCCAAGTATAACCACATTAAGAAGATATGTAATTTTGTATCTCTAATCATGATTCCATGAGGCTGAGGATATTGAATATGATTGCAAGATTCTATTATGGTTTATGATGTGTGTGTGTGTGTGTGTGTGTGTGTGTGTGTGTGCGCGCGCGCGTGCCACAAGTGTGTACAAGGAGTCCAGAAGAGGGTGTTAGATCTGCTGTTATAGATGGTTGTGAGCTACTCAATGTGTTTCCTGGGAATTTAGGTCCTCTGGAAGAGTAGCAAGCACTCTTAAGTGCTGACCCATGTCTCCAGATAATTCTGCCTTTAAACCTTAGAATCCATGATGTGTGGGGCTTGAAATGTGTCACAGGGACAATCCTGAAATATACCTCTAATTGTAGAGGACATTGGTCATGTGCCCTGACTTGTAAGTCTCTTTTGAGAGGTTTTGCTTTGAGGAATTTCCTTCTGTACCATTGTGGGATCACCGACATAAATCAAGAAACAAAAAGAGAATGTTCTTATTTAAGAACTTGATTCAGAAATGAGAAATTTAAGGAAGAAGGAGAAACTCCTTCCTTTCTGGCAAGTTTGGTGGTGAGTTGATTGGCTTTATGAAGTGGCATTACTTCTAAGACCATCTGCTAGCTAAAGAAAGCATCATGCTATTGAAAATAGTTGCAGTACACTAAAGACATGTTCTAGCACATACTAATCTTAACTGTGGCATCAATATTGAATTAGTTTTGCATGACTCAGGGCATTGTTCCATGCTTAGTTTTAAACTGGTTGTCTAATCATTCCTGTCAATAATGTGTGCAACCCAATATTCTCTAAATAAACACTTCTTAATTAATCAGAACTAGCTATTGCTTTTCTTACTTAGAACCAGGACTGAGACAGAATTTGATATCAAGAACAATACAAGTAACAAAAACTTGAATCATTTATAGCCTGGAAAGCTGATAGCTTTTGATAAGTATTGTATTTACATGAAGTATTTACATGCTCCACTTGGGATAAGGTCAATGTATCAATTGAAGTCTAATGTTAAAGAAAATATGAACTGAGTTAGGCAAGGGCTAAGTTAGTAAAGTACAAGGACCAGAGTTTGGATCTTTAGTGCTCATTTAAAAGCCTGGACATGATATCATGTACCTGTAATCCAACACTGGGGAACCAGAGACAGAGGGATTTGTAGAGCACCATGGTGAACAGGGTCAGTGAGAGATCCTACCTCAAAATATAAGGTAAAAAAACAACTGAAGAAAATAACTGACATCAACTTCTAGCCTCCATATGCACATACACACACGTGCATCCACACACATGTGCCCACCCCCAAATCACAAATTAGGCAAAACATTCTAAAATTCTGAGTGGGAGCCTGGCCCAACTTCCTGATTTCAGTAAATTCATGTAAGAGAGAGATGTTAAGTCAAACTAGGGCTACCTGTTGTAGAACCAGACCAAAGACAATACTGTTTTTTAAAGGGAGCTCCGTGGGTATGATGGAAAGGTCTGTGATAATGGCCTTGAATATTTGTCAAGCCATCACTGGTGGCTGAAACAAGACCTGATAAAAGAATTGGCTACTAATCAGTAGTTCTAGGACTAGATAAATAAAACTATTTCTGAAGCAATTCTAGTAGGAATTCTCAGCTAATAATACAAGTTGCCTGCTGGTAGAGATCACAGTAAGGACATTTATTATTTTGTACTGCCTCAAGTTATTGACCAAAGTATAGCCAGAGGGCTGGAGAGATGTTAGGAAAGTGGCATGCGTTTTGTCTTAAGGAGTAGTGCTGCACATAGTGCTTCTGTCTATGGTTTCTAGCACGCAGAATTCACTAGAAACTAATGGAGTGCCCACAGTAATTTATGGCTGACAATAGCCTGTTGAGTCCTTAAATGCAATGTCAGCTCCCAAGTTTGCATCAACAGGACTTGGGTTACTAAATTAAAGCAGCTTTGTAGAAGTGCAATCTCCTGTCAGTGTGATATTCCTGGATGTAGACATACTAATTGGAAAAGTCAGATTCCTCCAAGGCTAGAGCAATGGGATAGCTGGGATATGGCTGACTGAAGGAATAAAGAAATTGTCTCTTCCTCAAAGGTACTCTATCTGGTTCTACCATTCTATGTCTTGTCTTGTTTTACTTTTTCTTCTGTCCTAAATGAGAAGTCTCAGTATTATTTTTCTGTTTCTTGCCTCAATATTTTCATGAAATGTGTTCAGTGTACTTGCTTATTAAAAAGATTTATGTTGTTGGCCAGGGTGGCCAAAGGGACTCCCAGATAGTAACCCAGCATAGAACTGGGAAAATGAACAGCAGACCCCAATCTTATCCAAAGGAATATTGACAACTGATTACAGCTAGATGAGGAACAGCTGTAGAACAAAGACCTCTAGATAGGCTGACTAGATTCACCAGAAGGGCATGTAGTGGGGAATGGCTGGGGGTGCCGACAACACAGCAGACAGTAGCAGGGATATCAGAGTATAAGGGCTTTAATGGGGGCCGGGAGGCTATGGGAGGGTGCTATCTGGGAAGTGGGTGTAAAAATAAATAAATAAATAAATAAAAATTCTCTAACCTAGCTATGCATAAAACAAGTAAATAAAAAATAAATTAAAAAAAGATTTATTTTATTTTTAATTATGTATATGTGCCTGTGTCTGCGTTTAGATATGTGGCATGGGGTCCTGTGGAGGGAAGAGGCACTGGATCCCTCTGAAACTGGAATTATAGGTGGTGGTGAGCAAGGTGACATGGATGCTGGGCACTGAACTTGGGTCCCCTGCAAGAGCAGTATGTGTTCTAAACCACTAAGCCATGTCTCTAGCCCAGGGCACTTGGTGTGAAGGTACTGGCCTGCTGGAACATACATTTAGAGCTGATGAAGAATGTCCTGCATCCAGAAGTCCCTCAACTGTGAGGTTAAATACGTATATTGATGAGATTAGGAGGGTGTGTGTATTCTTTATGTAATTGAGCAACTGTACAGATGTTGGGCAGTCAAAGGGGTAGACAATAGTAGACATTGTTCATTCTCCTTTCATTCCTCCTTTAATTGAATGAACTTCATTTATTTTCCAATGTGTCCAGCTAAAATGATTCATTTTTCTTATCTTACATACAGTTATGATTGTCAATGTCAGCTGATGAGATAAGGGTAGATATTCCTCAGGAAGACAGGTTTTCTAAGTAAAGGGCAAAGTCCAGGTTTTCCTTATTCCACTGTTACTGAGTTGATAGTGTCAGAACCTGGGTCCTGGCAACCCTAACAAGCATGATTTGACTACCTGCCCTCAGTAGGCCAGTTATAAAAAGAAGTGGTAAAAAAGTATTAAAAGGAGATTTATCCAATATAGTCCCATTGGGAAGAGGATCAACCCTTACTTCCATCTTTGTGTCCTGACATGAGGTTGGGTTTGAATAGCAGGCAGGAAGCATGCACAGCAAAGCAGTGCTCATTTAGGAGTGGTCCTGCCTGTCTTCAATGTCTGGCTCCAGTTTCTCATGCAAAGTAGTCAAACAGTTGTCAGAACTTTGTGAAAACTCTTTCCGAGACATAGATCACCCTCTCCCTGCACTAGGCTCTCAGCTTTTTACTTCATCCAGCATGAGACCTCTGGGAAAATTCGACTTTCTTAGGGTCCATTGTGTCAATAATCTGATAGCCAAAGAGAGGGGCACAAGCCTCTCTTTAGAACTCTAGGATGGTTACATCATCTAGAAATCAGACATAATGTCTGGAGATACAACAGCCATATTTATGATGATGAGTTTTAATGACAAATGTTTAGAAGGGAGAACTGGTAAACAGAAAGGGAGCTCTTGATGGCTTCATAGAGGCATGCCTGCCTGACCATCTTCCCTGATTTAAAGAAATGGAACTTCCTTAACAGTGTTTTGACGGTTCTTGTTTAGAGATGAATGTATTCCTAACAAATATACTCTCAGCATTCCAAGTCCATAGAAGGAAGGTGTCTGTACCTTACTGTAAACAGAGATGCCAGGTCAACTTCATACTTCACTAGTAAGTGATATTTCCTTCATCTTTCCTGTGATTTTTAAATTATGAGAACATATTAATTGCACATAATAGGTTCATCATGACAATCTAGTACATGAAAGTGTTAGAGTTTGATCATATTCATCGTTGGGTTCTGTTTTTAAAACCAAAGTAAGTGATCAGTATTTTGTTTTCTTTTTGGTCTTTTTGAGACAGGGTCTCCCTGTAGCCCCAGCTGGCCTGGAACTCACTATGTAGACCAGGCTGGCCTCGAACTCACAGAAATCTGCCTGCCTCTGCCTCCCAAGTGCTGGGATTAAAGGCATGTGCCACCATGCCTGGCAAGTGATCAGTATTTATGGAGCTTTGCTATCATGGCCTTTTCTTTGCTTATAAATGTGGCTGTTAGTAACATTCCCAAGTAGGTAATCTTTAGCATTATTTCTGAGTTGAGGGGCTGTTATGAATGTTAAGGTGTCAATCTCCAGAGTCAGTCATTATTCAATTCCCTACTGACCTATTATTGTTTGTATCATCCTGAGTAATCACTTTACATTTTGGTACTTATTGTTATACCTCAAAACTGGGAAGAGTACCAACGTAAGACTTCACAGAATGTTAGAAAGCATATTAGAAAGTATTGTTCACTTTTTTTTCAAGAGTTAAAATTTTGAATGTGGAATATATTTCAGTGTTTCACCTTTAGTTAAGAGAGATCTAAGCTTCACCCAAAATCTAATATTGAATAAGTATTAAATAGATGAGGTTGTGTGATAGCACTGGGGAAGGAGTCATGGAGAGGACTCAGAACAGAAACTTAAAAACATGTAGGATATAGGTGGTGGAGAAATGGCTCAGTGGTTAAGAACACTGGTTGCTCTTGCAGAGGACCTGGGTTGGGTTCCCAGCACCCACATGGTAGCTAACAACTGTCCATAACTCCAGTTCCAGGGGACCCTCTGCCCTTTTCTGGCCTCCATGAAATTATCTATAGAAAGCATATTTTTGGTTTAGCAAACAAAGTTTATATACATGCAGGCAAAATACTCATATTCATAAAATAAAGAATAATTAAAAACAGAAAATATGACCAAGAGATTGAGATTACTTAGAGACATGTATATTAATGTTTTCATGTATTTACCTTAATATTTAATTTAGTTTTGGAGCTACAAAGAACATCATAAACTGTATAACTTCATAATGCTGAATTTGCCAGTTAATATTGTCATCTATAATAAAAAATTAATGCATAGATAACTATTTCAACAAGTTGTGGTTCCTAGTTTTCTCTCTTAAAGTACTTCCCCATAACAAAAATGGAAAGGCAACTTTAAGGGTTTCTTAATTTCTATAGAATGCCTGCCTGGCCCAAAGCACATTATATGTTTTGTACAACCTAGTCCATTTCCCAGTCACTGTTTATTGTCTCTCAAGTTAAAATGAAAAAATTGTGAAGCAAAGAGATTAAACAATATGTTCAACCGTGCTCATATGTTAAGTAGAGTTATTGGAACTTAAACTCAACCATATAAAAATCTCTGATATTTTCCAATAGAATTCATAACAGAAAACCTATCAGAACAGGTTTCCATTTTTGTTGAAGTAAAATATTGGAACATTGCTCATAATATTATAAAAATAGGAATTCTTTCATAATATGAGAAGCAGTTACGTTTTTTCTTAAAGAATGAATTTCTTTTCTGGAACAAAGAAACTTAAGAAGTGAAATGGAAAAGTGAAGTCAGAAAAATATTTTGGAGGCTTTATGCAACACATGTTAACTGTAACTAAGTTGAATATATGTACATATAAAAATAATCACTTTAGCTGGGTGTGGTGGTACACACCTTAATCCTAGCACTCCAAAGGCAGAGGTAGGTGGATCTCTATTAGATTGAGGCCAGCCTGGTCTATAAGGTCAGTTAAGGCCAGCTGGGGCTACAGGGAAATGCTGTCCCAAAAACCAAAAACTAAATAAAATAAATAAAAATCATTTATAGAAAGTATACCTTTTGGTTTAGCAAAGACAGCTTAAAAACAAGCTTTGTCAGAAGTGGAGAGATGGCTCAGTGGTTGGGAGCACTGGCTACTCTTCAATTATCAGCAACCACATGGCTGCTAACAGCCGTCCGTAACTGCAGGCATTGTGTGACATGAGTGCACCTACCTAAATGCAGGAAACACACACACACACATAAAATAAAAAGAGGAAAAAAAGTAAAATCTTTCATATTAAAAAACAAGATTTGTTATAAAAATAGGTAAGTTTATTCAGTATTAAAACTTATTAAGTCAATTTTTTCCTTCTGATGTTTTCCAATTTTATTATGTTTTAGAAAACTGAGATAAACCATTGTTATGCAAGAAAATCCTTAGTACACGCCTAGATTATTAGCTGAGGTAAAAAAAATTGTTGTCAGTATAACAACTCTCCTAAGTTATGATTATTTTAGGAATGGATACTTTTATTAATTTTCACCAAAAAGATAGAGCACTTCAAATGGAAATATTGACATTAAAATGACCCTCAGATCAAATGTACAGTCTTCTTTTTAATAAAATGCTGTATCTTTTGAGACTTTATACATGAGTACTGTATTTACATCATTGTCATCCTCCATCTCCTCCTTCAACTTCTCCCATGTCTCTATCTCAGGTGCCTGACCTCTTCTGTAATTATTATTGTTACACACACACACACACACACACACACACACACACACACACTTGACCTATGGAGTTCATTTAGTGTTGCTTTTATGTGCCTGTATTTAGGGAAGACTGGATAACCTATCAGGTGCTTGTCCCTGGAGCAGACTTACTCCCCCTCTTTCAGCAGCCATTTGATTGTAGCTCTTCATCTAGATGGGTCACCTTGTGAAATTTCCCTATCGACATTGGAATTTCAGTTGCTGTTGTCATTATGCAAATCTTCTTTGGGAAATTGCATTTGTTAAGATTTCATGGGTTCAGCATCCCTGAAATGCCTGGAAGATGCTATCTAGCACCAAGAGTTGTGTTACTCTGGCTCTTGTAATCATTTTGGTCTCTCTTCCATGATGTTTCCTGAGCTTTAAATGCAGGGGTTGCATTGTCGATGCAGCATTTCGGGCTGAGTATGCCATAGTCAGTTATGCTCTCATTTGACCAAGTTTTGACCCCTGTAGTAGCCTCCAACTCCTGCAAAAAGAAACTTCTCTGATGAGTGATGAGGGCCACACTCCTCTGAGGATATAAGGATAAGCATTTAGAAAATAGTTAGTAATTATATTGGTTTAGTAAAATGGCAGTAGTAGGTTTTCCTCTAGGGTCTATGACCCCTCCAGTCATAAGGAGCTGGCTTGTTTTACAGCACCAGGCATGGATTCCCTCCTCTTGAACAAGCCTTAAATCCAATTAGATAGCTGATGCTAACCTCCAAGATTAACAGTGCCACTATTGTAACAGTGGGGATATCCAGAAAAGGCTGCAGTTCATAGACTTTACATCTTGGTAGGAAAATTGATTGTTTTTCTCCCTTGGTAGCTTGCATAGCTTCTTCCAGTATTATAAGAGCTAGTTCTCAGGGAAGAAGTTTCCAGGTCAGTTCCTGCTGGGACTTTTCAAGTCCTGTGTCTGAAGTGTATGGTGTCTTCCCCAATAGTACCTTGCCCCCAACTTCTGTGAGTCACCCAAGTCAATGGCAATTGCCTCTCCTGTTTTAGGAGTCTCCCTGACTGACAGGGAGATTCTCCATGTCCAACCCTGGAGTTTTGTTAGATAATCTATAGGAGACTATCTTGGAAGAATCATTATAACCTCACGTGGAGTAATTCCATTTGAACTGTGTGTGTGGGTATGTGTGTGTGTGTGTGTGTGTGTGTGTGTGTGTGTGTAATTCCATTTGAACTGTGTGTGTGTGTTTTAGGTAAGTTTACAAAATAAAATCTTCCTGTATGGCCTTTTCAAACATCCTTGGGCTACCCATCTCTTCTTTTATCCTCCTCTATATTATCTTCCCTCCTCCTTCCCCAGTTAGGGCTCCCACCCCTTACTTTTCCTCTTTCCTCTCTTCATAGCACCTGTGTCCTACTATTCTGTTCTCTAGAGCTCGTTCTTCCTGCATCCCTGCATGATCCCTTTCCTGATCTCTGTGGTGATTCAAGGTTATATAATCATGTACTTTCTCATAAAATCACCCTAGTGAAGTAGTCAACCAGAAGCTATGAACCATTGTTTTAAAATTTACTGATTGACACTCTAGTACCACTTTTATCTAGAGATCCCGTCTATAAATTTATGCAGAAGTAGATAAGTATTGAATAAAATTTTGGTGTCATTAGATTTATATTCTAATGTAATCAAGAAATAATGTGTCAAGTGTCTATTTTTTTTGCTCCTTTAACATTTTACATTTCTTTCACAAAATAAATGAAAATCCTCTGTGGGAGGTAGAAAAATAAATTATTTTAACCTTCTAAATTAGAATTGAAAAAGCTGTTTTTACTATATTGGTATTAATATGCTTTCAGAGATTTTTCAAGTAGCAAAAAATGTTTTCAAATGAATTCTTACCATTTGTTGTCACATATATACTAAAAAATGAAATTCTCAACATGGAAACAAATAGTATGCTGCCCAACATATACTTATAAATGAATACAAGAAAAACATCCCACCTGGCTATCTTTTTAAAAATTATTTATTTAATAATCACATAATTAGAAGAAGCATTTCATTACAACAGCGTTGACATATTCAATACCAATATAGTGAGATAAGATGCATCTCTTTCAAAATTGGCTGTAAATTTTTAGGTTTATAGTTGAATTAATACAGTTATACAATAATGAACTCAGTATAAGTCCTGTTTGCATATGTGTCTTTAATGTCTATGTATCTGATTATTACTAGTCACAGTCGGTTACACGTGGATCCTTAGTACCTGAGTATGGATATAAAGTCATCAGGT
>NW_008358101.1:8603973-8608269 GCF_000622305.1 Nannospalax galili
AAATTTTTCATTTATTTTTTTTTCAACTATTTTAAAATTTAATAACCACATGATTAGAAGAAGCATTTAATTACAGCTTTAACATATTCAGTAATACATTCTAGAGCAAGGATACAACTCTTTCAAAAGTGGCTATAAATTTTTAGGATCACAGTTGAATTAATACAGTTATACAATATTGAACTCAGTATAAACCCTGTAACACATAAAATTGAATGAATTTTACCCTTTAAACAAGATCTCCATTTCATTTTAAAATGTGCTATTTCCTACATTTTTTAATGCTACTAACACTTAGATATTTGCACATGTGTCTTTAATCTCTATGTATCTGATTATTCCCAAATGGCACCCTTCCATAGCATCCCACCTCCCACACACTGGAGCCCATATACTCTGTCATCCCTGTTAGTGTCCATTGTGTTGTCGGCACCCCCAGCCATTCTCCAGTGCTTGTCTGTCTGCCAAATCTAGTCAGCCTATCTACAGATCCTTGTTTTAGGAAGATCAGCTGTTCCTCATCTAGCAGCAATGAGTTGTTATTATTCATTTAGATAAGATTGGAGTTTGCTGTTCATTTTCCCAGTTCTATGCTGGATTACTGTCTAAGAGTCTTTTAGGCCACCCCGGCCAATAACTCAAAGGAAGGTATCTCCTGTCTGGCATTATTTCTTGTTATGTAGCCTGTAGCTATACATGTGGACTCTTAAAAATTAAATTGACCCCATTACTCTTTGTTTATACTTTCCTTTTGGGTGTTCAAGGCCATACAGTTGGCCCAAATAAACCAATTTATTTTTACTCTTAAGGTCATTTGAGGATCTGTTCCTCAGGGGTAACATGGACTTGGGAGGAGCCCCTGGCTCCTTTCTTTTACCAGTTCCATCTATGTGAAGATAAGTCAAAGGTCCTACTAGACTATGGCTACTTTCAATTGGAAGCATGGAAGAAATATTTCCTCTGTGTTGATCCTCCTCTTTGTAGACTGGAAACTTGTTCAGGTCCCTCTGGTGGGGTCTCCACAGCCTCCTTGATCAAGAGGACAGGTGACTCACCAAAAAAAAAAAGAGACGCTCATAGTCCCCTGGAACTTAGTCGACCTAGGAGGGCAAGGAGCAAAAACTGTCCTTTATGTCCCCCTGTCCAAATTAGTATAGGCCACAAAGTATGGCTGTTAAACATCCAAGAAGGTTAGTTCCACCAGTCTGGTACTTTAATTACCATATGCCATGTAGCTAGAGCTTGGGCAAAGACAAAACACTCTCAGATAAACTTTGCCTAGACATGTATGGCATTCTTTGATCTGGTTGTATGTATAATTTGTCCGTAGGTTGTTGGCCTAATATGGTTCCCTCTGGTTTTCTAAAACTAGCTAGGCATTATTTATCTCTCACATTGTCTAACCCTTCCACCATGGTTTCCCCATTTAAGGCACCCCCGTTTTTCCCATTTCTCCCTTAATAATACCCTTCTCCTATGGTCCCACCTCTCTTGAGCTACTTCTTTCCCTTTATCCCCAAGGTTCCTTGTATAACCTTCCCCCCCACCTCCTAAAATACCCCCATTTTTATCTATATCTCCCTTTTTAACACCTGCTTTCTACTGTTCTTCTCTTTCGGATTCTTTCTTTTTTTTTACCTCCCTTGTTCCTCTTCATTATCCTGGTTCCTGTAGTTATGTCTGGATACATACTCACTTATAAGGATTTGGTGCTAGGAGCCATATATGGGTGAGAACATGTCATTTTTTTTTTTCTGAGTCTGTGTTACTTCACTTAGTATAACAGTTTCTAGTTCCATCCATTTGCCTGAAAATTTCATGATTTCATCTTTTTTATTACTACTGAGTAAAACTCCATCATATAAATGAACCACATTTTCATTATCCACTTGCCAGTTGAGGGACACTTGGGTTGCTTCTATTGTGGGGGCCTGAGGCCAGGGGCAAGGAAGGATGGCGCCTAGAGGAAACTGCCGGGGCCAGACTTATTTGGCACCTAGAGGAAGCAGCCAGAATATGGCCAGACTTGTTTTGAAAATTGCTAATTGGCATTTCTGTGCATCTTGGCAGCGTGTGATCACCTCGCAAATGTTATGCTGTGCTATGGAGAGGAGACTGCATGCTCAAGTTCACCTTTAATATGATTGGACACTTGGTTGGGGAGGGGATTTTCCTTCATGGTTTTGCCTTCATAAGCCCTGTAACGCCTGTAATAAATGAGTTCCTGCTTGACTGGCTCCCTGTCGCGTCACTGTCTCCCGGGGAGGCTGAGGGTAACGGGGGGACAGCTCATCTCCCTTTCCCTGGCTCCTGTGTGGGGGCAGGATACCTGACATTCCATCTCTTAGCTATTGTGAAAAGAGAAGCAACAAACATGGATGTACAAGTGTCTCTAGATAGGATGAGTTCTTTGGGTATATGCCAAGGAGAGGTATAACTGGGTCAAATGGTAGGTTTATTTGAAATGTTTTAAAAGTTCTCCATACTGCTTTCCATAGGGGTTGAACAAGCTTGCAGTCCCACCAGCAGTGGATGAGTGTTCCCTTTTCCCCACATCCTCTCCAACTTTTGGTATCATTTCTTCTCTTGATCTTAGCCAGTCTGACTTCAAGATAAATCTTAAAGTGGTTTTAATTTGCATTTCCCTAATTACTAGTGATATTTAACACCTTTTAAAGTGCTTCTTAGCCATCTTTATTTCTTCTTTTGAGAACTCTCTGTTCAGTTCCTTAGCCCATCTTTTAATTGGGTTACTTCCTTTCTTCATTCTTTGTTTCTGGAATTTGTTATATATTCTAGATGTTAAACCTCTGTTGGATGTGTTGCTAGTAAAGATTTCTCCCATTCTGTGGGTTTTCTCTTCACTTTCTTGGTTGCTTGTTTTGTTGTACAGAAGCTTTTTAGTTTAGTGAGGTCCCATTTGTTGATTCTTCACTTTGTTTTCTGAGCAATTGATGTCGGTGGCAATCCAGTTTTGACAGCACCATTTGCTGAACATGCTGTCTTCCCTCCAGTGATGTTCTTGGTCCCTTTGTCAAATATCAGGTGGCTGAAATTGCATGTACTCATATTTGAGTCTTCAATTTTTTCCGTGCAGGGTGAGAGAGATGGGTTTAGTTTCATCCTCCTATAGGTGGAGATCCAGTTTTGCCAGCACCATTTACTGAACATGCTGTCTTTCCTCCAGTGAATTTTCTTGGCCCCTTTGTCAAATATCAGGTGGCTGAAATTGAATGTACTCATATTTGGGTCTTCTGTTTTGTTCCATTGATCTATGGGTCTTTTTTTTTTTGCCAGTACCATGTTGTGTTTATGTCTATAGCTCTGTAATAGAGTTTAATATCTACTCCAGTAATCCCCTCAGCATTACTTTTAGTGCTCAGGGTTGCTTTGGCTAGCCGAGGTCTTTTGTGCTTCCATATGAATCTTAGCCTGTTTTTTTCCAATTCTGTGAAAAAATATCATGGGGATTTTGATTGGAATTGTGTTGAATCTATAATTGGCTTTTGGCAGGATGGTCAGTTTCACAATATTAATTCTTCCAATCCATGAGCATAGGAGGTCCTTCCATCTTCTGATGTCTTCCTCAATCTCTTTCTTTAAGGATTTAAAATTTTCATTGTAGGGATCTTTAATGTCTTTGGTCATATTTATTCTGAGATTTTTTTTTGCACCTATTGTAAAGGGGAGTATTTCCATGTATTCTTTCTCTGATTGCTTCTTATTGGTATATAGAAAGGCTACAGACATTTGTATATTAATTTTGTAACCTGCCACTGTACTGAAATTTTTAATAATTTCTAGGAGTTGTCTGGTGGAATTTTTGGCATCTCTTAGATATAATATCATATCATCTACAAAAAGGGATAATTTGATCATTTCTTTTCTTATTATTACTCCTTTAACTTCTTTCTCTTGTCTTATTGCTCTTGCAAGAGTTTCAAGCACTATGATAAAGAGGAGTAGAGATAGTGGACAGTCTTATCTGGTTCCTGATTTCAATGGTAATACTTCCAGTTTTTCTCCAATTAGAATAATGTTGGCTGTGGGTTTGTTGTATATGGCTTTAATTATGTTGAGGTATGTTCCCTCCAGTCCAATTCCCTCTAGTACTTTGAACATAAATGCATGCTTTTTTGTCAAAGGCCTTCTCTGAAGCTATTGAGATGACTATGTGATTCTTGTCTTTGAGCCCATTTATATGAATTATGACGTTTATTGACTTACATATATTGAACCATCCCTGCATCTCTGGGATAAAGCCAACTTGATCATGGTGGATGATCTTTTTGATAT
>NW_008358101.1:8608389-8622107 GCF_000622305.1 Nannospalax galili
TGGCTTTGGTATTAGAATGATGCTGGCTTCATAGAAGAAATTTGGAAGTTCTCCCTCCATTTCTATCTTTTTGAATAAATTAAGTAGTATTGGATGTAGATCCACTTTGAATGTCTGGTAGAATTCTTCCATAAATCCATCTGGTCCTGGGCTTTCTTTAGTCGTGAGGTTTTGTATTACTGTTTCAATTTCCTTATGTGTTATGGACCTGTTTGAGCTGTTAATCTCTTCTTGGTCTAGTTTTGGTGGTTCCCATGCTTTTAGGGTACCTGTCCATTTCTTTTTGGTTTTCAAATTAATAGCATATAGGTTTTTAAAGTATTTCCTTATCATGTTATGGATCTCTTTGGTATCTGCTGTGATGTTTCCCCTTTCATCTCTGATTTTGTTGATTTGGAGGTGCACGTCCTGTCTTTTGGTTAACTGGGCTAGCGGTCTATCAATCTTGTTACTCTTCTCAAAGAACCAGCTTTTGGATTAGTTGGTTCTTTGTATTTTTTTTTGTTTCTATTTCATTAATTTCTGCTCTGATTTTTGTTATTTCTTCTTGTCTGCTGGGTTTGGGTTTCTTTTGTTGTTGCTTTTCAGGTGTCTTGAGTTGCAATGTAAAGTTCTTTATTTGTGTGCTTTCCAATTTTTTAATGTAAGCACTTAGAGCTATAAACTTCCCTCTAAGAACTGCTTTCAATATGTCCCACAGGTTTTAGTTTGTTGTATTGTCCTTTTCATTTAGTTACAACTTTTATTTCTTTCTTAATTTCTCCTTTGACCCATTCATCATTCAGGAGTGTGTCATTTAATATCTATATGTTCATGTGGTTACTGGGGTTTCTTCCAGTGTTGAATTTAAGCTTTATTTCATTGTGCTCTAGTAGAATGCATGGAATTATTTCACTCTTTTTGTGTTTGTTGAGGTTTATTTTGTGCAACAGTACATGGTTGATTTTGGAGAAGGTTCCATGGGGGCACTGAATAGAAAGAATATTCTTTTGTGTTTGGGTAGAATATTCAGTAGATGTCTGTTAAGTCCTTTTGATATATGGTATTGTTTAATTCAGATGTTTCTCTGTTAATTCTCTGTCCTGTTGACTTATCTAATGGTGACAATTGGGTATTGAAGTCCCTTACTATTAATGATTTGGGATTAATTGGGGTCTTAAAGTCCTGTAGTACTGTTTTTATAAAGTTGGGTGCACCAGATTTTGGTGAATATATGTTCGTGATTGTAATATCTTCTTGGTTTACTGTTCCTTTGATCAGAATGAAGTAGCCCTCTTTATCTCTTCTAGTTTAAAGTCTATTTTGTCTGATATTAGAATTGCAACGCCTACTTTTTTCTTAGTACCATTCAGTTGGTAGATATATTTTTTTCCATCCTTTCACCTTAAGGTAGTGCCAGTCCTTGAAAGTGAGATGAGTTTCTTGCAGGCAACAAAAAGATGGGTTTTGTTTCTTAATCCATTCAACTAGTCTGTATCTTTAGACTGGGGAGTTCAGTCCATTGATATTTAAAGTTATTAATTAATGAAAGATGTGTATTGAATCCTGTCATCTTTATTTCTGTTCACATCCTTGATATAGCTGTGCATTTCCACAGTTTTTCTTCATTGAATTTCTTTCCATCACCCCTTGTGTATAGTCATTCCTTTCTTCAGCTCTTTGTATTACTTCGAGAACTCTCTGAAGGGCTGGTTTTGTAGACATGAATTCTTTCAGCCTATTTATGTCATGGAAGATTTTTCTTCCCCCTTCAACTATGATAGACATTTTGGCTGGGTGACATAATCTGTGTTGGCATCTGTGGTCATTTAGAACTGGGAATACT
Source organism: Nannospalax galili (assembly GCF_000622305.1). Taxonomy (NCBI): domain Eukaryota; kingdom Metazoa; phylum Chordata; class Mammalia; order Rodentia; family Spalacidae; genus Nannospalax; species Nannospalax galili. The sequence continues at coordinate 8,610,215 of NW_008358101.1, forward strand.
TTGGTCCAGGCTCTTCTGGCTTTCATAGTTTGCACTGAAAAGTCAGCTGTAATCCTGATGGGTTTTCCTTTATATGTGACTTGTTTTTCTTTTGCAGCTTTCAGTATTGTCTCTTTGTTCTGAATGTTTAATGTTTTTACTATGATATGCCATGGAGTGTTTCTTTCTGATCCTGTCTGGCGTTCTATATGCTTCTTGTATTTGTATGAGCATGTCTTTCTTTAATTTTGGGAAATTTTCTTCCATGGTTCTGTTGAAGATCTAGTCCATGCCATTAGCTTCAGATTCTTCTCCTTCCTGTATGCCTATGATTCATAAGTTTGGTCTTTTATGGTTTCACACAATTCCTGCATGTTCCATTCTTGTGATTTCTTAAATTTTTCATATTCTTTGTTTGAGTGGTCTAGTTCTTCCACTTTATCTTCCAGTCTTGATACTGTTTTCCATTTCACTCTTCCTATTGGTGAGGCTCTCTCGTGTCATTTCTAATTGGCTTACTGAGTGTTTCACTTCCTTCTTCATTTCAGCTTGAGTATTCTTCAATATTTCTAACCCTTTTTTGAATTCATTCAGAAGTTTATCCCTATCTTCCTTCAGTTCTTTGGTTTCTTTGTGGATTCTTTAAATTCACTGAATTCTTTTATCATATTTATAATTGTTCTGTTGAGTTCTATGTCCTGTGTTATCTCTAGGGAGCTCTGATTCTACTCCTCTAGAGGACTATTTGTACTTGGTGGGGATAAGCTATTTTGAGTTTTCATGTTATTTTTTCTCTGTAACTTTGACATGTGAATTTCCTTCACAGTTTCCGATTCTTGTGAGAGATTGAAGTCTTCCTTTGTTGAATTTAGATCTGCTTCTTTTTGTAAACTTTATGTGCCATTGTGGCTTATTTGTTGGGCATGAAAAGCTGGTTGGTCTAGGCTTCAGGTTCTCTCTTTCCATTTTATACTGGAGTGGCTTAATTGCTTTTGTTTTCAGGAGTTCCCACAGAGGCCCAAGTGAGATGAGGCTCAGATGCTCTTAGGCTTTCTCCTAAGGTCTGGGTCCCTCCAGGAAAGATGCTTCCCTCAGGAATTTGGGGGCTGGACTGACCTGGGAGAAAGGCCCAGGATAGATGCTGATCTCAGGAAGCTGGTGGCTGTGCCACCCAGGGAAGTAAAGGGAGGTGAGGTCAGGACCAGGCCCAGAGGGTTCCTGGGGGCTGCAGGGAGGAACTGGTTTGGCCAGGATGCAGAGGATCAGGAAGCAGTGGTGGCTCTGGGCCAGGAGTCAGCCCCGGTGTTTGGGGTGTGAAGACAAGAAATGGGCCTGTACCCAGGCTAGGGGGTGGGGGCGGCTGGGAGGGTGAAAGGCTGAGGGAGTCAAGTCTCCATGGGTGCACTGGACTTACCCAGGGAAGGTCCTTTACACTGGAGGCTGTGCAGCCCAGGAAGCAAAGGGAGATGAAGGCAGGCCCAGACCCAGAGGGCTCCTGGGGACCGCAGGGAGGAACTGGGTTGGTCCAGATGCCAAGGGTCTGGAAGCATTGATGGCTCTGGGCCGAGGTTAGCCCAGGTGTTTGGGGTGCCAAGACAAGAAATGGGCCTGTACCCAGGCTAAGAAGACAGAGTCGGTGGGGGAGTTGGGAAGGTGAAAGAGGCTGGGAGAGTTGAGGCACTGTGGGCACGCTGGACTTAACCCGGGAAGGTGCTGGTACCAGGACGCTGGAGGCTGTGCACCCAGGGAAGTAAAGGAAGGTCCCACCTGGCTATCTTAAAGAATAACAATGTTTGCTGGGCATGTGGCACACACCTTTAATCCCAGGACTCAGGAGGCAGAGGCAAGCAGATCTCTGTGAGTTCAATGCCAGCCTGGTCTACATAGTGAGTTACAGGACAGCTGGGGCTACAGAGAGATCCTGTCTCAAAAAGACCAAAAAAAAAAAAAAAAAAAAAGAATGGCAATGTTTCACAACCTTAGCAATATCACATTTTGGGTAATATAACTCATTGTATATTGTAGGATGTGGTAGTGGCATCCCTGGCCTACATCCTTTGGGCACAAGTAGTGATGCTTTTGTACAATACCACATCAAGCCTACACTATGCCAAATAAAATCATCTCAAGGAGCCCAGATCAGTACTAATATGAAACACTTGCTCTGGATCAATGATATTTATAGAAACATACTAGTTGGCTTTGGATTGTCATCATTTAGACAGTTTTTCATTATTCCATGTTACATATTTAAATTTGTTACATATTTAAATTTGCACTAGGTTATATAAAAACTTTTGAAAATTTACAACAAACTAAAGGTTACATAAGTAGGAATAATGTGTTTTCTGTACTTTTTGGTTTTCCTTTTGTTTTTGAGACAGGGTCTCACTCTTTAGCTTAGGCTAGCCTCAAATTCACTCTGTAGCCCAGGCTTGCCTAGGACTGACAGCAATCCTATCATAGCTTTCTGTGTGTGCTCTGCACTTTTAATATATTATGATAACTCAAGAATTACAGATTTAACTTATGAATGGATAAATTTTCAATAGGAGGATAAAATAAGAATCTGGTCTATATTTAGGTATCATTAGTTCCAACCCAGCTAGCTGACTGCTGTAGAATGAAACATGGTGAGGCCCTAGGCAAAGGCTAGGAGAATGGCTCTGCTGACAGGCATGGGGAGGAAATAGTCTGCTAGGAAGAACATATATTCTCTTACTCTAGAATGATGCAGCAGAAGGTTATCTGATACAGATAACATAATGCTGTCGTGGTGGTTTGAATAGGTGTCCCCATAGGCTCGAGTATGTGAACACTTGGTATATTAAGGCACTGTTTGAGGAGGGTCCTAGAACCTTTAAGAACTGTGGTCTTGCTAGAGGAAGCACATCACTGGGGGACAGGCTTTGAGAGTTCATAGACTTCCCCCGTTTCCAGCTTGCTTAAAGTTTCCTCCTTGTACTTGAAGATGCAAGTGTTTAGCTTTCTTCTCTGGCATCTCTGTTGCCATGCCTCTTCTCCATGACAGACTGTTATCCTGCTGGAACCTTAAATCAAATAAACTCTTTCTTCTCCATGTTGCCTTGGTCATGGGGTTTCATCACAACTAATACAGCTGGAAAAGAATGTTGGTGTCAATATGCTATCCAGAGGTTCAACTGAGCGAGGAGGCAGAGAGCTGGCATTGTGGAAGGCAATACACCAGCATCAGGCTCCAGTCACCGCTGTGGGACAGGATGTTGGTTCTTAAAGACCATCAGTAAGGAAAAAAGATGAGGGGCTGAAGAGATGGCTCAGCAATTTAGAGCACTGGCTGCTCTTGCAGAGGGCCCAGGTTGTGTTCACAGCACCCATATAACAGCTAACAACTGTCTGTAAGTCCAGTTCCAGAGGAATGCAATGTCCTCTTCTGACCTCTGTGGGCATTGCATGACATGGGTGCACTTACATAGATGCAGGCAATCGCTTAGATACATAAAATAAAAATAATAAATATTTTTTTAAAAGGAACAAAGATGAGCATTTCCGGGACAGAGAAGTAGTCAGGCAAGAGTATTTATACACAGCAACTTGGCATCAGCCTTGGTGATCAAGGGTATATCTCACTGCCCATTCCGAGCTTCAGGTAGCAGAGCTATCTCAAGCTAGTGCTAAAAAAATGGAGGTTCTTGAACAGCTTAGAACTGTTTACACAAACTATTTTTTTCATCTTGTGCCACCAGTTGTGGGATGGGTGTGGGTGAACCATCAAGGCTATTAAATACTTGAAGCTATAAGACTTAGGCATGACCCAGCTCAGCATTAGGCTCCTAGGCCAAGGACCTTTGCCAATATTACCCAAATCTCTGGCAGCACACCATGGAACGAGGTTTCATTTGCTGATGGTAGTGTGGGGTATTTAGCCATGAACTTTGCCTTGGAGCTCAAGGATAGGCCAGCAAAACTTATCTCTGGAAAGATGATAATGACCCAGATTCCAAGGCTGGTGACTAAAACTGGAGCCTCTGATATAATCTGAGTTAATCAGAGAAGTCTATAGACTAATGGTTACCCTCACCTAATGTTGGTTGCAGAAATCTTGGGGTAAGTCAGCACTTTTCTGCTTCTTTTATCCTTATCAATATGACCATGTCAAGTTGCTAACCTCAGGAGCTAGCATAGTACCCCTGCGCAGTGCTGGTCTTGGTGGAATTCAACTTTTCTGCTTCTTTTATCCTTATCAATATGACCATGTCAAGTTGCTACCTCAGGAGCTAGCATAGTACCCCTGCGCAGTGCTGGTCTTGGTGGAATTCGAGTACTGGATGTGATACAACTTTACAGAACTGGTGGCAACAGTCACAGTGTAGAAGACTAAGGACAATCCATCTGTTATGATTCTTCCTAGAGCTAGCAGAACGCTGAAGTTCCAAATGACAGTTGTTGACTGTGAAGCAGGCATCCTACTCTGTGGCAGCCCAAGTGAGAAGCTTGTATAACATACTAACTCTGGATAAGGACAAGCCTGGTTGTAGGTCACCTTTTCCTGCTGAAGAATGAAAATACCTGGATAATGGATTGAGGGCAAAATTTTACTTAAGTGTCATCTAGTGCTGAAGTATCGGAAGTGACCAAAGGCTCAGAAAAAAAACGAGTTGTGTGCCTAGAATTTCTGGGAAGATAAGCACAAATATTAGGGAGACAGAAATAAATGTCTAATCTTTCAGTGGCCAGAAGATAACACACACTACCCAAGGACCAAAGCTTTCAGGAAATCATGACCTCACTTAACAGTAAAAATGAGTTGCCGGAAACTACTGTCTCCATAGCAAGTATGGTTGAAACTTCCGATGGAGAATTTATGCCATGTAATTTTTTTCCTTGTATGAATTTTTAATGATTACGAACCATGAACATTATGGAATTTAAGCCTTAATATTTCTTTCCTTTGTAAAATTAGATAATTCAAACAGCCTATCTAAAGTGTGACAGAAGACTGAATCATGACAAGAGTACTATTAATTAATTTTTGCTTCCACACCTACATGCTTCATCAAAGAACCAGCTCCCAGTTCCCAAAGGCAACACAATAATCTCAGTTACAGATTTTTCCCTGATCATAACTGCAATTGAAATATCAGCAGATTTACCTTTCAACAACATTTTTTTATCTACAACACCAACACTTTCTCAGTATTTTTTCTTTTACTCTCAATATCCTTGTGAGGTAGTGAAGAGAAGGAGCAAGAATTTTATATTTTGCAGATGAGAAAACTCTAGGCAAGTTTTAGAACTGTGTTTATGTCATGTATTTTAAGAAAACGTATGCATGCATCATAAACAAGCAAACAAAACAAAAGCCCTCCAAATAACTCCGCACACTATGAAAGAAAGCAAGAAAGTGAAGGCAGTTTTTAAAAATGAAGCTGAACCCTCTTCTACTGTTCGTGGGATTGAAAACTGGTGCAACCACTGTGAAAATCAGTATGGAAAACTCTTAAAAAAATAAAAATAAATCTACTCTATGATCCAGTTATACCACTTCTTGGCATATGCCCAAAGGACTCATCCTACTATAGAGACATTTGCATAGCCATGCTTGTTTTTTCTCTTTTCACAATAGCTAAGAAACTGAAGCAACCCAAATGTCCCTCAACTGATAAATGGATAATGAAAATATGGTACATTTACACAATGGGTTTCTATTCAGCTGTAAAGAAAAACAATCATGAAATTTGCAGGTAAATAGACAGAACTAGAAACTGTTTTACTAAGTGAAGTAACAGACTCAGAAAAACAAATGACATATGTTCTGCCTCATTTGTGGGCCTTAGAGCCAAATCCTTAGCTTGAGTGTATATTCTGATGTAACCATAGGAGCCAGCAAAATGGAAAGGGACCATGGGGTAGAGGGAAGAAGGAGCTCAGGAGAGGGGTACAGTAGGAGACAGGTGTTATCAAATGGGAGAAATAGAGAAAATTGGGGTATTTTAACTGGGGAGAGAGTATGGAGGGTTACACAGGAGGAATGAAGGGAAGAAAAGTAACACTTAGGTGATGTGAAAACCTAGAAGGAATTGTATTAGTTGAAAGTCCTTCTGAAAATTACACATACGATATACATATATAAAACATACACATTTTACTCTATAGGTTGTATTGTGTGTGTGTGTGTGTGTGTGTGTGTGTGTGTAATGCACAGTACATGTGTATCCTTGTAGGCAATATAACAAAACACACAGTGCTAGACAGGAGAAACCTTCAAGTCTATTGATACAGCCCATAACTGCTTCCCCCAAAAATTGAAAATAAGACCCAATTGCTAAGGCAGGTCATAGTTTGGACACAGGACTTGGAGCAATGGAGCTGGAATTGACCTGGAAGCCTCCTCCCCGAAGACTATCTCTCATGGTATCAGAGGATACTATGCAAACCACCAAGGGAGAAAACCAATCAGTGGTTCTTCCCAGCTGTAAAGCCTAATAAACAATAATGACTGGCCCAGTAAACTATCACTATTGGTGCAGTAGTGGCACGTGTGTGTATGTGTGTGTGTGTGTGTGTGTGTGTGTGTGTGTGTGTCTGTGTGTGTGTGTGAATGTATTACCTGCATGTATGTTAGTGCACCCATGCCCATGTCATGCAATGCCCATAGAGGTCAGAAGAAGGCATTGGATCCCCTAGAACTTGAATTAGTGACAGTTGTAGGTTCTGGGAATTGAACCTGAATCATCTGCAAGAGCAACCAGTACTCTTAACCACTGAGCCATTTTCCAGCCCAGCAGTGTCACTTTTATCTTGGTGGTAATCAACAACTGTCTAATTAGACTTAAGGCCTTCTCGATGGGAGGGAACTTATGTGTGTTAACTGTAAACATAGCCAAATACACATGGTTAGAGAAGTCATAGAATCTAGAGAAAAACCTACTTTTTTTCACATTCCTAGACCAATGTAATTTCTTACTATATTGTAAATATGCATCCTCATATTTACAGGCAAGTGTATACTTCTCACCACTCATCAAAGAAGCTTCTTTTTGCAACAGATGGAAACTATTACACAGTCATACAATTGATCAAATGCAGAGGTTAAATGTCAGTGAGAAGCTTAGTCCTAAATGACATATCTTCAAGGCAACCTATACAGATGAATTTATCTCTCATCTCTCACCAGAGAAGTTTCCTTATACAGCAGATGGTGATTAAGACAGAAACCCACAACTGGCCAATGTGCAGAGTAGAGGCTGCAGAGTGCTTATCTCTAAATAGGACACCCATTTCATACTTATCCCAAGGCTCAGGGATCATTATGGAAGAGGAGATGGAAAGATTGTAAAAGTCAGAGTGGTGGATGACCACAAGGAAACAGAGTTTTCCAGACAGCTGGTCAGTTACTCATATGAACTTACAGCAATGGTGACATCATGCACACAAGTGCTATGTGAGCTCAATGCAGACAAAATCCCAACATAGACATGGGGAAGTGAATAAGAAACCCCATCTTTAACTGAGGAACTATGAACAACCAACAGCTGCTAGGAAGGGAGTATCAGTGTTGTTAAGGATGAGACTCTTGGTAGGTTGACCAAGCTTCATAAGATAGACCCACACCAAAGGAAATTTGGTAACACAAATTTTATTCTATAAGTTGTATTATATATTGAATAGTGTACATTAAAAGAGGCAAGGGGCCATAAGGGAAGGTGCAGATACTGGAGGCAGTGTAATTACCATCAATAGTATTTCAAAAATTCAATTAAAATATTCAGAAATTTCAAAAATTCAGTAAAAATTTTTTAAAATATGAAAGTGAAGCCGTTGAGCTGAAACAAAATAAAACACAGTACTCAGGGTCTGGAGAGATGGTTCAGCAATTAAGAGTACTTCCCAACACCCACATGGTGGCCAACAATCATTACGCCTCCAGTTCTAGGGGATACAATACCCTCTTCTGTCATCCGTGGGCATTGCACGACACTGATGCGCTAACATGCATGCAGGCAAAACACCCATACACATAAAGTAAAATAAAAATAATAAAATATTATAAAGAAACACTACTCAGCAAATTTCAAAACACAATAGAAAGCATCAATCCAAAAATATATCAAACCAAAGAACAAATTAGTGAGCTTGAAGATATGCTATCTGAAATACGTATTTAGAGGAGAAAGGAAAATGAAGAGAAATTCAGAAAGTTTACTGGAGCCTTGGGATTCTATCCAAAGAGAAAATACTCTAGTTGTTGAGATTCACAGAAAGCTGAGCACCCCAAGGCATAAAAGGATATTGAAAGAGATACTCTGACACAACACAGAAACCTTCCCAACACCAGAGAAGGACACAAATATCTTGGTGTAGGGAGATCAGAGTTAACTCAGCCAGTGTATTCTCAGACAATTATAATCAAGTCTGCAAAGGTGATGAGAAGATTCTTAAGGAAATCAGGAAAAGAAACAACATATAGTAGTGTCTTATTTTGCTTCACAGATGATTTTTTAGAAGACATTTCAGAGACCATATAGCCTCAAGACATGAGTTTTCCTAGTGCTTAAGGAAAAATGTTTCCAACCTAGAATACTGTACCCAGCAAAGCTATCTTTACTAATGGAATGATACAGACATCACTGGCAAACAGAAGTTGAGAGGATACAACTCCATGAGACCTGCCCTGTAAGAGAGGCTAAGGGGAAGTCATCAAAATGAAAGAGACATAAATGAGTTAGAAAAAAACTTTTGAAAATATTAAACTCACTATTACGTATAACCATGCAGATAAATCGAGAATAATCTCATCTTGCTAATACACGATTTCTTTCTATTCTTAGCATGGCTACTAAAATCTAAAGCAATTAGAAATAATAATCATACTAACTTAGCAGTTAAGCGATATGGATAGATATAAAATGGGATAGCCAAAATTCAATATATGGTAAGAAATGGAATGCAAGCCTAGGGTTTTATTTGTTTATTTTCTGTTTATTTTTTCTTATTGGTATGATCATGCTAAGTTGTTATCTTTTCAAAATTATGTTCAAAAAGTTTTATAAGCTTGTGGTTGTCTTAATGCAAAAATCTATAATTGACGAATCAGACAACATGGGCAAGAAAGCCAAACACACTACCAGCATAAATCAGTTAATCATAATGAAAGACTATGAGAGAATGTGAAACTACACTATAAATGGAGAACAAATTGCAAAATCATGATAGTAAGGCAATAGTTACTAGAAATGCCAATGAACTATATCCCCAAATTAAAATATATAAGGTGACTGAATGGATTTAAACAAAGCAAGGTCCAATTATATATTGCTTACTAGAAATTTACTTCACCTCCAAGGAAAGGCATAGACTTGTGAATGAAGGGATGGAATGAGATCCTCCATGCAAATTGAATCCACAAAAAAGAGGAGTAGTCATATTTATGTAAGAATAGACCTTAAATCAAAATCAGTAAAAAGAGACAGGATGGTGATTATATAATTATAATGGATTCAACTTAGCTGAGAAAACAGCAGTTCTAAATATATATGCATCCAATATTGGAACATCCAGTTACATAAAGCAAATACGAGGCTAAGTGAAGAGATAAATGCTACTACATGACAGTTAGTGGCCTAAGTATAATAAGTTCAGCATTCAACAGATCATCCAGGCAGAATGCTAACAAAGAAGCAGCATCAATTGTACTCTATGCAAAATGAACCTAACAGACAGGCATAGAGCATGCCATCCAAGAGCTGTAAGACATACATTCTTCTCACCAATGCAGGGACCATTCCCCAGGACAGATTATATAATAGGCCACAAAATAAGTCTCAGATATTTTAAAACCATCTTCCAGGGGTTAGAGAAATGACTTAGCAGTTAAGAACACCTATTATTCTTACAGCAGACCTGAGTTTGGTTTCCAGCATCCATGTCGAGCAGCTCATAACTGCCTATAACTCCAAGTCCAGAGAATCCCAGCTTCTTCAGGCACTGTACTCACATGCACAATCACAGGTGCATATGCACACACGTACATAATTAAAACTTAAAGTCAAATAAAATAAGTGGAATCATATCGAGTATCTCTTTTGACTGCAATTTAATAAAATTCAAAATTAAAGGCAATATACAAGTATGTAGATGTTATATAACTTACTCTTCTGAGACTAATTTATCAGAAAGGAATCAAAAAGGAAATGAAATATTTCTGGAAACCAGTGAAAATGGAGATGCAACATACAGAAATATATGAGCTATAGCACAGGCAGTATGAAGAAGGAAGTCTATGGCAATAAAGGCCCATATAATAAAAGCAGAAAGATCTGAAGTCAACAATCTGTCACGACATGTACAAGACCTAGATAAACAAGAGCAAACCAAACCCAAAATTAAAATGGAAGAAATATAAAAATGAGAGCAGGAATATATTAAATTGATTTATAAACAATACAAATGATCAACAAATGATGAACGGAGATGAAATCAGAGTCAGAGAACTTATAACTGGTACTACAGAAAGGAAAAAGGTACCTAGAGATTATTTGGAACACCTATATACCAGCAAATTGAATAACGTAGAAAAAATGAACAAATTCCTAAATACCTACAACTTACCAAGACTGAATCACAAAGACACAGGAAATCCAAGTGACTCATGAAGACACAGGAAATCTGAATATGTCAATAAAATTAATGTGATTGAATTGATAATAAACAGACACATCCAAGAAAGGGCTGAGACATTTTCATCCCTGGGTTTACCAAATATTGAAAAAGAATGAATACCAATCATTCTGGACTGCTTCCTAAAAAAGAAAGAAAGGAAGGAAGGAAGGAGGGAGGGAAGGAGGGAGGGAGGGAGGGAAGTAAGGAAGGAAGGAGGGAAGGAGGGAGGGAAGGAAGTAAGGAGGAAGGAAAGGAAGGAAGTTCTTCCAAACACACTTTTCAATTAAATATTACCCAATATGAAAACTAGGCAGAGATGTGACAAAATCAGAAAACAAAACGTATAGGCAAATACATATCTTGATGAAAATGGGTTTAAAAAAAAGCCACAAGAAAACATTAGCTAAATGACATATAAAAGCATGTTAACAAGGTATAGAATGGGAGGGAGGCCAGAGAGGGCCATGAGGAGGATGCAAAAATGTCAAAAATGCACTATATGCCTGCATTAAATTGTCAGAGAACAAAAATTACACACACACACACACAACCACATGAAATGAGATGTATTGCAGGGATGCATGATGGTTCAACATTTGCAAATCAGCAAATCTGGTATATTACATTGACAGGAACGAGATCTAAAACTTTATATGATTACCAATCCCAATAGAATATAAAAAGGCATTTGATAAAAATTGAATGTCTCTTTATGATGAAAATACTGAACAAATTAGATTTATAAGGAACATATTCAAACATAATAAAGGTTATATATAGTAAACTAATAGCTAAAATCAAAGTGGACAGGAAAAAGCAGGAAGTTTTTTTTTCTTATCTGGAACAGGATAAAGGTACTCACTTTATTCAACATAGTGCTGGAACTCCTAGACAAGAAATGAGGAAAGAGAAAGAAATAAAATCCAAATTGGAAAAGAAGTCAAATCATCACTGCATATGAATGGCATAATCTTGTATAGAGAAAATTCTGAGGACTCTATTGAACACCATTAGAACTAATAAATGAGTGTAGTAAGGCTGCAGGATACACAATCAGCATACAAAAGGCGTACATATTAATACTATATTATCTGAACTAGGAAACAAGAAAGCAATCACTTTTTTATTAGCTGTAAAAAATTCCAGAGCATTCAATTTAGCAAAGAAAAGAAAGACCTCTACAATGAAAAGAGAGTCAATGAATCTCTCTCAAGATAACATTAAAATTCTTCACAGATCTCAAAAAGAAAAAAAAATCAGTGTGGAAGGTGAA
>NW_008358101.1:8622981-8629510 GCF_000622305.1 Nannospalax galili
AGAAAGAAGGAAGGAAAGACAAAAAGAAAGAAAACCTAAAGAGCTAACAGTTAAGGGGAAAAAAAACACTAAAACAGGACACATTAAGCTATCTAATCTTAAAATACGCTATAAAGCTTTAGTCATCAAAGAATCATGGTATTATGCCGGGCATGGTGGTGCATGGCTTTAATCCCAGTACTCAGGAGGCAGAGGCAGGTAGATCTGTGAGTTCAAGGCCGGCCTGGTCTACATAGTGAGTAGCTAACAGTTAAGGGGAAAAAAAACACTAAAACAGGACACATTAAGCTATCTAATCTTAAAATACGCTATAAAGCTTTAGTCATCAAAGAATCATGGTATTATGCCGGGCATGGTGGTGCATGGCTTTAATCCCAGTACTCAGGAGGCAGAGGCAGGTAGATCTGTGAGTTCAAGGCCGGCCTGGTCTACATAGTGAGTTCCAGGCCAGCTGGGGCTGCAGGGAGACCTGTCTCAAAAAAAAAGGCCAGTGGAAAGGAATCGATAGCCTAGTAGTAAATAAACCCATAGAACTACAGTCAACTGATCTTGAACCAAGATTATGAGAATACATTTAGGAGAAAGGCTGGCCTTTTCAGTCATTGCTTCTGGAATATTGGTGTTCAATACACAGAAGAATGAAAGACCTCTATATTTCATTTTAACAGAAATCAAGTAACAGGTGTTCAAACTTTAAATGTACCTGCAGTGTGGTTTTTATTATTATGCCAACATCATAATCACCTGGACAAATAGATTGACTCTTAAGTTTTTAAGAATGGTCCCAAATTTAGAGTTCACTAGTTCCTTTAGCTATCTGTTGGAACAATCTGTCTACCAGACTCTAACTTCTTTACGGATGTACAAGTTCAAATTCAGCACCAACTTTCAATCTCATAGACCATCTGATCTTTTCATTTCTGGTTCACATTCATCCAAGGCCATGTGTCCTTCCGAACTTCTACCATTTCCGATGGGTGTTTGAAAGGCTTTGTTATGCTAATTCTCAAGCCTACACACAATCATTATCTTTTTGTGTGGACTAGACAGGTCATCAGATCTGAGAGTGCATGGTTTTGCTGAGGTTAATTAAAAGTCATTAGTCAAGATTATGTCCATTAATAAAGATCATTCCTACATCACAGGAGCCAGGAAAATGGATAGGAACCATGAGGGTAGAGGGAAAAAAGGAACTTGAGAGGAGAATGGTGGGTGACAGGTGCTCTTAAGTGGGAAACAGGGAAAATCAAGATACTTTGAACCAGGAGGGAGGAGGGGGCATTATACACGAAGAGAGAGGAGACATAAATAATGGCTAGTGGTTGTGAAAAACCAGAGGGAAATGTATTAATTCAAAAGCCTATTGAATAATACACACACAAAATATATGCAGGTGCATGTGTATAGCTGAAGGCTATATAAGAAGAAATAGTGCCAGACAGGAGAAACCTTCCTTTGAGTTGTTGGTCAGGGTAGTTTAAGAGACTCCCAAAATAGTACAGGATTTTGCCAGAGCTCTTGATCACATCCCAGAACTTGAAGGTAAGACCCTATTGCTGAAGGACATGCTTTGGACACAGGACTTGGAGCAATCAAGCTGGAACTGACCTTAAAGTTTCCGCCCTGAAGACTACCTCTCATAGTATCAGAGGATACTATGCAAGCTGCCAAGGGAGGGAATAAATCAGTGGTCCTACACAGATATAAAGCCTAATAAATGTAACAGTGACTGGCCCAGCAAATTACTTTTATTTTGGGGTTAAACAATAGCTGCCTATTTGGAATTAAGGTCCTCTCAGTAAGATAGAACTCATGCATGGCCCTCTAAACATAGCCAAATACTCATGACTGGAGAGGTCATAGATCCTACAGAAAAACCCAATTTGTCACAACCTTAGACCAATGTAATTTCTTACTGTAGTGTACCTCTCATCACTCACAAAAAAGCTTCTTCTTGCAACAGATGGAGGTTATTAGAGAGTCCCACCACAGGTCAAACACAGAGAATAAGTGTCTGGGAGAAGTTCAGTCCTAAGTGACATATCTACAATGCAACCTCTATACCTAAGGCTCAGGGAGCATAGCGGAACAGGAGGCAGAAAGAATATTATGCACTGCATCTCTCAGCTTGCAGTTGCACCAGCAAAGATTCCTCATGGAACAAACGGTGATTAACCCAGAAACCCATAACTGGCCAAAGTGCAGAGAATAAGAGATTGCAGAGTGTGTATCTTTGGGTAGGACACCTTTATTAAACTTCTGCTACCCAGGGCTCATGGACCATTGGGGAAGAGGAGCTAGAAAGACTGTAACAGTCCCAGTTGGCAGAAGGCCACAAGGAAACAGAGTCTTCCAGACAGGTGGGAAGTTGCTCATATGAACTTAGAGCCATGGTGACAGCATGCACAAAAATCATGCATGTTCAAACTGAACAAAAAAATCATCAGCATAGAAGTGGGGAAATGGGTAAAAAGTACCAAACCAGCTGAGGAACTATTGGCAACAGATGACTACTGGGAGGGGGATAGTTGGTTTTCTTTAAGAGGATGATTTTAGGTAGGCTGATCAGGACTCATACCGAGGAACATTTGGGATGCAAACTTGCCTTGATACATCTTAACATACTTGACAGAATACTTGAAAACCAGTGTGTGTGTGGGGTCTACGGGAGGGTGCAGACAGAGGAAGAGGGGTCTAAATACGATCAAGATGTATGAAATTCAGCAAAAAATAATGTAAATCCCTAAACTGTGAACCTAGTAGAAGAAAACAGTGGAGAAATGCTTCATGACATCAGAATTCGACAAGATACCCCAAAATACAGAAAACAAAAGAAAATTTATACATCAAACCAAAATGTTTCTGTACAGCCAGAGGAAGCAATCACTGGAATGGAGAGTCAAACTATAGAAGGAGAAAAGTTATACACAGCTCAGAAGGGATTGATATCAGAATGTATAAAGATCTCCAAAATCTCAATAGCAAACTTACAAATAACTCAGTTAAAAGAAGAGCAACAAATCTAATAGACACACAAATGGCTAATAGGTGTATGAAAAATGCTGTAATCCTCAGAGGAGTGGAAATGAAAGACATGTTTCATCCTAGCTTATGAGAATGGCCATTATCAAAATAACAAAATATTACTAATGTTGGCCCAAATATGGAAAAAAGGGAACTTTTGCATATTGTTCATGGACTTGTGAGTTAGTACAGCCATTGTGGAAAACAGAGTGAAGGTTTCCGAAATATTGAAAACAGAATTACCACTTGACCACCTCTTAGTAGGTATTCAAAGGAAATGAATATGTATGTTTGTTTATTTTAATTAATTGTGTATGTATGTATGTATGTATGTATGTATGTATGTACGTATATATATATGTATGTATGTGTCCTGAGATTTTGTTGGATCTGGGAACTGAACTCAGGTAGTTAGGCCTGCCTGCAAACACTCTATGCCCTGAGCCATCTCACTGTCCTGAAGCCAGCGTTTTGAAGAGAAACCTGTATCCTATATGAGGATATTGTGTGAAACACCTGTTTTTTGTCAATAAATAGAAACAATACAAGTACCCCTTAGCTGGTGAGAACTGAAAAAAAAAGTGGTACATATATCCAATTCAGCCCAAGAAAGAATGAAATCATGTTATTTGTGACTACATGAGTAAAACTGGAAATTACTGTTATTGTGAAATGAGTATTATATACCATAAATATTAAATATATGAAGAAAGAGAAAAAAACTAAATTGGGAAAAGGTCAAATTGTGACTTTCTATTGAGGATATGGTAAATATTACCTGGTTTCACTTGTATGTAGATTCTAAAGATGATACACAGCCCGTGAGAGGAGGTTGTTACCTAAGAATAGGGGCATAGGAGACAGGGGGGAATATGAGATGGCTGGTAACTTGACACTAGATAGGAGGACAGAGTTGCACTGTAGCACAGGTGACTGTAGTTATATGTGTGAGTGACTTAGGGCAGCTATAGTGCTCTGTACATTCCAGAAAGCAATAGGAAAGGATTTTAAATGCTTCTGTCATAAAGAACTAATGAATGACACTAAGAAGACTAATATGTTTAATCTGATTGCACATTGTGTATATGAACCTATCACATGGTCCTCCCATTAATCTGTGCAATTTTGTGTTTTGATGTATCAGTTAAATTAAAATTAAATAAATACAAATTTTGATGAAAAGAACCAGGCAAAGTGGCAAATTCCTGTAGTCCCAGTTATAAGAGAGCAAGAGCCTGGCTTAAGTTCAGGAACTTGAAGTCAGTACATACAAGATCCCATTTCAAAATAAATGAATTGAGCCAGTGGTACTAGAATAGGGATGATTAGATTTAGAGAGAAAAAATTGAGTACATAAAAAAAAATATGGCACATGCCTTTAATCCCAGAATTCAAGAGGCAGAGGCAGGTGAATCTCTGTGAGTTCAAGGACAGCCTGGTCTATATAGCAAGTTCTAGGTCAGCTGGGGCTACAGGGAGACCCTGTCTCAAAAAGGCCAAATAAATAAATAAATTAATTTTAAAATAATTAAAATTTTAAACTATTATAGTTAATTATTTGCAATGGAAGAACCATAAACTCAGGTTTAACAGTATTTTCATTTGTTTGTTTATGAGTATGTGTGCTACTGGGGACTGAACCCAGGGCCTTGTGCATGTTAGGCAAACGCTCTACTGCTGCACAGAGTCATACCTCCAGTCTTACACCTAGGTTTTTAAATGTTTCCAAGGCTCTGTGACCCTCAGAAATTGTATACAAAATCATAATCATGTATTTTAAACATGTTCTAAGGTTTTCAGGAAATTCCAAAACCTGTGTTACCTTACAAAACTTTAGAAGTATATATTTACATGGTCTAGAGTAGTGAATTAAACACATCACTAAACATCTAAAGACGTATATGTATTTTAAAGTAAAATGACTATTCTTTGAAGAGTGATTTTGGAAGTAGAGTAACAAGCTGGAGAGATGGCTCAATGGTTAAGAGCACTGGCTACTCTTGCAGAGAATACAGGTTTGGTTCCCAGCACCCAGATACTTTGTTAACAACCATATGTAACTTCAGGTCCAGAGGATCCAATATCCTCTTCTGACTTTTGCAGGCATTGCAAGGCATGAGTGCACTTATATACATTCATCAAACACTCATACACATAAAATAAAAACAAATAAATCTAAAAAAAATAGAGAAACATCCAGATAAGCTATACGTATTAAGATATATTTTGCTCCATCTGTTCATCATTAATAAAAGTATATATCTGTACAAGTAGAACAGATATATTTTCAGATATAGTTGACTTCATTTGCTTTTAAACTTCCCAGTCACCTGAAAGCAATCATCTGCAAAATTTAAAGTCTCACTTCAATTTTATCTTGAGGTTTGACCATAAAATTTTTTATAGATTCATATTTCTAATCTTATGTTATTGCTCAATTTCATCCAAATGTTAACAGTTATAAAAGCTTTTGGGGGGTGGCCTGGAGGGATGTCTCAATGGCTAAGAGCATTGGCTGCTCTTGCAGAAGACCTAAGTTTGAATCTCAGCATCCACATGGTGGCTAACAATCCAGTTCCAGGGGATCTGACACCCTCTTCTGTCCTCTTCGGGCACTGCATGACATGTGTGCATTTACATACATTTAGATATAACACTCATACCCATAAAATTTAAAAAATAAATTAAATAAAAAATAAATGTTTTTCTCCCCAGAAAACCAGGCAGGTATTATGTTATTTCAAATCACAGGCTATATCACAAATTGAACTTAAGTAAGTCTTGACATCCATAAATATTAAAAGTTTCAGGTAACATTTATTGAGCATTTCACATAAGCCAGAATTTTTCTACAGGCTTCATGAAATGAATTGATTTGATGTTCACAAAAGTTCTGTGATATAAATATTAACCCCGCATAAACGTGAGAATTGAGATTCAGGAACCAGGATTCAGGCAGGTGGATCTCTGTGAGCTCAAGGCCAGCTGGGGCTACAGGGAGATCCTGTCTCAAAAAGACTGAAAAAAAAAAAAAAGTCTATTTTAAAGTTCTGAATTGCTAAAATGAAATCACAGGAAATATTCGTTAATCTTAGCGGAATGTAATGATAAGCAGAGTGATTTATTCATCAGAATGTGAAGACTTAGACTTTCTCTTAACAGGTTTGTCACATTTTCTCATGTATCATCTTTTGGCAACTTAATATCCCATGTCAATAGTGATGATGTATACTTAAAATATGCAAATTTATGGTCCTGGACAGGTTAAAAGCATTTTCCATGCAAGCTTGGGGAACTGTGTTCTGACTCAGAATTCTATGCATCCCTGGAAAATTTGGCTCAATAATGCTTGAATTTATGTAAACTCAATTAATATCTTCTATTTACTCTGTTTTAAGGGTGAACTTTCATTATGTATTAAAATTGACTCACTGTGCATCAGGTTTTTGATCATAGGCTTTACGCAGTTTAGTCAAGATAACTTCTGTATGGTTTACTCTGTTCC
>NW_008358101.1:8629951-8669645 GCF_000622305.1 Nannospalax galili
AAAAGGTTCTGTATTTTAGCTGGGCATGGTAGCACAGGCCTTTAATCTTTGCACTTGGGAGGCAGAGGCAGGTGGATCTCTGTTAGTTGGAGACCAGCCTGATCTATATAGCCGGTTCAAGTTCCAGGCCAGCTGGGGCTACAGGGAGATCCTGTCTCAAAAAGACTGAAAAAAAAAAAAAAAGTCTTTCTGTAACATCTGTAATATGCATTGTATTGGTAAATTGTTATGTGCTGTTTGAGATCACTGAGAAGCTGTCTTTTGAAGCAATGTTATCTCCCAGCGCCCACTTCAGTCCCAAGTATTGTATATCAAATATTCTTCTAGACCCCTTGTCCAGGAAACTGACTGAGACCCCTAATTCTGTGACAAAAAGAGGGAAAAAAGGGCAAAACACTCTAAGAATAAAAAACGTTATGCCCTTGAAAACTGAGAGCAGGTAAACTATTTCCAACAGATTTTTTTTTTATCCCACAATATGAACTTGTGTGCAGTAGGAAACAGAAGCTGGAAGTTCATCCATGGGAAACTCATCCATGGAGAGAAAGGTCATTGGGGAACTCCAGGTGACTACATCAGCTTCCCTAGTCAATTTCTGCGTGATGGATGTAGGGGACCCCATTTGATTATATAACCTCTGTTACTTCTTCTTTTGCTTGGAAACTTCACCCAAGGGGACACTGTGTTTGTCTCAGGACTTTCCAGGTCTGCAGGGAACTCAAGCTGACTGCCTTTGCAAGGCGTCCTCAGATGATTTCTCCCGTATCTTTTGAGCATCTGATGTGATGATTTGCTATCTGTCTGTCTGTCTGTCTGTCTTTTGCTATTTATTATTTTACTTTGGCTTGCTGCGTACTTAATAATCTCTACTATTAAAAATGGGAAAGTATGACTATTGTGAATTATTCTCTGGACAATATAGGACAAAAACAGACATATCTATCTTCTTCCTTAAGGGCATTTAAAAATTTTCCATTCTTTTTCTCACCATGCCTCAGATTAATATATAAAATAACGTGCTGAAGAAAAATGAAAAACCTTGAAACACGTGAAGTTTATTCTCAGTCTACCTCATTGTCCTCATATCATAACTCATCAAAACTTTCTGCCATGGTAGAAAAACGCAACTTGTTTTTTTCCTCACTTTCCTTTCTTCTTCAGGACGGTTGCTTCTTACTCCCATGCACAAATCTGAATAACAAGATTCCTACACAGTCTAGCGTGTCCTTGCAGCATTTTGATCCTAACCCTTCCCACAATCTGCAACATCTAGGCCAAAGTTCTAATGATCTCAGAGTGACCAGAATCTCAGGCCTGTTGCCTCTGCTAGTCATCGCCTCTTGGCTCCATGGGCTGTTCTGGTCAATTTGTCGCTGACTCATGATTGAAAAAGGCAGGAAGTATTATTCTCGGTACTCCAACAAATTGAATTATTATTTAGTTCAGTAATGTTCAAGAATGATTTTCAAATATAAACCAATAGAGTTTCTGTTACTATAGCTTTATACTGCAAGTCATATGTAAAAGATAAAACGAACCCCTAACTGGCACTCCAGGACCTTTCATGCCCTTTATTCTACCAATTTCTAACCTGTCTCAGCTTCTCTCTCTCTCTCTTAGTATACTGTTTGAATATTTAGCAGGCATCAGCCTTTCTCCTAAATCATTTCCTTAGCCTTTCATTATAAATAAATCTAAATAAAATGAATAGTTTATTCAGGGTGAATTTCCCTATGATAAAATTAAGCATAGAATATATCTTTTTACACTGATTTTTTTTGAAAGGCTGGCAATCAAATAGGTGTATTTTACCTACTAAAATCAATATAAGATGTCCATTATGTCTCAGATCTCACAATTAACAGTGAAACACTGTCAGTCAAAAGTGCATCTCAGTTGTCAAATGCCTTTGTAGACACAGCATCAGGACCCAGGAGAGTGACTGTAATGGCCACTCAAGTCTTATGTGAAGCAAAATGGTATTTTGTCTGGAACTGTCTTTCAACCCAAGCCCCCTGCTGGCTATTTCTCCTTTACTTTCAGAAAAATTCCCTCACTCCTGTTTTCAACCCTTTCTCTTCTCACTGGATTTCTGTTTACGTAATTCTGGAAGAAAACAAAATGATGTCTTAATCCTCCTTATTTGATCTCTTCAGACATTGTCCTGGAGAAGCTCCTTTTCTGCATGTCAGGGTCAGCGGGGGGGGGGGGTCTTCAACTGATTGCTCAGTCTTAATTCTTCTTCCATCCTTTCTTCTTAGCCTAAGGGCTCATGTTCTTTGGGTCTTTTCAGTTCTGAATCAATGTATGTGCTTTTCTAGGCTCAGGTGGTTTTCATCTTTGATTCCACCTGAATTGGAACATTGCGCACCTCTTACAGACTCTCAGTCCACATTGAGTGCTGGGTATATATAGTACTCCTTCTCAATATTCTCCAATGACTCTCTGTTCTTCAGAGTACAATCTAAAGTTGTGGCTGAGTGTCTGAGCCATAGAGCCATGCCTTAGTTCCCATGCCTCCTGCCTGTAGCTGAATCTTCAAAAACAACCTGAGCTGCACTGCAATCCAATTACTTGTCATTCTGAAAGCATGATCTGTTTTCTTGTCTCAAATGTTTTCTCTCTGAGGATTCTGCCTTCATGTCTTCACTACCATCTTGCTCTTCCTCAAGACCTAGTTCATCTATCACAGTTTCTGCATAAAATTTTCTAACTCATCACTAAGCTGCATTTACTTAGTTTATTCATCTTTCTCACTAGGCCATGGACATGATACGATTCAAGGCTATTTTTTTTCCATCTTAGTACCATTCCAGCTAGTATGGCACATGTTGATGGATGATTGCTTGTTGAAGGGATGAATATATTGTATAGCATCATAAAGGATGCTTCCTCAATCCTTCTTTGAAAAATAATGGTAAAAATGTCAGTACCACTAGGGGGCATAGAATTCTAACAGAATGTTCCCAAACACTACTTACAGGAGATGTTTATCTTCTAGATTAATTTGCCCCTTTTCTAAACATATGAATATTAGGAAGATCTAATAATTCCATTCAAGTTACTTCCTAAAAGAAGTCTTTAAATTATTGTCTAAAAGATAGGGAGTAAGTCCATGATGCCAATGAGACAGAAAAAATAAAATCAGATGTAAGTAAGCAAGTTTTCATTAACGAAACTGAAGATAGTGCTAGGAAAATGATTGCACGCGGAATTAATACCGTGAAACTGGGAGCTGTTTGAAAATTTCAACAAAAAGTCCACACAGGGAAATGTTTGTTTTCACAGGAAAGTGATGAAGAGGGCTGAAAATATTTCTTGTGCTTAAATAAAGCCTGAATTCTGGCTTTAAAACATACACTTACGAAGTTACTGTCAAAACCAAATGAAATAATTATTTAAGCTGGTGTCAGCACGTACTGAACTCATAGTAAGTATTTGTTATTATTTTGTTTTTGCAGTGTTGATCAGGATGATATTTTGGAAGTTCTCAGAGAAAAAAAAAGGAAAAAAAATGAAAACGTTTTGAAGCCCTTTCTTTTTGAAGTCTCATGTCTTGGCTCCTTTACCAAACCCCTCCTTACAGCCACATACACGCTGTTGAAGCAAAAACACTGCTCTCACCTCAAAGGGAATAAGAGAGAGCTTATTCTGGAACTAAATATGAATGTCCATAGCCTGAAAACACAGATCCAGACTATTCCAAATATCATGTTCCAATGTAGTAACACCTTCATGAATTTTACAGTAACACAACAAAAAGTGGTAAATTAATGCATTAAAAACATATTGGTGGAAGTAACAGATACGTCAATTAGAGAAAAGCAAGGATGTCTCTGCTCTAGACCTTGGGTGCTATCTGATGACATTCTTTGCCTTTGGGATGCTGGAACCTAAGAGGTCTGTTTATGCATTCCAAAAAAAAAAAGTTTATTTTCCTTGCTCTTCACAAAGATGATAGATCAAACACAGAAATGGACAACAAACAGCAATTTATGGGGCTAAAGATATCCCCTGATAATTTGGCTCCATTCCTGCAACATTCTAGCTCTCTATAATCACCTTCTAATCAGTCCACTAGCCTTGAAGAATGTTTAACACAGGTGTGGCTTTTTTCCAGGAACTTTAGTTCAAGACTCTGACATTCTTCCTGCACCCATGGACCAAACACTGTTCTGAAGGGGCCATATCTCATTCACAGTGAGATGCAGGGCTGAGATTCCGGTTTTCAGAAACTCCTGTCCTCTGCTAGCTTCAGATAATCTCTGTTGTGCTGGGTTCTCTGATTGGCATCTGCTTGTTGGAGAAACATCTTAAGAAGCTTGTGCCAAGTCTCTTAGAGATGATAATCCTAGGCTGACCAAAGATGATACTTTGGTACACTGATACTGGTATTTTTATATGAGAAAATAAATATGTTTTCTGAACCAATGGTTATAATGATACCTATAAAATGTAGTACAGCTGCTATGCTTATTGGCTTGACATGAAGGAAATAAGAGCTATGGTCAAAGGTGATATAGCTTAAAGATCATTCTATTCAAGAGGTGGGAGACATCAACTCTGCCCCTAGTCCTACAGTTATGACAGAGCTTTAGACAAGTCACTGAACAGCAGCCAGCATGGACTTCCATTTTTCCATTAGTGAATTTTCTTATTGTTCTAAATTTTATGGCTTCTATTATCATTATTGCTCTGATTAGCCAGGGAATCTCATATTGGGCCATTGTGCAACTGTGTCACTGTAGAGTGGTTCTTAGATCACAAATTGATCAGAACCACAAGCATGACTTTGAGAATGTATGCTGTACTGGGAGGATTGGGACAAATGTGTCAACGTACAGGCTTAGAGAAGAAGATGGTGTTCATAATGGTGTTACTGACACTTTGTGACTGAAGTTCAAATCTATTTATTCTACCTTCTTTTGCAAGTGCCGAAAGTCTTGTGCATCTCTAGCCTATGTGTGGAGTTCCCAATATTCTAGAGCACCTTTTGGAAGGGAAACAAAATAGGATAGAAAACACACTGAAATAAAATATTTTCTAATAACAATGTCCCTCTGAAACCATCTCCACGTAGACTTTAGAGAATTAGTTTCCAAAGTCATAAATTTCAGACAGGCACCACAAAAGAACAGATGAAAACAAAACTACCTCAAAAGGTCTTCCATCAACTTGAATGCTCTACATTGGCAGTAAACTCTGGCTTTTGAAAAGAAGTGATTCCCCAGCCAGGCCAGCCTTTGACTCTTGCTTGTAATTCCAGCATTTAGGAGGCAGAGGCAGGAGGATTTTACAAGTTTGAGGCCAGCTTGAGCTAAATATAGAACTTTAGATTAAACTGGACTACAAGAATGAGATCTTGTTTCACAAAACAAAGTAAAATAACAACAGCAAAGTAATTGCCATATACCTTTACCACTACTGTTTCACAATGCTTAAATGTAATTATTATGCATGAAATATGTACTATATTGTTTTACACATGGCTCACTATGCCTATTATGCCTACTTTCTGTTCTGATATTTCCACAAAGGAACTAAAAGGCAGTTTCCTAGCAACACCTGTATTCAAAGGAACAACAACAATAAAAGCTAAATCATAAACACTTTATTTTCCTCAAAGTTGATTTTTTTTTTCTTTCCAAGGAAGTTACTTACTTGGTAGGGAAAAAAAAAAAAAAAGCATAGTACAGACAAAGGTTGTGCTGGGAAGAGGTCTGAACAGCCTCATTTGAGTTTTCTTTTGGGGGAATGGAAGAGCAGAATGGTTAGTTAGGGTTGGCAGCTAGACCAGCCTTTTCCAATGGTAGTCAGAAGAGACATAAGATTCAGTCCCTGTGTTGTTTTGATCATTCACTTAGGGATGCAAGAAGGGGTACTGAACTGAACTAGAAAGCCAGGCTGCTAGGTTCCTGGTTAATACACAAATAGGCCCCCTTCTCTGGACTTGTGCCCAAGTGGATTACACTGTAGAAAAGATAGTCTCGAAGTTGCTCAGAAGATCTAAATCTCAAATGATAAGAACCACCCCCTCCCCAAGTTTATTGACATTTGTGCAATGGACATTCCTGCTTCACTGCCATTATCCCTGTCTCCTGGGAAGGCATCACTTGCAAATTAAGCAGCTGGCTTCCTGGAGATTCCTGGAGGTGAAAAGTGCCCTTGTGTCTCCAATTCCTGAAATTTCCTGCTTCCACGTGGTACCCAGCGCCTGGGTGAGGGGAAGGTGACCTGACAACAGTAGAAGTTTACTGCAAGGAAAACAGCTTTTTCTTAAGAGGAAGTGGTTTCTTTCATTTTACTGCTTTCAGAAAAGCTTAGAATTTCAAGTTTAAAGCGTGCACAGGAGTCAGTTTAAGTCTCTACGTCTTTCACCCTGAAAGTCCCTGCACAGAAACTCCGTGGGGAATCTAAATATAGCCACATCGAACTCCCCCCCTCCCCCGCCTTCAGCCAGGGTCCCCTTGCAGCTCTAGGATTGGAGAGCTCCTTCCAGGATGCTCTCTGCCTCTGCCTTGAATAGAATAGCAGGGCATGGAGCAATCGCTCTCGCACCTCCACAATGTGTGGGTGTGAAGTGTATTAGGGGAAAGCGAGAGTGACTCTGGGTGTTGGGGCTTGGCTCACAGTCACATGGTACCGCCGCCAGCTACACAGAACTGGGAGCTAGTGTCTACTGCCCACGGGCACGAGGGGAGGCAAGGTCTTGCTGTGTCCAGGAGGCAGCTGGGGTCACAAAACAATCACGATAAAAATAAAAGACAGAGTAAAGCATTTAGCTGAAGCTATCACAGGAGGCTGAGAACAGCTGCCCGCGAGCGTGGGTGTGTGCACAGGGTGGGAGTTCTAGAGTGTTCTCTCCTGGGGTTGAGACAGCTGATAAGTCTTTTTGCCTCAGTATTATTGATATCCAGGGAAGTAACAAAAGCATCAGGAGCAACCACCTTGCGACAGTCTACATTGACTTTGTGGTGGAAGCTTGGTTCATTTTAACTTGGTAATTGATTTTTTCTTTCATGTTGGGAGGAAAGCTACTCTTGGAAGAAGTCCTCAAGCCCGGCGTTGGCATCCCTTCAGTTTCCCCAGTGCTGAATGCGATGTTTCGTTGCTTATGCTTTATACTAACAATGTTTACGAAAGCCAGAGACCGGAGCCAGTGGCACAGTGGCCTCCTACTCCACCAAGAGCGCGGGCTTTGGGGCGCCCAGCTACCAGAGGTGGTGGGAGATCCAACCAAAAGGTCTCCCATCTTATAAGTTAACAACATCCGGAGTGGAGTGGCTTGGATTGCTTGCCCACCGCCGCCCTGGAGACGTAGACTTAGCAGTTTTATGACTTTTCTCCGACTTGAATGGAAATTTCTTGACGGAGGGAACAGGGTTCAGTCTCCCTGGCTTCTGTGTCAAACGGAGACCGGTGGCAGCTCGCTCACCTCAGAGGAGCCACTTTGGAGTTTTACGCCCTCCCCACACCCCACCCCCGGGGATGGGAAGGATGTTCTGTGACTCTCGGGCTTGCTGTCTGGTGCTAGGATGGAAAGTCACAGCATGCAGGCTGGGTTGAGTCTCGGGAAGCCACTGGGTCCCCGCCTCGCGGTCTCCGGGTGTGCCCACTGAACTGCAGAGCACTCATTCCCTGCGCGGGAAGCCAAGCGCCACCGCCCCGAAGCGTTGCTCCCCTTCGCCACTCTGGAGCTAGCCCTACCTGGAGGGCAGGACAGGGTCGCTCCTGCCCACATCCCTAGCCGGAGGATGGCGAGAGCAGGCGTGGCGGCGTAGCTGGAGAGCGCAGCGACCTGCTGGTCCAGTTTCTTTGCCCGGCACCGGGGGCTTGACTTTACCCTCCGGACAGCTCCAACGCCCCTGGGAGAAGCCAATCGAACTCGGCCTGGGAGGGCGACTTTGGAGGACTGTGCTCTGCGGGGGCAAGGGACAGACACACCCAGGCTGGGTGTGAGGAGTGCAAGAAGAGCAGAGAGCGGGCCTGCGCGCGTGGGAGCTTGCTCCGGGCGCCCCGCACACTCCCGCACCTGGCCAGGGGACACCCGGGGGAGGAGGGAGTGGTAGCCGCGGGAATAGGAGAGAGCAAGAGAAACCCTCTCAAAGTGACGCCCCCGACAGGTCCGAATTTGGACTCGAAGCTACAGGCTGGAAATCAGGACTCCCAGGGCCTGCTCCGCACACCCCAGCCTCCCCCGCCCGGGAACCCCGGGGGCTCTGCTTCCCGCCTCTGGCTTGGGTTCTCAAGTCGCAGGCTAGGCGGGCGCCCCGTCGGCCGCGGGCTTCCTCCAGGAGACCTGCCTGCGCACATGAGGCCACTGCCCCCGCCGCAGGCGCCGGCGCCCCCCTCGCGGTGCCCGTGGTGATGCCATGCCCCGCCACCACGCGGGAGGCGAGGAGGGCGGCGCCGCCGGGCTCTGGGTGAAGAGCGGCGCGCCGGCGGCGGGCGGGGGGCGCCTGGGCAGCGGCATGAAGGATGTGGAATCGGGCCGGGGCAGAGTGCTGCTGAACTCGGCGGCCGCCAGGGGCGACGGCCTGCTGCTGCTGGGCACCCGCGCGGCCGCGCTCGGTGGCGGCGGTGGCGGCCTGAGAGAGAGCCGCCGGGGCAAGCAGGGGGCCCGGATGAGCCTGCTGGGGAAGCCGCTCTCCTACACGAGTGGCCAGAGCTGCCGGCGGAACGTCAAGTACCGGCGGGTGCAGAACTATCTGTACAACGTGCTGGAGAGACCCCGCGGCTGGGCGTTCGTCTACCACGCGTTCGTGTGAGTACCCCTCGTGCGCCCCCCGGCCATGCCTGCTCAGGGGGACCCCCGCGCCTGGACCCCCGGGGCGCGCCGGGCGCCCGCACCCTGGCCTGATGCGCGCGCGCGCTCGCACACACACACACACACACACACACACACACACTCGCGCGCGCGCGCACACACACGTGGTGGTTTTTATTTCTTTGCACGTGTTTGTGATCAGCTTCCCCGGAGCCACTAGTTCCACCTCTCTCATTCTTCAGATTGAACCGTGCCCCCCCCTACGCCCCCCCAAGAGCATCCAGGCACCTGGGCGAGAGCTAGCCAAAGTGCGAGTTAGGCTTCGCAGATAATTGCGAGTAATCAGGTCCTGAGATATGTAAACTTCAACTGAATGGGGCGCCTAGGAACAGGGAAATGATTGGGGAGGGCCTGCACTGGTGTGGGGCTTGAGAGTGTATCAGAGAGGTTAGGAGGTGATGGCGGAGTGGGTTGGAAAGGAGAGGAGACAGCTATGGATGGCTGGGTCCCCAGTCAGTCCTAGGGCAGAGCAGAGGAAATTGCTACTGGGGTGGAGAGAGCGGCTAGGTTGCAAGTGCGCCCGGAAACACGCCTGGCCACCACCACAGCTATCACTAACGGAAAATCTGTCAGAGCATGTGGCCCTTCCTGCCACAGAATAGGTGGCCTAGGTCTAGAGGAGCAGGCGGGCCCTAGAAGCTCTGCTCCTGCACTGCGACCTTGGCCATTGGGGAACCTGGCTGGGCTCAGGAACGTGGTCCTAGGTGCTGTATCAGAAGTGTACAAAAGCCAGTTCTGACCTGGGTCAAGCAATGGGTTTAGTTGGCACTTATGGCACTGAGTCAGAGAGAGAGAGAGAGAGAGAGAGAGAGAGAGAGAGAGAGAGATAAGTAAACCCTTGCCATCTAGCAGAGAATGCTTAATGAGGAAACGATTGGAAGCAAATGTTTATTTTTCCCTTAGGCATTAAAAACCTTTCAGTGGCTTTAAAGTTTACTACTGTTTTTCCCATAACGTCCATTCATTCAATCTTCTGTTAAAATAGGTTTATCTGGACATTTTATGATAGTTTTTATGCCTTCACACCCTGTCTCAATTCTTTGTTTTTAAAGGTCTTTGCACTTCTGTTGCCCCTCCCCCTTGCCTCTTTAGGTTAAGATAAAATACAAAGACAGCAGGATTAGGAGACCTTTTGAGAAACTTGCAAGCACATATTGATGTGTTCCTTGTTTCCTAGCAAAAATATGTTTGGAACACACAAAATAGATTTATTTCAGAAATGAGGCATGCCATCCTATTATCTATACATAGCCCTCCTCTGGCATGAAGAATTGGCACCAATACAGGAAACTTTTTAAAAAATAATATGGGGAAAAGAACTGGTTTTGTAAATTGGTGTACCTGAAATTTAACCAGGTAGGACTCAGGAAATTGGTGGAGTCTACACTCTGGGGCCTGGTGTCTGGAAATTTTTACAGTTCCAGATTGAAGTGAACATGTAGGATTAGGTGGAATATTCCATTCAATTTTCCATTTTTACAATGTGCACAAGGGGGATGTTGTGTTATATCATAATTATGTCAAAAGGTATAAGTTATGTCGTTCACTGATGGGAGATTCACACTGATTTGGATGTAATTAATGATAGAGAAGCACCTCTGATCTCCTTGGATTGGTATGCAATTAATCTAGTACTGAATGAGCCCAATAAATTATTTTGACCTGTCAGAATACACAAAAAAATTTAAAGCAATGATGAGGCTTAAATTGGCAGTAAAAATATAAAGTATGAATGATTTTTTTCAGAACATGCTCAACATATTCATGGCTTTGATTTTTCAATATGATGTAATTTTTATTCCTATTTTTAGAAATTACATGGTACATTCAGAAGGGGCTGGAAACAACCCGAGTTGTTCCACATACTTGATGCCTCCTAAGCATTGTTGATGAATATGAATGAGAATTTCTCAAAATGCAACATTTTCTTTTTGAATGAGTTTCTGTGGGCTTATGAGAATTTTATACTTTGATGAAAGATTTTGTGAAAGGCTCCAGTTTGAGCACTTTTCTGATCCCCAGCTTTATCAATCTAACAATGAATTTAGTGGTAGAGAGGAAATAAATGATGTGCTTGTGAATAAAGAGCTCACAAGATGAACTTTTACAGGATACACTTCTAAAAGACTCGAAACTGCAGTGTCTGAATGGTTATATGGGGGGTGCCAGATCCACATTAGCACAAAGTCAGAATGGACCGAATGATGTTCTGGAAGGATCATAGGCAACTCCTGCAGACCCTGGGGAAAAAAGGCTGACTTTGGTAATTGCTGCTTATGATTTTAAATGAGGTTTTGAATAGCCGGAATTTACACATTAAATTAATAAAGCAAAGTTGCTTTGAGCTGGAAGTCTAATAAGACCATTACAGGAAACTATAAGAAAATAATTTCTAGAGAGGTGTAGTTAACTAATGCCCTGCCAGCCTGGGAATCCTCAAATCTTACTTTAATAACAGTTTTTGTAGCATATTAAGGTTCCTGCCAAGAACAAGTGCACAGTGATTAATGAGGCACTTCAGGGATGAATTTACTTGGTTAGACCCATGTTTCTACTGCCAAGAAACAAGAGAAGTATGTTTAATATTATGCTTCAGGTAAAGAAAAGATTGTTAAAATATGGAAAATAATTATTATAATGATATTTTAATAGCCTAAGATCTAATTTTAAGCATATGTATCCAAGCCTACTGGTAAGATGGCCGTCAAGAGCAAGAAATGACGAGCTTCAAGTAATTTATTGCCCTAAATCTGTGATGATTGGCCCTTATTGCTTTTTTGGATTCATTGGGTAGCCCTGTATTCTGCCTTCACCTATGATACAGTTAATATGAGATAGTTTCTTTGAGTTATTTGTTCCTTTTAAATTGCTCCCCCATTTTAGAAAAAAGTTTAGAAGCATAATGGTAGACATAGTGGCGAACATGATGGCATTCTAAATGTAAATTTGCATTTTGCATTCCTGTAGCAAATAGGATTGGTCCTGAGGAATTGCACAGGAACACCTGTTGCAGATCCATTTGTCTAATTCATCACATTGCCCCAAGTATCTTTGCTTGATTTCATTCTAATGATGAGAATTTATATATATATATGATATTTAAATTAATTAATTAATTAATTAATTATTTACTTATTTATTTTGGTCTTTTTGAGACAGGGTCTCCCTGTAGCCCCAGCTGTCCTGGAACTCACTATGTAGACCAGGCTATCCTTGAACTCACAGAGATGCGCCTGCCTCTGCCTCCCGAGTGCTGGGATTAAAGTTGTGCGCCACAATTATTTTAATAATATGGGAAAAAGAACTCGTTTTGTAAATTGGTATACCTGAAATTTGACCTGGTAGGACTCAGAACATTGGTGGAGTCTGCACTCTGGGGCCTGGTGTGCGTGTGTGTGTGTGTGTGTGTGTATGTGTGTGTGTGTGTGTGTGTGTAAAGATATATATATATATATATTAAAATGTTCCAGTCACCCAACCTGTGAGCCCTGAGGTCATCCTTTTCCTCTCCTTGTGTACACTGACTATCTAAATAGCTATTCAGATTTGTTCATTTGCCTTTAAATATTTTCCAAATATATTCCTTTCTATCATCTGGTACTGCCACTAACTCCTTGTCCCTCAGTGCCTCTCACTGGAAGATTTGTGATATTCTGCTGGCTGATCATCTTGCTTCTGTTCACAACCTTGTAGCTGTCCCTCTGACAACAGTTTTATTACTTAAAGTCAAAACTGATGATATCATTCACTTATTCATCTAAAACTTTTCATGTCTAATATAGGTGCTGATTTTCAAATTTCTGAGACAGAGCCCTCTGATTTCAAGTAGGAAAAAAGATTCCAACATGGGTGACTGTAAACATTTCAACAAGTGCAAAATGATGTTATCAATACTGTTACAGAGGAAATAGGTTACAAAACTTTATGCAAAAGAGGAGACAGTGTGGATGAAGGCAGAAAAGCCTGCAGGCTTTAAAAGGGAAGTGAGGCATGCGCTGAATTTAGACAAATAAGTAGTTAATTTTCAGGTGGGCAAAACGTGGGGGGGATAAGTAAAAGTGTGAATGTGCAAAATAGTTGTAAGTAATCTTAGGTATGTGTAGTATAAAGACAAGATCAAGGAAAGAAAGAGGAGGCATGACTTTTAGTAGTATAGAACGATGGTCCTGGGATGTGGTCTTCATCCTATAGCCAGAACTGGTCAGCTTATGGGGAAAATCAAGAGAATGCATTGTAGTCAGAAAATGAATTGGGTGAGGGAGATTTAAAATGAAGTCAGTATGGCCTGTAATGCATTGGCAGCAGTTGTAAAAATTTCCATTCGTTTTTACCTTCCTTTATCTATGAATTCATTCTGCAAATGCCTGTTGACTTTCTGTATGCCATAGACATTTCTAGAAAGGTGGGAGATGATTGCCTAAGGAACTGAGGCATTAACTGTGGGATAAAAAGGAAAGGTTTAATCAGAGAAGCATTATTTTTTTTCTTTATCCCTTGAAAGTTTCATACATGTATGCAGTGCATTTTTGATCAATTCCATTTCTTATTTCTCCCTCTGACTCCTCTGAAAACTCCCCTATCCTCACCCCAACTCCTTTAAAAATCTTTTAATAACCTACTGACATCAGTTAGTGCTGCTCATATGCCATGGTTTTTGGGTCATCTGCTGGAGCGCAGATAACCTAAGATGGGCCACATCCTTGAAGAAGATGATTCTTCTTCCAGCAGCCAGCAGCTGCCAACAGCTCAGTTGAGATAGCTCCTCAGTTAAGGGTGGGGCCTTGGGAACCCCTCTACCCGCCATGCTGGAATGGTGTCTGGCTTGAAATTGTGCAGGCCACCACAGCTGATATTCGTTCATGAATGCAAAGGCCTTGTCCTGTCCAGAAGACACTATTTTGCAGCAGTCTTCCCCAATCTCTAGCTGTTAAAATCTTTCTATTTCATTTTCCTTTATGTTCGCTGTGATGGTTTGAATGAGAATGTCCCCCATAGATTCTAAGTATTTGAACATCTTGTCCCCAGTTGCTGGTGCTGTTTTAGGAGGTATTAGAAGGTGTGGCCATGCTGTAGGAAGTCACCATGGGTGGGCTTAGAGAGTTCTTAAGCCTTTCAGGATCTCCAGTCCTTCTCTTGCTTTCTGTGCCTGATGGGAGATGTGAGCACTCTGCTTTCTGCTCCTGTTCCAGCCACCTCCTGCCACCATGCCTCCCTCGCCATAATGGACTAATTCACCTGGAACTGTAAGCTCAAATAAACTCTTCTTTCCATAAGCTGCTTTGGTCAGTGTTTCTATCACAGCAACAGAAAAGTGACTGATACATTCCCTGACCTTGGTGGGGAGGAGATGTGATATAGATGTCCTATTAAGGGCTAAGTATGCCACAGTCGCTTATTCAGAAGAATGTTAAGGATATAGAATTGGATGTTTGTTTTTCACCAGTCTGATGGATCTTGTGTGGATCATTCTGACCTGAGTTATTTGGGGAACAGAAGTGCCATTCAGTAGTAAATATGACAAACTGGGATAATTAAAGTACAATGTCACATGGAACCAAGTTCATAGAAATATAAAGGGTTCAGACCTGGACATGTAGAGTTGAAGATGATTTTGATTCATTCAGGGAGAGACTGTAAGGGATGGGAACATAGTGAGCTAGGCACAGTCTCTTCCCATGGGTTTGGGTCAGATACCCAAACTATTTCTAGCATAGAGAGGCCATATATTTTTGAGTGAATCAATGCATTTAAGAATCTGGATGTGAATATATGCCTAGGTCACGTACCTAAAATTTGAAGCCGTCATCAGTTTGTGGTTGTTAAAACAATGAATAGAAAAGCAGTGGGATGGTTTAGGAAAGGCACAGAGTGAGTGAAGCTGTGGTGGGGTAGCGATTTGGGCACACCAGTGCCAAGCAACAGATAGAAGAGAAAGAATCCACAGACAGACCCAGGACACGCATGATAGAACAAACCAAAGGCTAAGATGTTGGATAAGACTTCATTGGAGTTCTCCTGAATAAAGATTCTGCAGAATGAAGAACTTTTCCACTGAAGCTTATGTGGAATGACAGGGATTCATGTAGGTGTGGTTAGGGGTAGTGCAAGATCCACAAAACCTTCATGCTGTGGCCTCTGCCTATCCTTTTGGCCTGATTAAAGCCCCTCCCTCTAAGTTCCCCACTGATTACCAGCCTATCTGGTGTCTTACTGCCATTCTCTTGCTCTTTCAGTTTTCCCACTTACTGCACCTTAACTTTTCACTCATTTCCAACTCACGGTGCTTCTTGAAAACACAATATAAAAGTAGTTTCTTCTTAGGGACAGCTTCAGGAATTCACAGGGATGAGGAAGGTACCACTTGTCTTAGGTTCCATTGCATTCTGGGAATGCCATTATAATGGCATTTCTTTTACCTTGGTGGTGTTATAGCTACTTGTTTCATCCCTCCAGTATGAGGGCGAACCTCCCACACAGAAAATCTACTTTAATTCCAAATCTCAGTTACTTAACAAGGTCCTTTATATCTAGTAGACCCTTGATAAATGCTTATTTACTGAGTAAGAAAATAGTTTTCTTTGGAAGCCCTCCATATGGAAGTCTCAGGCCAGTCAAAGCCAAAAGAAATATAAGTCTCTTTGCAGTTTTCTTAGACTTGAGATACCAGTTCATTTAAAGGGAAACAATAATGTTGCTAGAACTAGCCCAGGAAGTGAGTGGTTGGCCCTTAGCTTTTCCACTAAGTAAACTTGTGACTTTCAGCAAATCGTTTGATCTTTTCAGGTCTCTGAATCTTCATCTGTGCATAGGCAGAATAGTGTCTGTGACCCAATTGAGATGTTGAAAGATAATATTGAAAGTCTAAAATACTGTCATAAAAGCAACAAAGCAGAGTATTTATAATAAAATGTTACACTGAATTTTAATTATACCCCTAATTCATGGCTATAACTTCACTTCCAACTCCTCAAGCTTGTCAGGTTGTGTCACATCATAGCCATCATCACCTTTCTAAAACTTAACACATCACTCCTCTGTTTAGAGAAGGAAACTGTGTGTTACTTCTCCATACCCCATATACATACAGTCCTTAAAACACAGGACTTTCTCTCTCTCTCTCTCTCTCTCTCTCTCTCTCTCTCTCTCATTAGTCTCAGTCTTTCTCTCACTCCCTTTCTTCTACATTACTAGCACCCAGAGATATACAGACAATGATCAATGCATGAAACTTAGTTCACTTACTGATACCCCAAATCTCTAAAATATAATAGTTCCCTTTTGAAAGATGGAATTTTTCTCTATAGATTACTTTATCATTTGCATAAAAATTCTATTTCAAATTAAGCCTCTATCTATAGAAATTTATGATTACTTTTTATTTTTGATCCTGTATTCATTAAAAAGTACGTATACATATTAGGTGTATAGAGGGCTCAATTTTTACTGTTTTATATTCAGCTAATATAGTAACACAAAATACCCCAAAGCATATCAATCTGTTTTTAGAAATAAATATAAATGCTGTTGTATTTGATGATGTTGTTATAATGACAAATGTTGAAACTATCAACATACCAATATTGGGAATTTATAGCATTAAAAAGAAGACATATGAGAATAATATTTCAAAATGGGATCAAGTTGTGATACAAGAAGCACTGTAAACAAGGGAAATAGCCAGAAGCCTTTTGATAATTACTTACAATGAAGTAGTGCCAATATTAATTTTTAATTACAAATGGCTGTTTTGGCAGATGAAAATACCAACAGAGCATGTTTCACCCTAGCCCACTGGTGTGAAACTGCTTAAAGCCCAAATGTTGAATAGCCGCAGTTCACAGTTGTTCTTGATGATATATTGATGCTTACACTTTTCTTTTCTCTCTGCCTGTTTTAGCTTCTTCCTAGAGATGTGATAAAAACACTGACCAAAACCAACTTGGGGAGGAAAGGGTTTACTTGGCTTACAGCACAGTTCATCATTAAGGGAAGCCAAGACAGGAACTCAGGGCAGGAACCTGGAGCACAGACCATGAAGGAGTGCTGCTTACTGGCCTGGTCTGTGCTCAACCTTCTTTCTAATACAATACAGGACAACCTTCTGAATGGTGGCACCACCCACAGTGGGCTGGGCCCTCCTACATTACTCAACAATCAAGAAAATGCCCCACAGACATGGCCACAAGCCAATCCAATGGAAGCAATTCCCCAGTTGAGGCTCCCTCTTCCCAGGTGTGTCAAGTTGATAACTAAAGCTATCCAGCACACTGCCCATTTTTAAGTATGCTAGTCAAAGTTCTATTTGGCTCTAACCTTCTAGATAGATTGAACATGCAACTCCAGTTTTGCATTATTAGTAAATTCTTTGATGGGTCTGTGTTTTCCAGTGATCCTTTTAATACTTTGTAGACAGTTTATCTGAGTGAATTTCCTAAATATTATTGAATTCATCAGTTCCTAAATGTAGAAATAACTTTCTCTTTTCTATTACATACATATGTATATTTGGGCATATCTAGTCTGTACACAAAAACAATCCCACCTCATATACATATACTGCATTCTTTGCCAGAGTTTATATTCCCCATTCTTTTAATCCATAAAAATAAAATGAGAGCTGAATAAAATGCCCTTTTTAATATTTTATTTATTATTTTTATTTTATGTGTATGCATGTATTGCCTGCATGTAGGTGAGTACAACTGTGTCACGCAATGCCCGCAGAGGACATAAGAGGCCATCATATCCCCTGGAACGGGAGTTACGGACAGTCGTTAGATGCCATGTGGGTACTGGGATTCAAACCCCAGTCTTCTGCAAGAACAGTCAGTGTTCTTAACCTCGGAGCCATCTCTCCAGCCCCTAAAATGCACTTTAAAACTAAAAAGCATCTTACTTTTTATTCTCAGTTGTATTAAGACTATCTGATACTTTTAAATTTAATTTTTGCTGTCCATGAACAGCTGTGGTTTTTACAAGCTCAGTCACGTTGGTCTTTCTACAGTCTCTCCTTCAGTCAGTGGCAGGATGATCTTTTGTTATTGAAATATTACAATCCACATTTGCTTGTTTATAACCATGAATCCATTTTCTTCTCTAACTAACAGCCATTATATACACCAGGTAATGTGCTTGCTGCTAGTTGTTCAACAAAAGGCGTGATATGGGCTCAAGGGAATTTCATGGGCGAATATGACTAGGTTCCAATTCAGTCATCAACTTTACTCCACTGATTTAATGTCCATGAGCAATTTGCTTTCAATTCCAGTTTTCTTAATCTGTAAACTAGGAATAAAATACGAGTATTCTCTATGAGATCTATGCATAACTATGGACCATTTTAAAGGTGTTTCTTGTAATTAGTGTAGTGGCTATTACTGAAACTGGAAATAAAAAATGGAGATAACATGGAAGAGAGCTGTATTTCCATACTAAAGTCCTAGGATTTTATCTTACAATTTTTGAGCAATCTTTAAAACAGATAGGACCTAGGCAGGTAATAATGATCTCTCTCTCTCTCTCTCTCTCTCTCTCTCTCTCTCTCTCTGTCCTCATTATCCTCCCTTTCCCCTTCCATCATGCCTCTCCATTTATTCTTTCTTTCCCCTTTCCTCCCTCTTTCCCTTTTTCCCTCCCTCCCTTCCTTTCTCTCCTGAAATAGTTCATAGTTGGCCTCCACCTCTGTATAGAGCCCAGGCTTGCCTACAGATTGTAATCCAATTCCTTCACCTTTGAGGACTGGGATTACAGGTGTGTATTACTACATCTAATTATCACTGGGTTTTCATTATAGGTGT
This sequence comes from Nannospalax galili, assembly GCF_000622305.1. Classification (NCBI taxonomy): domain Eukaryota; kingdom Metazoa; phylum Chordata; class Mammalia; order Rodentia; family Spalacidae; genus Nannospalax; species Nannospalax galili. The sequence continues at coordinate 8,648,576 of NW_008358101.1, forward strand.
ATCACTCTACCAGTTCTATGAATGATGACTTGACATAGACCAAATTGGAGAAAGTATTCAGCTTAAAAACTGTTACTCCAACTTATCCAAGAGAAAATGGGATATAGACTGGAGAAATGATGCAAGAATAGTAAAATATGGCAATAGACGTGGAATTTATTAATGAATAATCAAATGTGGAAGATAAAGAGAGACAGATCTGTTGTCTAATTGGCTTTCATCATTATATAGATAGTGGAATTATTAACTGAGATCAAGACTGTAGGTGCATCAGCAGGTTGAGGGGAATGTAGGTGATAAAAATGAATTGAACTTGGGAGACACTAGCTTTTGGCACTGGTGTAACCTGGAACAGTATATTTACAGCACCTTGTGGCTGCTGATCTAAAATACAGGAGATAAAAACCATAAGAAAATCAGCAAAGAGAAAGTTAGTAGGTCTTGATAGATACCTGGATATTTTGACAATTAAGGATGAGAGAGAAAGTGGGGAATGAAACACAATAAACAGCAAAACGTAGGGAAAGAGCAGGTTAAAAAGATTTACTGTATCATCTACTCTAGTCATTAGGGGTTTCATTCAATAGACCAAGAAATAGATCTATGATCTGGCACCAGAAATATGTACTTTCATATATGATTTGGAGGTTAGCACATGGCCTCAGAATTGAAGTATACCATAGGAGAACCTATGAGAAGAAAACTGTCTTTAGTTTTTCCTAGTTGGAAAAGCCTGTACCTTATGAAAATTATTCCCACGAACTGTTGTAAAATAACAAACAAGTTTTAAGATTCCCATTTATTTAAGCCCTTTTTTCCTCTCATACCTACAGGCACTGGGGAGGATTGGATGGGATTGAGATTTTAGAATCTCTTTTCCATAATTGCTCATTGAAAGTGTTTCTTAGCTTTCTGATCTGTGAAATTAGTATATGATTCTTCAATATCGTTTCAGAAACCTGAACTTACTTTATGTCTAAATCTCTAGAGTAGGAAATAAGAATTTTTAAAATTTTTGTTTAGTTATTTTATTTTGTGTGTATGAGTGTTTTGCCTGCTTGTATATAAATGCCTGTGGAAGCCAAAAAACAGGAGTTGGAGCCCCTGGAACTGGAGTTAAAGATGATTGTTAGCTTCCATATGGGTGCTGGGAACAAAACCTGGGTCTTCCACAAAAGCAGCCTGTGCTCTTAACCACTGAACCATCTCTCCAGCCCCCTCAAAGGATTTTTAATTTAGAAAAATATCAGTTTAATATTTACTGAGACACAGAAGCCATCTGTGCAGACTGACTTGGGATAAAAGCAAAGGTTGGCTTCTATCCAGCGATGTTTAGCAATTGCTCCTATTGAAAGGATTTTCAAGGTAAACTCCAGGATCACCATGTATGAATTGCTAGTTCTCTTGACCCCTTATCAAACTTCAGGTCTGGGTGTTCAGGTTCCCAGGGCATTCCTACACAGAAATCAAACACAGGAGTTCCCACTGATCATAGTCATTTCTAAACAGTAGTAATTAAACTAGCTAAATGAAATGTTTTAATTAATAAAACATTCTGACTATGTTTAATTTGCTCTAAACTATTTAAAAATAGAAAAGAAATTGATGCCACTTCATAATACTGTGTTTGACGATGTTGTTTTCCTCCCCCAAAATGGCTTAAAACAAAAATATAAACCAAAAGTTTGTTTTAAAAAATAAAGCAAAATGAAGTGACTGTTCAGCATAAACTTTAAGATTCTAATATATTTAATATTTTTATTCAAACCCCCCACTTTTGTTTTTGACAGGGTTTCCCTAGTCTCAGCCTGCCTGGAAGTTACTATGTGGACCAGGGTGGCCACCATCTCTCCATCTCATAGAAATTTACCTGCCTCTGCCTCCTGGGGTCTGGGATTAAAGGTGCATGCCACAATGCCTGGCTTACATTTTTATTCTTGTATGTGAAAAGAACATATGGCCCAGGTTTCTCTAGGGTTTAGGATTCACTCACTTAAATGCCTGCCATATACTGTGTTCTTGAACCACATTAGCCCCAGCTGGCCTGGAACTCACATGTAGGCCAGGCTGACCTTGAACTCACCATGATCTGCCTCCTGAGTGTTGGGATTGAAAGCATGTGCCACCATGCCCAGCTTCATTCCCATTTTTCAACTCTCACCAAGAATTTGGAAAATGACTCTTCAGCTAGACAGAGGCACTTCTCAGAGCAGCAGAAGTCAGGAAGTATGAGAAATGTGCTTACCACAATCCTAAAGTTGTTCCTCATCCATTTCCTTGAAACTGCCTCCTTAAGCTTCAGATGGGTTTTTGAGCTAGGTCAGTAGTCAGGTTAAAGAACTGAGACATGAGATTAAGTTTGTTTTACATTTGTCATGCCAGATGATAAAATTATATAGCTCTGTTTTGGTCTACCAAATGGAAGTGGCAAAAAGAAGTAGAATAGTACTAATAACGACTCTTAGGCAGCCCACTTGAAACCTTCAGGGTGAATTCCTGAACTCTGGAGCTTCTGTTCTTATGCCACAGTTGTCAGCAAGTTTATGGGTTAGAATTGTAACAACATAGAACTTTCAAGCGGTCATTTAGTACTTTTCTATGGAATAAAGCCAGGTTAATTCTTTAGATCCAGACCCAGCACAGAATAAACAGAGTAAGATTGGCTACAATCTTCCCAATGGACACAACTACCCTAAGTAACATGGTCCTCCTTTGGTCTCACACCGAATTGGCCCTGAAGTCCTTCCAAAGTAGATCAGTAAATACATTAAAAAGGAAAACATCCACTGTTTGTGTTTGTGTCAGTCATGTTGAGTTCTAAACATTGATTCAGACCTCCAGTTTAGTGTGACCAAATTCAGTACCTTCATTCTTCTCTTTGTGGAATTATCCCCATCGCTCTGATGAAAATGGAGGCACAGATTTCACAGCATCTCTATCAGGAAAAATTCCGAAGCTTTTGCATCCATTGTTGGACTTGATGAGTTAGTTGACAAATTACTCTTTTTAAACTAGTTAGGTTATACTGCTGAGAGCTGTTTTCCAGAGCTCATTGGGTATGGACTTTTATTCCACGCTTCAGGGCAAAAAGTGGATAATAAAAATAGGTTTATAGATGGCACCAGGTAGGTAGCCTAGACAATCATAAACAAGAATAGTCAAGAAACTGTTACATTGTGCTGAAGAAAACAAAATTGTTTTCTAATTAAAGGAAAGATAACGCAATTCACAATTGACATTGGTAGGAAACCAGAGACTTTTTCCTCTCCATAAAAGGTTAAAGATAAATACCTGACTATATGTATATATTTGTTGTTCTAGCTTCTTGTTGGTTCAAATTCTCCTCTCAAACTGCAGTCTTAATATAGATTTCTAACACACATGGTAGGGTACTTAAGAGACCTCTTCACAATAAGCCTATTTTGTCTTTTAATATTTGTTTCAAGGGATGCATATAAAGCCAGTGAGTTAGTTGCTATAGACTGTCTGACAGTACAGCAGCCAACTCATAGCACAACAAAGTCCTGTTGGAGTACTCCCTCTGGGAACATGAAGAAAGGAAGAATAGGAGGGAATTCAGAGGGAGAACTGGAGCTCTTTGTTTTCAGCTAACTTCTCAGAAACAAGGGAAATAAAAGAATCAAAGTTCTAAAGATTTCAACCAAGCGTGATTGTTACCAAGCAGGAATTGTTTAACTTTGTCTTACATACAGGGCACACAGGTGAGCATGTGGCCTATTTAAGCTTTGGGAAGATTATCAGTTGCCTGTTTAGAGGTGTTGAATGAAGAGATAGTGGAGGTGCTGGGTGAAGAGTGCAAGGACGGAGAACTGACATTTTGGGAGATGACGGGATAAGAAAAAGGGAAAAGACACAAGACAACAATAAAAGCTATACAGCATCCATAGGAGGACCAAATCCCAAACAACTGTAAGAGCGATAAAGTATTACAAAGAACAATGACACTGTACATATAAAAAGAGGTAGTAAATAAAAATCCAGGATGAACAGGGAGTAGTTAAAACCTAGTAGAAAATTCAGCCATCTAGGAGAATGTAGCATCTGCAGCACAGTGTGCTAGGAGGAGACCCAGTTTCACAGGAAACATATGCAATGACCTGGGGGACATAAAAGAACCAAAACAACCCAGCAAGGATATAGTGTACACTCACTGCAATCAGAATCTCCAGAGGCACCTCAGAATAACTAGAATGAGGACCTTAGGAGATGGAGTGATACAAAACTTCCTGTTCCAGCAGGAAAATCTAGTGGGAGCACAAATTTGCAATCTGCCACAAAGAAGATGATAAGTGCAAAGCAGTTCTAAAGAGCTTGAGATAAGGCACCAGACAGTGTTGGGGGGTAGGGGAAGACAGATTAGGCTATGAAATGGACAACTAAATGAGTGAGGAGAAAAAGGAGATGGATAGGTTAGAAAGCAACAGGGTAAAGCTAAACCCTAAATTTCTCCAAGCAGCTACAGATCTGTCCAAATACATAAGCCTTATGGAAAGCCTATCCTAAAAGGGAGAAATTGGAGTGATTGAAATGAACATATCTAGAAGCAGAGAGAATGGGATTTATGATGAATACAGGTTTGAGTAGGTAAATAAAGTAAAGATAACCAATTAAATAGAAACAGAAAAGAGGAGGGGATAGTAGCACTGAAAGGCTGATCTGCCAGTTCTGGGTAATGGATGATTATATATATTTACAAATGAAGATATATAAGACAGGCCCATACTTAATTATGGCTAGGTTACATTAGTATTGATGGCCCCCATAGACTACCACTCTACGCCCCTTGATGACTTGATATCTCAAATAGTTTAGTGTTTTGTACAATTTTAAATACAAAGAATATTGTCTTTTATGTGTTTATGCATGTACACATGTGTAATCAAAATGTGTGAAAACACCCCTTAATTTTGAAAAACTTAATAAGGTTTGTAAAGAACAACTTTAGTAACAAATGGTGAGTTTATTTTAAAAATAAACTTTGTATATATATACATATATATATATGGTTCTGAAATGTTTACTTCCCTTATGAAGTATAGGTATGACAGTTACAAGTAGAACAGCTTGTAGTTATTGGTGGTCCTTTGTCTGAAGAAGCACAGGAAATTTCAGGAAAAGCATACGCATCTCTGTTGGTAAACAGTTTGTTGATGTTTCTGCACATAGATTCTCTAGGAAAACTGACTCTTTTCTGATCAGAAATTGTGTATAGCCTGGTGTGTATTCTGCCAACCCAGGCTTGCTGGAGCTTAGGATGGTTTCTGGCTGAGATAGAGTTTTCTGAGACTGGCTTAGTGTCAGTTGCTCCATTACAAAGTGGCACTGCTACCAAAGAGAAGTGCACAGCCCCAGTGCCTCGATGTGTTGTCCACATTACACATCACTGTCCAGGGATACCTGATGCTACAATGCAGTTCACTATTGCTTTGATCACACTGGAAGGGGCTGCTCTTGTTCACTAGCTCTATAACACTCTTAAGTTAGTTAGAATAATCAAATCCATCTAACCATCTCATTTTTTTCTCCTGTAAGGCTAACTATCAGCAAAACAGAACAATCAACACAAGGGGTCTTGGGAAACATAAGCAAAGAACATTAAGGCTCCAGTCAAGTCTTTCAGACCTGGGGTACATAATGGATAATGCTTTTATTGGAACATTATCATTCATATTCATTCATGTATTGTCTGTATTTCTCATGCTGCAACAGCACAGTTGAATGATTCCAACAGTGATTGCCAGTCCAGAATGCCAAAAATGTTTGCTATATGGCTTAGGCTAGAATACAGTGTTTTCTATAATGTGTCCTTGTTCTGTAGACAAGTGACTATGAAGCATGCCTGGTGATTCAGTTATCACTAGAGATGAAGTAGAAAGGATGCCCTGATGTTTAAGTCAGGGTAAGTGAGGAAGAGTGCAAGGCGAAATGATGAGGAATAAGTAACTGTGGGGAAGGACTAGTCAGGAGACTGGGAGAAGTAGAACTGTGTTAGAGTTAAAAGAAAAAAGGGAAATGTCAGAGAGAGAGAGAGAAAGAGAGAGAGAGAGAGAGAGAGAGAGATACAAAATTCTTGTAGGTAAAGAAATTCTGGAGAGAAAGAGAGAGAGTACATATGTGGTTCAAAGACTCACTAATTTGTTCATCAAGGCCTCTAATTTTCTGACAGCTGCCTGTCCTATAGATATACTTACAAATCTGTTTCCCTCATGTATAGGGAACAAGAAACTCTTCCTTGTGATCAAAAGAAAGAACTCAAATAGACATTCATGTATCCATGATGGGATAATCTCTTTTCCTTATTCCCAAGTCCCCGTGGGAATGACTCTGTCCTTATGAGATCTCAGTATTGGTAATAAGCACTAAAAAACTAATGATAGTGACTTTGAACATAGCAGGCAAGGACTGTGCTGATAGAAAATTTAAATACAATATTGAGTGTAGTAATGTCACATTTTGTGAAATTAAATGACGTTAAAATTTTATTTCGTTTGTTTGCTCAGTTAACACTGAAGAGCCACTAAGTATAGAGAGCTTGTGAACCTGTATATGATGAAACCTGCATTCGGAGAACATAATAAGAGGGTTGAGACAGGTGCATCAGCAACTTCCTTACAGAGAAAACTGTGACTGTTCAACTTAATAAACATTAATAACAGATCCCTCATGTACTAACACTTAATGGCAGCAGCCAAGGATCCCGTGTTGTAGAGTTGAGTCTTTGACATTGAAAAAGTGATAGTGCTGCTCAGGAACAGAACAGATGGTCACTTCTCACCACTGACTGGGGGGCCATCATAGGGCATCATGCAGGTGGCCTAGGACACTTACTTTGTCCACTAAAACAATATCGATAATATTAAAAAGTTCCTATAGAGCATAACATGTGTAAATAGTGGGCAGTGTCATGGTAAAATGCCATATGGCAGTAGACAATGATAAACTAGAGCTATTGATACATCTCACACCTAATACTGATTCAAAAATAAATGAGCATAGCCAGACATGGCTGATACATGCCTGTAATTTCAACACTCAGGAAGATAAGGCAAGAAAATCTTATATTTAGTGCCAGTCTAGAGTATATAGTAACAGACCTGCCTCTAAAAATCCATGAAGTGTGTGTGTGTGTGTGTGTGTGTGTGTGTGTGTGTGTGAGTGTGTGTGGTTTTATACAGTGAGATCGACTACACAATAGTCAAAATCATGGAAACCAATAATTATGTATTATTTAGCATATATATATACTATTTTTCATATTAGAATTGATCATTGGAAACTGAAAGGATAACTTTGGGGCCTGGGGTGGGATTGGGGAAGTATGTGCAGTGATTTGAACTGCATCTAAATGTAATAAGTCCTTTTAAAAATTAACCTAGCCTGAGAAAATACAACAAAATGAGGATGGGGACTGGGGGGATGTGGAAAGTCTTGTTACTATTCTCAGACTTTCTCTCTTTGAAATATCTCTGAACAGGAAAAATAAGAAAAGGCAGAATATGTTTGCATTGAGATAATCCTAAAGAAGGGAAGTATTTTCTTGAGTTATCTTCTAAACCAGATGATATTAAGACTCAGTTTTCTGAACACCCAATTTTGCCATGTGCTGAATTGTGTTAGTCAAATGAGTGATATGGAATTTCTGTTGTTTTCTTTGTGTGTGTGTGTGTGTGTGTTTATAATCAAGGTGTGACTTCCTCTGGTTAGACTAAAAGATGAAGTTTGAAAATGTCTTCCTTTGAGAGCTGATCTTGTCCTGCTTACAGATGAGCAACAGCACAGGGTCTGAGAACTGAGTGGCACATGTGTCTGAATACTACTTTCCAAATGCTTTTGCTCATAGTCTTTTTTAAAAAAAATATTTATTATTTTATTTTATGTGTTTGCATGTATTGCTTGCATGTAGGTAAGTGCACCCATATCGTACAATGCCTGCAGAAGTCAGAAGAGGCTGTTGGATCCCCTGGGCCTGGAGTTACGGACAGTTGTTAGCTGCCATCTGGGTGCTGGGATTTGAACCTGGGTGTTCTGCAAGAACAACCAGTGTTCTTAGCTGCTGAGCCATCTTTCCAGCCCCTGCTCATAGCCTTTAAAGAATGTAAAGGAAAGTAAAACAAAACAATGAGTCATGCCATCTTAAACATGTATACCTGTGTATGAATACATGATTTCATGCGTTTCCAGAAGTCCATAGAGTATGGGATCTAAGAACCCTGGTTAAGAACCTCTTGAATAAATGTATTGCCTTAGAGGAATTTGGCTAAATCCTTCGTGGAGACAACTAAGAGCACAGTGTCTGTGAATGGACTTGGGACTCTGAACTGCAGATCCATGGAAGATTTGTGTGGCTCCAGAGACTTCATAAGTGTGTTGATTTAGATAGTGTTAATGAACATCAATCCTGGAGCACAAATAACTAAAATATACAAAGTCAGCCTTGCTCTGACTATGTTTTTCAATGCTTAATACTTAAGGAATGAAGCTTTGGGCATAGAAAATCTTTCAACTTGTTGCAGTCATTTAGGGTGGTGTGATGTAGCTGAAGCATTTTATGTGAAAAGGAAAGTCAGATGAGAAGTAAGTTCTTGGCTACAAACCCAACCACCAATACAGACTATGACTAAGGAATGAAACTTTAGCATAAGGTCACAAACACCATGAAAGTCATATTTCGTATTTATCAGGTTGCAAGAAGAAATGAACTCCCAGGAGGCTGCATCCTTGCATGAATAAATATTGCACCAACTGGCATCCCAATTAATACAGTCTCAATGAAATTGCTGTGCTTTTCTTCTGACTCTTTCATATTTTTGTTCATGATGTAAATGCTCAGTGACTCAACAATATTCAGTTTTGGGGCTAGAGAGATGGCTCAGTGGTTAAGAGCACAGGCTGCTCTTGCAGAAGACATAGGTTCAACTCCCAGTACCCACATGGTGGCTAACAACCATTCATAACTCCAGTTCCAAGGGAATCCAACACCCTCTTCTGACCTCCATGGGCATTGCACAACATGGGTGCACCTACCTACATGCAGGCAATTCACTCATACACATAAAATACCAAATAAAATAATTTTAGAAATTCAATTTCATTTTCATTTCTCAAATACATATGTATAGACACAGATTATGTTCTAATTAGACAATTAAAGTGAACTTAAATGACATAGAAACTGAATTTTCCCCCTCTACCTCTTTCCTATAGTCTAATCTGCAATAGATTATTCAACCTATAATTGTAATTCTAATAATCTACCATAACCATTTCTTCTCTGACTAACTAGTTAAAATACATCAAAACAGCCAACCACTGATACTGATTTCAAAACAACCAATACAAATAGGTATAATCTGGTTACACATATTTTAAAGAATTGCCTTGTCAAGTGAAATGTGAAAAAGATGGTGCAGATACCTTAAAATGTGTGTTTCAAGCTGACTTTCAGATTAAGTCCACATTTATATAGCTGTATAAAAAAACAAGGAAAGGAAAACAGAAATTCCAGAACATTTTCAAGCTGGTTTGGGTATCTTGACACTTTATTGTTTTTCTCTGCCAGGAGACTAAATGAGTGGTTTGCCCTCTGGGGAAAAATCCATTTGAAAGAGAAAATGTTTTAAATTCTTACCTTTGTAGGAGAAAAAAGCAAAGAGCACAGTGTTAGTAATCAGGGGAGCAGTTCTACGTGTCCTGGAAGACACAGTGAGATGGATCACTGCAGAATCTTGCTTATTTATAGCTCTTATTGTTCCTCTGTATCTGCTAGAGATTAATTCCTGGGATACCCAAATCTTGGGGTGCTCAAATCCCATAGTGCTTTTATTTATTCTACATATATCCTCCAATATCCCTTAAGTCATCTTTAAACTACTTTTAATATCGATAGAACATTAATGCTATGCAAATGGTTGTTGTGCTGTGCTGTTTAGAGAATATTGATAGAACATTAATGCTATGCAAATGGTTGTTGTGCTGTACTGTTTAGAGAAAAATGGCTACAAAAAGACAGTGCATATTTAGTACAGACCCCAATGCCCTTCCAAATATTTCAATACGTGGCTGATTGAATCCATCACAAGTGGAAACCACATATGGAGAACACACTGTACTTTTTTTCCGCTCTTAAAATTCATCGTGCTCTTCCATGGTGACAGTGATATGAAGATGAAAGAACTAGCTCTTGCCTTCAAGTGGTTTGCATCCTAAGGGAGAAACCTAGGCATGCCCACAGTATGGCATCACCTTACAAGTGCTGTGAGAATGAATGTGTAGGAGCTAGTCTCATGGGACATGGGGGAGGTGATGGGTAGCTGGTTTGTTTGCACAGGTGAGAAAGAACAGCAACAGAAGCCAAAGGCAAGAGAATGAATTATCAAACATACTTGTACTTGGAAGCTCTAATTTGTGCTCCTTATGGGGATGTTTGGAAAGTGGTGAAAGTTCAGCTTCTTAGTCTTGTTCTCCTACCTTTTGTTCATCTATTTAATGTCGCTGGTGCTTAATATGTTGTAATTACCCATTGTCTCTTCATCTGCTCTGTGAGGTCTTCAACAGTGGAAATACTCCATTCATCTGCATTCCCTAGCACTTAACAGAAGCCCAGGCATCTGGTGGATATGAGATTAACACTCTTTTCATGGAGCTGAATGAGTAAATGGATGGATGAACGGATACAAAGATAGATGGGTACTTGGACAGGTAGGACAAATAGGTGCATAGATTTTCTGTATTTAGAAAGTCATATACTTGGGCTATGACTGCTTCAGTGGAAAAACCAACACAGGAAGAAAAATGCAATATGTGTGTGGGGTGTGGTAGAATGTAAAAATATTTTTACTAGAAATACACTCGGACTTTATTATAAATTATAAATTATTTCCGCTTATATCTGTACCTTCCAAACTTTCACATTCATGCATACACCAGTATACTTGTTAAATTGTTGTACTACATCTTGTTTGCTTTAGAAGTCTATTCTTTCCTTGAGATGACAGTTTTTAACTAGCAATGAAAGTTTTCCAATTAAAACACTAATTTTGCAATGTGTACCCCAATTGTATAAAGGTAAACCGCTTAGTCCACTGGAAAAAAAAATCTCAATTCTGTTAAATGCTTTAAGGTGGTATTGCATATCAAAAAGTACACCTTTAAACTATCAGTGGAGGAAAAATAAAAAAGCTCTGGAGACAGAAGGAGATCAAGCAGACAGCTGGAATTTGGGGGGGGGAATGTCTGTGGCATTTGAGTTTATTTTTAAGGGAAAGAAAATTTTTCCATTAAATTTTATAACACAATAACATTTTAAAAACTTACACTCAATAAGAACATTTATAGTGCTGATGTAAAACTCAGATTATATTTTATTCATGAATTACAGATTTCTTTTTTGATGAAGGTGGGTAGGTAAGAAACAGCATCTTATAAGCTTTTCCATCCCCTTTAATTATCTCTTCCTTCTGTCTCAATGCATACACTCACACACTCACATCTTAGTTTGGTTTTCCATGAGATCCATGTGTAAACAAGAGGATATCATAAGTAAATTAAGAAACACTCTGGAACGTTCAAAGGAAATCAGATGTTCTGCAATGTGTGGGCAATTCCAGAAGTTCTGGGGACAGAATCAAAAAAAAAGAAAAGAAAAAGAAAAGTGAAAGAGCTTTCTAGCCTTGTGTCTTTTTTAGTTAGACGTTTCAGACGGTGGAGAAGTTTTAATTATGTGCTTCCTTAGAAGAGTAGGATATTAATTCCTCTGAATCATTCTCTCCAACTTTGAGTCTCATGCTCATCTTTTTCTCCCCCTTCTCCCCCCCACCCCGCCCCCTTTCTTTCATCCTCCTCTTTCTTCCTTTTCCCTTTACAGAAAGCCAAAGTTCCCTGGAAAACAGAAGGATTGACTTAGGCATCAAACCCCTTTTTCCTACCTCTATCTTATCAAACCAGAGTTTTCCTGAATCTTTTAGACTTAAGGGATATAATATGACAGTGCGCCTTTCTTCTTAAGCTGATGACTGCCTGAGGCTTAGGAAGGGTGGCGGCCATATTTGCTAACAGCAGATGTGCTGTGTTTCTGTGTTCTGATTTAACTCTGAAGACTTATACAGTGCTCTAGAGGATTGACCACTCAGTCCTCAGAAAACAGCATTCAGATTAATCTCACAATTTATCATGGTGTAATCTTGAAGAGGGCAGGTGAGATGACTCAGCAGGTAAAGGTGCTTGCCACCACGCCTGAAACCCTGGGTTCTATTTCTGGAATCCACATGGTGGAACGAGAGAACTGACTTCTGTGTGAATTTACTCAGACCTCTACATGCATGCTGTGGTACATGCATGATTATAGCCACAAATAAGTATAAATAAATTCTTTTTTAAAAATATTTTATTTATTATTTTAATTTAATATATATTACCTGCATGTAAGTGCATCCATGTCATGCAATGCCCACAGAAGTCAGAAGAGGGAGTCTGTCCCTGAAACTGGAGTCACAGACGGTTGTTGGCTGCTATATGAGTGCTGAGACTCGAACTCAGGTCCTCTGTAAGAGCAGTCAGTGCTCTTAACCACTGAGCCGTCTCTCTAGCCCCTAAAAATAAATTCTTGACAAGGAATGCTTCAGGTCCCACTTTCTTAATTTAAGTGGACTGAGGATTATGAGGAAAATATAAATGTAAAAGCCAATGTCCCAAATGATAGCTCCTATATTCGTCCTTCTCTTTGGGTTGTTGTTTACAACATTCCAGATATTATCAGGACAGATTTCAGCTGGTTCTGTTTATTCACAGACAATCACAGGTATCCCTAGGTATAAGAACTACAGTAGCAGTTGTATATTGTAGTTTGTTTATTCCACAACAGTGGCTTTAGCTTTCTCTTAACAGAGAGACATGTCCCTTGGGTTTTCATTCCTGTTTCAGCTGCCGCATTTTCTGAATCTTCCATGTCTTAGACGCCTTCATGCTGGTGTTTCATAACCAACCTGCAGGTTGTCAGGATCAGTGAAGCAAGCCATTGGCTGCTTGTCTTAGAAACACCGGATGATTCCCCCATTGCATCCTACTTTATGATTACTATTTTTTGTGCCTGTAAGGATCCTTTTTGGCAAACAGATTATTCTTCACTGTCTATAATTTTCATTTCTTGTAATTTTATTTTCAATCCTAAATGTAAAATTTATGTTATAGTGAATTTTCTCTCATTCTTTCTCAGATAAGATTAAAGAATGATATCCAAAAGAGGAAGCAAAGTAATGACCCCTTTCCATTTTGGATAATTTTTTAGAAGCTGCATTATTTTGTAGCTGTGGCCATTTATACAGTTTACAAAAAGTAACTATTTGAAATTGCTATACTAATGTCAGACTCTGAATAATATAGTTGGCAATATAGCATTTTATTCTGAAAGTGCAAATACGTAAATGTAACATTCACATTGCTAAATGTAAATGTAGAATAGTGAATTCTGCCATTGACGGGTTTTGAGTATGGAGATGGCAATACTAGACCAGTAATTTAGAATACTGAAATGGCACCAGTGGATCATGCATTCAAGAATGTAAACAAACTGGAATTGGGGCAACTGGCTGGGAACCTCTGGCTCCAGCCACCAGTTAACAAAGCCTGAATCAAGATGGAATGACAAAGAAATGATTTATCCATTAGTCTACCCAAACTGCAACTATTTGGAAACCTTCCATATATCTAGAGCACATGTCTGTGTTTCAGGTTTCCACATTTTGTCCATTGATAATTGGCAGACTGAGCTGTGGTGTGATTCAGCGCAGGTAATCTCATCTGTAGAGTGCTATTTTTATTTTGTATTTATGGTGTCTTTTCAAATTCATAAGGCCACCAGAATGGATGTGGTTTCAACTCTGCTCATCTTGGACATTTATACTGACAGATTTCCTTGAGGACTGAGGATCACTCAAAAGAGTATGATGCTGTGACCTGAGTGCCCCCAGGGATGTTAGAGACATTCTAATGAGTCTAGGAAGGCAGCTCTGTCCTCATTGCACATTGCATTGTTTGCCCTCTGGGTTCAGTCCTCCTATGCGTCAGTATTTGGTATTCTGTCAGGAGCAACTGGTATGTTTGAAAGCATTCCTTTAGGATGAGTTTCCTCCTCACCAGAAAAAAACGATCTCTGAGCAAAAAGTGTTGCAGTTGCTGTTATGTGTCCTATTAATCTATTTCATCTTTTTAATATTAAAATGTACTTAACTCAGATAAACGAAGGAACTCTGAAACAAGTATTGTCAATCGACCATGTTCAGCCTTTCCTTCCCCTTCCTTTTGCATAGTAAGAACTAAATATAGTAATGTACATTTGTGACTCTAATCCTGGACCCAACTTCCTTAGATTACATTCCATGGAGGTTTCTTAACCACACAAATGTACGTGCCCTGTGAGCCTCTCGTTCCTGCATCTTACACGTTTTGGTCTGGATCTAATCATGCCTCTCCATAATTACACTGAGGATACATTTGACTCTGCTAACTAGGTGTGATTATGATTGTCAATATTTAAGAGAGTCACTTACAATTTATGCTTAATCTTATTTTCATTTAAAGATTTTTATTTATTTTCATTTTGTGTGTATGAATATTTACCTACATATATGTAAGTGTACCCATATGCATGCATGGAGACCATGGAGGCCAGAAGATGGAGTCAGATTCCCTGCAATTGGAGTTAATAAAGACAGGTGTTAGTTACCATGTGGGTGCTAGGAACTGAACCCTGGTCCTTTGAAAGAGCAGTAAGCACTCTTAATTGCTCATCTCTCTCCCGCCTCCCTTTTTGCTTAATCCCTTTAAAATCAATCCCCTGATTAACTTATCTAGTTACTAAGTTGGGTCTTTTTTCAATAAAATAGATTTGAGCATTATAATGTACTTCTCAGACTGAAAGCTTTATTTCACCTCTAAAGGTTTTGGAATGTGCCTTGTGGACTGCGCATGCCTAAGGAAAGAAACAAGTTCTCATTCACTTATGGTTTTTCCTGGGAGATGCCTGGGAAATTTCTGTAGTTTCAGGATGTGTCAAAACTACTTTTTTCCTTATATTAAAACCTTAGTTCACACAAATTCATAGCTTGTTCTTTATGGTAATATTTCCCTTTTCTATAGCCAAACTTGTACAGATCTTCAAATTTTACAGTTTAATATAGCTGATAAAACAGTATTAGTTTATTGATGCACCCAAATCTACCTCTTTTCATTTATTCTTACATTGCTACTTTTCCAACTTCACTTTTTTGGGTGGGAAATGTTCTTGGAATTTGATACGTCAGTTACATTAAAGTATAAAGGGTCTCCAAACTTCCCACAATGTTTGCATTTTAATTCGCAGCTTAAGATTCAAGTGAGTCATAGCTATTTTCTGTGCCCTGGGCATCTGCACCTCAGGAACTCTGATGGGCAGCAAGACACTTTCTTGGAAACCTCCAAATCTTTTCCTTTTGTGCTTAGAAATTGAAGTTTCAGTTTACAATTCAAAATGTCACTTTTGAAAGCCCAATGTCCATGTAAGGCCCTTTGAAAATAAAGTTGACTTGTTCTGTATTTAATATGCTTTTTTTGTTTTTTTAAAAAATCAATTTAAATGGTAAATTTTTCAGTTTGAGGATGTATAGAACTTGGGGAGAAAGGTCTGTAATGAATGAATGCATTACTCACTCCCCCTTCCAGCATGCTGTGTCTGTTCCATAGTCTCAGTCTTTCGAATCCCTAGATTCCTTCCATCTGAAAAGTCACCTCCCTTCTTCTACAATCTACACCGGGAATTCACATATCCAGTGACAGGCTCCGTTATCTCCACTCACATATCCAATGATGGGCTCCATCTCTTGCTTCCTCATTATCTCTGCAAGTGTTGAGTACAACATGTGGGTATTTGTCTCTTAAAATTGTGTCTCTCCTGGCTCACTTCTTCAGGCTTAGACTTGGACTTCTCATTCTTATTCCCAGTGTCAAGTGACTGGCTGAATGAAGAAATAAATTGCTAAGTTACTAGAGAATATGGCTACTGCCACTTTGAAATATATGGGGGTTATTTTCTTGTTTGACCAAGGCAATTGAGTACTGATTACTGTGCCTGGGATCAACAGTTGAAATTTGTCAACTAAACTGCCCTCCTTCCTAGGTTCTTGCCACTTCCTGTAGTATAGCTATATGCCACATTTAACAGACAGGTCTTGAAACACAAATTGGTTTTTTTAATCCTGGTCTTTGGCTTCAAAGGGTGAGATTTCTAAACATAATATCCAGGCAGTATCAAAATGTGACATAAATACAACTGAGCTAGTACTCAGATAGTTTAAAGGTCTGAGAAATCTCTATCGGGACAAATTTTGCTAACTTATTGATCAAGTGAATAATTCGAATTACTTCCTTTAAAATTGCCATTTTGCACTTGAGTTTCATTCATGCACTATGATTTCATCAATAGTAGCTTCTCTTCTCTACCTCCATTCAGGCCTTTCCTCTTGTTTATCCAACTATTGCTTTGATATCTCCAAGGACATTTGACAGACATCTCTGTCTGCATGTGTATAAGCTGAACTTCCTGCTTGCCTTTACCCCTTTCTTCCAAAGCGTTATCTGTATAGTGGTCTCCGTCTTAAGAGTATTACCAAATTTCATTTTCTCTGTCACTCACAAAACTAAAAATCTCAAGGAAGAAAGCAAGCAAGGAATGCTTCTGCTTTAGTTTATCCTTATTGCTATAGCAAAGTACCATAGGCGGGTTAATGTATAAATAGTAGAAAAGTTTTCCTCACATTCTCAAGGTTAGAAGTGTAAGTGCCAACAGCTTTGGATTCTGGTGACAACTTCTGTCTGCTTCCAAGATAGTTTCCTGGAGATGATCAACACGGTGCCTTCACCCTGTAGAAGAAACGCAAGGGCAAACAGGGACTAGGGTTCTCCTGAACCCCTTCTACAGGACATTAAACTCATTCTTTTCTTTCTGGTGTTGAGAATTGCACCCAGGACCTCACACATGCTGAACAAATACTCAATCACTAATCTACACTCCTAATCTACATCTACACTAATCTACACTAGTCTACATCTCCTGTTCTTAAAGGTTTGGAATAATTACCTCCTAAAGGCTTGACTTCTCTTTGTTTTATCATATTGGTCATTGTCAACTTAAGAATTTTTTTTTAACTTGGAGAAACCCAAGACATTTACTTTTAATAATGTATTATGCATAATTATAGGAAACATGGTTCTTAATTGTCTTTCAATCAGCAAAAGATGGTTATTCATGAAATAGTGTCATTTAAAAAGATTCATGTGGCATGGAATACAAGAGTGGCAGTTTGGGACAGAGTAGTAGAAATTCTGCCTCAAATACACTTAGGAATGTTTATCTTTCTTAAGCCCTACCTTCCCCATATTTAGTGATACCTAAGGATTTTAAAGGATATAGTCAGTCATTCCCCTATGAGAAATCGTATTTTGAATTATCTCACTCCTTGCTTACAAATGCTATGTCCAGTCAACAAATTACTCCTCACAGTCTTTGTGAACCCTTTACTGTGCATCACCCCTGCACACTCATTTTGGTAGTGTCTGTGATGGCTGCCTCCCAAGTTTTCCTCTCTGCTCTTGTATGTTTCTGATCTCAGTACTGGAGCTAGCATGTAACTTTTGAAAGGTCACCTCTTGGGTCAGATTAGGTATTTCCTATGTTGACAACCTTGATGTATCACAGAAGCCTGATGAGCATTCTAATACATAACTTCAGCTAACGTGCTGATCCCCTACTTTGCAGCAGAGCACACACTAAAAGCACATCTTCGTTTATCCTTGCCACCATCTCTTCTTCCTGTCTTAAGAGAAAAACTGAGCTACAGCAAGATAAACAACTTTCTCAAGATCATTCAGATAGCGAAGTGCCACAGATATGTTTTTCTCATCTCTTTGTAAGCATTTAAACCCTTAACATGGCATATTGTTATAAATTGAGTCTATTTGATACCTTGTTTTACAGCTAAAAATGTATGACGTGATACGCTGAGTTTTTAATACTAGAAATGTAGTAGTCACATGTGTCTATGGAGTACAGTAGGATAATTTATACATGCATATGATATGAAACTGTCAAATCGGAGTGATTATACCTGCAATGTTATTCAGGCATAACTAAATGAAATCTTATCATTCGTAGCAACGTGGATGGAAATAGAGAGCTAACACATTATTTTGTTAAGTAAAATAAATCTGTGAAAGAAAGACAAATATCACACTATCACTCATTTGTGGAAACAGAAAATGTTGATTTCACAGAAGTAACAAAGTGTTGGATGGAGGTCAGAAGTAGATCACTCACCTAGCATTTAGGAGGCACTGAGTTCAATCCCCAGCACCTCCACCCACCACATACATACACACACACACACACACACACACACACACACACATTTAACATTCTCTTTAAACATTTAACATTTATTTGTATTGGTAACTTTCAAAGTCCTTCTAGCTCTTGGCAAAATATATGGTAAGTTGTGATAAACTATAGTGATGTCCCTGTGCTTTCTAATGCTAGAACATACTCCTGTCTAGCTCCATTTTGGTACTTGATATCTAATCTCCTTCTACTTCTTTGTACACTGCCCTAACTTATCATCTCTGGTGATATGTATTCTAGTCTCTACTTCTAGATGTGTGTGTGTGTGTGTGTGTGTGTGTGTGTGTGTGTGTGCAGGTATAAACCACATTGCAAATTTGTTTACTGATGAACACTCTAGTGAATTCTATATCCTGACTACTGTGACTTGTGGCTGAATCAATGTGAGTGCTGGAAACTCTTTAACATCCCATCTCACTTGGTATGTCATTTTGGCATCTAATTTCATTTTAATGTATGCCCATTAGTGAGATATCTAGATCATGTGATGGTCCTATTTTTAGTTTTTAGGAAGAACCTCCATACACACATTGTTTTCCATGATGGTTAAACTTAGTTATACTCACATAAACAGTATATAAGAATTATCCTTTCTCTACATCCTTATTAACATTTGTTATTTTGTTTTTAATTATAGCAATTATAATTGGTGTGAGGTGATGGTCCATTGTAGTTTTTATTTGCATTTTCTTTATGATAAGTAGTATTGAGAGTGTTTTATAAACTCATCGGACATTCATATATTTTCTTTTGAGAAATGTCTATGCAGACCTTTGGCCTCTTTTAAAATTGGGTTATTACTTGCTTTTTTCTTTTAAATCTTTGTGTTTCCTGTGTATTTTGAATGCTAAACTCTGGTAAAAAAAAATAGCTTGCGAATAGATTCTCCTATTTTGGAAATGATTTATTTACTGTAGAATTTTCACCTGCTGTGCAGAGCTTCTTACTGTGATTCCCATTTGTCTACTTTTATTTTTGGTTCTTATGTTTTGTGGGGCAGGTGCATTCCAAAAGTTCATCGTCTACACCAATGTCTTGAAGTGTTTTCTCTCTGTAGAGTCATAGTTTTAGATTTTACATTTAGGTCTTTGATCCATTTTGAGTTGACTTTTTTATATGATGAAATTAAAATGTAGTTGTTTCTATAGGTGCATATCCAGTTTTCCTGGCCCTTTCTGTGTAAGTCTGTCCTTTCTCTAATGCATGTTTTTGGTTTCTTTGCTAAATATCAGTTAACTGTAGAGATATAGATATATTTCTGGGTTCTCTTTTGTGTTCTATTAGGCCATGTCTTGGGTTCTGAGGTATACTGTGTTTTTATTATAACTTTGTGATGGCATTCATTAGACTCCTGCTTATGTAAGAAGTAGTTAGCAGCACACTAACAGTCAAATAATTCTCTTGACATTGATGGTCCCAACTGTGCTTTAGTCTCATGGAATGCTAAGATTTAGTGTTCACCTTCATTGCACTCTTCAGTAAAATTCTGCCATCAATGTTTTATTTAGACCTTTTCACCGATACCATAATTGTATATATGAAATCACTGTTCATTGAAGCGAGAAGTACATATTAGGAATAAATGTTGATTTCAGGAAACTGAACTTACAAATTCTGTTCTTCATGATAACTAGTAAGAATTAAAATGAATGTAATTGTAGGTAAAGATTTTCCTCAAATGAGAACTATTATTGTATATTATCTAATAATAACTGGAACTAAAGTTATGATATAATAAAATGTGGTACTGAAAACATATAGAAGACTCATTTTTTGTGAGTGACAGGAGTTTTAAACTTGCATGCTAATTTTTCATGAATTTAAACAAGTATAAATTGCATCCACTAACCAACTCTAGTACATTTCTTTTTCTCCAATATTTCTTGATATCTATGTCTAAATAGTTGTTCAGAAGAGGGTCATTATATATAGTGAAAATCTACTGTTTCAAAGTAAGACACTAGGATCTAGAGAAGGCTCAGTGCTAAAAAAGCAGAAAAATTCATGTCCATGCAGAAAAATTCAAGTTTGATTCTCAGCATCAAGTCAAGCAGCTCACAACCACCTTCAGCTCCAAGGGAATCAGATGCCTTTGGCCTCCTTGGGCAGCTGCATTCTCCTGCACCCATCCAGACACACATACATGCATGCACACACATACTTAAAAATAATAAAATCAGTATTCTTTTAAAAATTAAGACATTATTCCTAGCTTTCTTAAGATTCTACATAGGTCATCATTCATATTCAAATTACAGGAGTCACATTGTGAGTTTATTGAATGGTGTACAACATAAAAATGACACGGTTTTGCCTAATTTTTTTATCCTACCATGTGTGCCTATAATGTTAATTGCAGAATCCTTGTTATAGAATTATATAATCAAAATAATAAAAAGAAAATGCTTACTGTTGCTCTGGAGTGTGTTACTGAATATGTTAAAGCTGCAGTGAAAAGCTTCTAATCATGTAGTTGTTAAAAATAAAAAGAAATAATGATTAGAAAAGTAATAATTCTTCAAAGCATAAAAATTTGCTCCTTAATAATTAGTAGGGGTGGAAAAACATTGTCACTGAAATCTACCTGATGACTTTATATCCAAGCTCAGATGTCAAGGAGCTCAG
>NW_008358101.1:8670919-8679735 GCF_000622305.1 Nannospalax galili
GTACCCCCCCCAAAAAGATAAAAAAAATAACAAAAATTAAAAATAAAATAAAATTTGCTTGGTGATGGGCATGAAAAGAATATGCTTACATGGAGGTACTATTCTTAAATTGAATTTCTCTCAGAAATAGACTAATTAACACACCATCCATTATATCATCAAACTATTCTAATGTAGTTAAAAGTATATACATGCTTTATCTTCTCTTGAGAGACTGGTTCCTTTATGTATCTCTCTCATTCAATTTTACTTCTTTATATTGACTTACACTTACAGATGTTTTTAAACTGATCAGTATTTTGGATGATACACCATTGTGGGTCACTAGAAGTACAACGATTAGATCAGCTTTGTAGACATAAAGATTTGAATTAAAAAAATTGGTCTTTGGCTTGAAAATTTTATCACTTTTCTCATTGGACAAATTATTTCAACTCTTTTTAGATGTTCTTTGTGGGTCATTTATGTGAAATATTTAGGATATTGCTTGGCACATAATGAATTATACTACTATTATTTATAGTATCTCATCATGGACCAGGGTGAACTATTTGAGATATAGGACTTGGCTGCTTTCAAATTATTTATTCGTTTTTAGCTGTAATGGCACTTAACATAGAAGGAAACAGCACACTCAAAGTATGAAGGGCATAGGGAGTCGGACTTCTGGGGTCCCATCCTTTTCATTCAGTGTTTATCTTTTCTTCCCTCTTATAAATCTCTGTTTGGCATGATTATTATTACATCTGTCCTTATGTGATGTAGAGTTGTTTGCTTTTTTAGAAAAGTCTTTATTTACTTTTATTACTTTATTCCTTTCCTTTTATTATATTTATATCCTGCCTCTTTTAGTGAAACTGAGCACATTTATGTAAATCATAATTAGTAGTTAATATTTAGTGATTAAAGTACAAGACTTAAAATTAGAAATTGATACTTTGTGTAAGAAGAAAATAAATATAATTTGAGTGTTTTATGTATAGTAGGATGTTTTCTCCTTGTATTCACTTAGTCACTCAATAGTTGTGGCTATGATGTAGTGTCTTAAACGACACATCAGGAATGTTTTTTCATTGATTGAAAGGTAAGTGTGGAACACCTACTAGATGGACACAACATTATGCTCATGGAGAAAAGTAGAAATTAAAAATTGAATAATGTTCATAAATAATCAAATGAACACATCAAAGTGATCAAAAACCTGAGCTACCTCCTGGGCAAGAAAAATGTCTACAAGCAAATATTTTTCTTTTACTTTCAAAATGAGGTCTTCTTGTCATTCAGCAAATACAAAGTTTTGGACAGTTGAAGTGACCCACTCTTCATCTTTCTAGGAGATTGCTTTGTTCTTATCACTGCTGTTGTTTGGGTTTGCTTAACCATCCTAATTACTGATGAAAGAAACCTGAGGACAGGAGTTTTGACAGCCGAGACCTTAGAAATACGATGGTCTACGGTAATTACCCAGCTATATCTGGGCCTATAAAGTTTTGTGTTGCTCTTTTAAAAACCTTCCAAGATGAGATGCTTTAAAGGTCTTCAGGAAATCTCAAGTATGGCACAATAGCAGCTGACTGATCATTAAAGCATTCCTATTTCTAAGGAGGCTTAAAGTTTTATTTCATTAAGCTTTGTCGAGGATGTGAGACATCACATACTGCAATTATAATCACACTTGGTATTTAGCATAATTCACTTCTTAAGGAATATCCTTTTGGGTCAGTAGTTGTAAAATATTTTTTCTGCATATAAATGCAGATGCTGATGTTCTGAAGCCCATCTTTCTGGTCTTTCTGTGTGTCTCTGCTTCCTACCTACTGTTTCCACTCTGCCCTCCTGTGGCTCTATCTCCTGTAGTGTTCGTGCCAAGCGTGGAGGTATTGTTGATAATTACCCAGGAAGTATACTACAGAAGAATAGGAACAATTTCAAGGTAACAAGTCCCTGGTACCTTCAGAACAAGACAATATTGTCTTTTCTGGCTGCACTGACCCATCTGCTTTCCTTTAGGATTGTTCTGAACTCTCCTAGGAGTATTTTATAACTAGTGTAATCAGAAGGCTTTTCAATGATTTTTTTTAAATGTCATGTTTCTTTGAAGAGTCTTACAATGTATCTAAAATCCACAGTTGGGACAGCTAAAGTTCACAAGAACTAAGAGCTACCTCAGTGGAGGTCTTCACGTTATTTCTTCAATCACATCACAGTAATAGAATAAAACATCTCAAGGTATTACCATTTATACATGGTGCCAGAAGGTGAAAGAAGACACTGTTGTAATAATTAAAAGTCCCATGGAGCATACTAATGTGTGTTACAGTAAACAGTGACATTGAATTCACTCAAGCAGTCTTGAGTGAATGCATAGTATGACCCCTGCAAAAAGAAGCCTTAAAAACACCAGGCAGCCAGGTGTGGCAGGACACACCTTTAATCCCAGCCCTGGGGAGGCAGAGGCAAGCAGATTTCTGTGTTTTTTGAAGCCAGTCTGGTCTTCATAGTGAGTTCCAGTTCACCTGGGGCAACAGGGAGACCTTGTCTCAAAAAACAAAAACAAATGAAACAAAACAACAACAAAAAGCATGCCAATTAATTTTACACTCATGTTGCATTGTAGGTAGTTGGCAGAAGTCAATCAAATATGTGTTGGTCTGGTATTAACACTTTAGAATTTATGAAAGACTATTTCTGTGAAGGGAAAATAATGGAATGCACACATTTTCAAGGGTATTTATTAGTCAAATTAACCATAAAGTGTGTGAACTTTAGGTCTCATGACTTCTCAATTGTATAACCCCAGTCATTTAAATGAAACCTGTTTCATTCCCCTACCGAACTGCTGAAAACATATGATATAGGTGCCAAATTATAGTTTACTATGAGCAAAAAAGTTTAAGTAAAAGCATTGTTTTATAATACACTAAGTATACAAACAAATCTCACTGATAAATGAAAATTATCTGTCGTTTTACAAGCTAGTATTTGTATATCGTTTGTTGCAATGATTAAAAAGTCAGTTTTAAGGCTAAATCCATTTGTATGTTAACAAGTCTAAAAATTACTGATCTCTAAATCTCTCATTTATATCTACTAAAGAACTGCCAAGGATTTATGGAAAGAGAATCAATAGCATCTTTTTAAACTTCTGAGTAACTTGGTGTGAATTATTCAAATTGAGATTCAAAGGTACAAAAGAAATCACTTTCCAAATTCAGAGACATATGAAGTCTTTAGAAGCAAGTTAACTTTGCTATAAACTATCAAACTGTAATTATGTTTTTCATGGATAGTTCATGTTTTCAAGTTTCTATTTGTTTACAGTCACTGAAATAAATCAAGAACTGCTTGTGTTATAGCATGCCAGAACCTGTTGTCCTGGAGGTAATATCCCCAGGCAACCAGACCACTGTATATTATGTCACACTGAGACTGTCTCAACTATTGGAATTGTCCTCATTCACTTCATGAACAGAGTTTCTTAATGAAATGACCCCAAACTTGTGGCCCATCTTAGATATGACTCTTGCTGTTTAATTTTTTCCTATTTGTTTCCATAATCAAAATATAAAGAAATAATTGTAAGCTAAAGGTTTTATAAGTGTGATCAGATATGGAAGTATAATAGGAATCATTTTACATCATCTCCTTACATATGAGTGGCAAGGACTTCAATTTTCATATGTCTTATGAAGCTGTTTCTGTACTTTGGGACATAAAATGAAAGCTCAAATTTTCAGCAGTAAGCAACAATAACTGTTTCTATGGCTGAAGAAATTATGCTCATATACCTTTTCTTTTCCTCTGTTAGCGGACACGTAGACTGGTTCCACAACTTGGCTGTTGTGAATGGTGATGCAACAAACATTAATATGCAAGTATCTGTGTCATATGTTGTCTTAGAGTTCTTCAGGTAACTGTACAGGCGTGGCATAGCTGGGTCATATGGTAGGTCTATTTTCTTGAGGCACCTCTACGATGATTTCCATAGTACCTGGACATGTTTTTTTCAGCCATAAAGAACAAAGTTCTGTATTTTGTAGGAAAATGAACACAACCAGAGATTGACATCTTGGGTGAATTAAGTCATATCCAGGAACACAAATACTGCATGTTTACTCGTGTTTGTCATTCCTTGGTTTTATACAAATCATAAACTTATATTCTACCCGTGACATGAAAGTAGAACTGAGTGCAGTCTAAGGGACAAGGTCACTAATGGCAATGGGTTTCAGGTATTCTCAAAGCACATTATATATTGCTATGAAAATGCCCTTACATAACCCAGTTCCATGTGCAATGAATAACATAAAACAGTGGGAAAGGTTAAGAGAGAAAAAGAAATAAACAGTAATAAATAAAAGGAAACAGCACACATCATGATGGGTCTGAATCTACTGTTATTGCAAAAATTTTACCTTATAGTCATTTGTAAACTTGTATTCATTTTAGCAGTGTGCACAAAGGAATTAGCACATGCAATACATTCGCATATTGATTTGGGGAACCACATCTTATTTCAGTGTTATTCTGCTATCTCCTCACTACTGTATCATGAAAAAAATAGCTTAAAAGTAACGTTTAATGTTTTGATTACCAAATATACACTAATCAGTAATTAGTGCTATTTTGAGTCATTTTAACTCTGTAAGTTGGAATCTCATTTGAGTGTTTAAAAATTCTTAAATTTCCTTTTTAGTGACTTAAAGTTTTGAAATTATAATGATGATTAGTGTATAATGATTCAG
Organism: Nannospalax galili; assembly: GCF_000622305.1. Taxonomy (NCBI): domain Eukaryota; kingdom Metazoa; phylum Chordata; class Mammalia; order Rodentia; family Spalacidae; genus Nannospalax; species Nannospalax galili. Next base: position 8,675,665 of record NW_008358101.1, read on the forward strand.
AAAACTTCAAAATATACAGAAGATGATTTTTGATATAAATTTATTCAATGTTCACATAGAAACATGAAAAATATAATGTACTAGGACAAAACACTAATCTTCATTTTACTATATATTTGTATTCTTAAATGTTTTTAAAGTATATTATTCCGGTATCAAAATAAAGTTGAGTGAATACTCCTCTAAAATCTTGAGTGTATTCACAATGAGAAGATTAACTGACTCCTAAAACTCGGAATAGATGTGCAATTAATAATTTCATTTCTATATTCCAGTTGTGTGTTTGTGTATACATTGCAGTAAACTTTTCTAAATATTTGTAATGATCAACTGTAAACAAATCAATTTATTATGTATGTTTTTATAAACTAGCAAACATTTCATTAAATTAGTGATACCTGTTTTTGTCAAAAATGTTAGAACTACCTCTCATAAGGCATGCCTGGTGCTCTCAGCTGCCCGCCTTAATTCTACTCCACAATTGTTTTCAATCTCTTTTGCAACAAACCTTTAAATTAATTTAGATAAAAATTGGGCCTCACAATGAAGAAACGTAGAGTAGGTTTGACCTATCAAATTAAGGGAGCCACCAAAGCAGACGGACGCCTGCCTTATGTTTCTGGGCTGGATATAGGCACTGGATGGGAGCCTTCTGTTCGGTACTTCTATTGATCCCTCAGACCAGTGTATCCAATTCACTCTTCATCTCACTAATAAGAAAAGGTTTTTGCCATTTTTATCCTCACCAGAGGCCTAGAGATCATTACTTTGTTTGGAAAATTGACAGTTCAAAAAATTAGGAAATTTGAAAAATCATTATTAAGGATTATAAAAATAATTACTGACAGCAAGATTTGCCAATGGATATTAAAAGAAGGGGACAGAAGATAGAGAAGCAGAATATTTGCACAGTCTCAAAATATCTTTCTCAAGATACCTATTAATTATAAAAGAGTTTATGGTGGAGAAACTCAGCAGAAACCATTTTGGGATCTGAAAAATATCATCAATAACAAGATTAATCGAATAGTTAAGCTTCATGCCCAAAGAAATTCAATACATTGATATTGTGTTTTCCAATATGATGGTAATCCAACATGCTGGAATCTTGTGTGCCTGTGTAATGGTGCTCAGGTTAATGTTGATGTATAATTTGACGAACAAATGTCAGAGAAAACAAAAGAGAAATCTTCCATAACGTAACTAACCAATAATCTACTGTTTCAAGTTCATGAAAAGCTAGATGGGGTTGAGGAACTGTTGGAGATTGGAGGAGTAAATATAATGAGGGGGGTGCTTATTCTGAAACAGAAAAAGGACATTAGTAGAAAAACTAAATCAAGATCAGCTTAAGGACTGGTGCTATGATGTTACTGCCTTGGATCAAATTTGATACATGTAGGGTGCTATATAAGATATTGATATTAAGAAGGCTAGATGAAAGGAATAGACAAATAATCTTATACAGCCTGCAGTGTAATGTATACTGCTTTATTCTTTTTTTTTCTGTAATTCTTTTGAATTAGTTCACATTTTGAAGTTACTTTTAAGAAAGAAGGTTGAGGGTTGGAGGGCTGGTTAAAGGCTCAGGTTCACAACCAAAAGACAAGAAAGAAAGCTGATAATTCAAGTCAATATAATGCAGTTGAGTTAACTAAACATAGTTACTGAGCATGAAATATGTGTTAAGTACAGCAGAGGATAGGGTGCACATGTTCTCTGTATTCACACAATGTATAGTTTTGTGAGAGAAATAAAATAAATTGACATAGAAATGTGAGTCAGCTCAATGGCAGATCTCTCTCTCTCTCTCTCTCTCTCTCTCTCTCTCTCTCTCTCTCTCTCTGCCTGTGTGTCTGTGTGTGTTTCTCTGTGTGTGTATGGGAAGGTGTCTGTGTGCGTATCTGTGTCTGTTTCTATGTGTTTGTGTTGGGGGTGTCTGTGTGTCTGTGTGTATCTGAATATATGTAAATTCATGTACTTCTTAATTGGACAGTGTAGAAGATTTATAAAAGCTTTTTGTAGTGTGCTATGACCTAGAAATTGAAGAACAGGTAGAGCTACTGAGAAACACAGAGTAGAAGCATGCCAGAGAGAGTGACATAAGGAAAAGCAAGAACTTGGTGCTGTTTAGAAATAACGTGTCCCTATTTTCCAAAACGTGGGTTCATATGATTAATAATGGCCATCTTAATTGACTCAGGCTGAATGCAAAACATAAGACAGAATGAGTTAAATGATATGAATTTCTTTTAAAAATAATTTAATATTTTATTTTATGTGTATGTGTGTAACTTGCATGTGTGTATGTGCACCTGTGTTGTGCACTGGCTGCAGAGGTCAGAAAACAGCACTGGATCCTTTGAAACTGGAGTTATGGTTGGTTATTAGCCATCATGTGGATGCTCAGAATTGGACTCAGGTCTTCTGCAAAAGCAGCCATTGTTCTTAACCTCTGAGCCATCTCTCCAGCCTCAAATTTAATTTCTTACAGTTCTCAAAGCTTGAGGTCCCAGATCAAGGTCCTGGCTAGTTCTGGCTAGTGAGCGTTTATAGATGGCTACTCTCTTGCTGGGTCCTTACATAGTGTAAAAAGTACATATAAGCTTTCTGTTGCCTCTTCTTATGAGGGCACTGATCCCTTGGATCAGGGTCCCATCACAATGATCTAATTTAAACTTAATTAGACCATAGCCAGACAGTTCAGTTCCTGGTTTGTAGACAGCCAAACTCCATATTCTGTATTTACATGGTAGGGAGAGACAGTGTGTGGAATCTCTCATATCCCTTTTATAAGAAAATTATTCCTGTGGGTTTAGATCCCCACATTTATCTCTAAATATGGTCACATTAGAGGCTAAGGATTCAACATAAGTTGTTTAGAAGAACACAAGTACTAAATCCCTAAGAGTTGATGGCCTTTTCTTTGGGAAAGTTTACTAAGTAATTGGCTGAGAAAACAAAGGACAGCGAAATGCACAGATTCACATGGAGTCCACAGTGAGGATTTTCAGGGCTTTGATGTGCTTCTTGCCTGAATTGTCAGAAGCATTTCTCATATTTATGTTATCAGCATTCAGATCATGTCTCAATAATTAGAAATTCTCTTTTTCATGAACTTGATCAACAATCACATTCTCCTGTGTTTTTACATTTGGGCCTTGCTTTCTAGAGAGAACAGATGACAGTGAATGCAGTTTTATTTGCCACTTTAAAATTATGATGCCTCTTGGGCCTAAATTTTATAATATTATTCGAGAAATAGCATCAATTTTATAAAATATATAGTAATTTCTCCTTTATACATAAAGAATGAGGATTATAAGAAAGTAACCATGACAACAGGTATTATTATAACCTAGTTCATCATAGCAGAGCACATTAGCATGTAGATCTTTGGCAGGAAATAGTTGCCTGTGATGAGACACACACATACACAAACACACACACTGCCAGAAATCACACACACACACACACATACACACACACACATACACACATATTAATGCCTTTTTTAAATCCAAGACAGAAAGATCCAAAGAGGTCTGCTAAGTTTGTATCATACACATGAATAGGTAGCCTAATATTTTTAGAAATAAAAGTATCAATAAAAGTTTTGAGTCCGATGTGGTGGTGCATGCCTTTTAAAAACTATTTCATCTATTTATTATTTTTTTATGTGTATGAGTATATTGCCTGCATGTGTGTAAGCACACCCATGTCATGCAATGTCCAAGGAGGTCAGAAGAGGGCATCAGATCCCCTGGAACTGGAGTTAGGGCAACTGTTAGCCACCATGTGGATGCTGGGAATCAAACCTGGGTCCTCTACAAGGGCAACCAGTGCTCTTAACCATCTCTTCAGCCCCAGTGCACACCTTTAGTACCAGCACTTAGGAGGCAGAGGCAGGTAGATCTCTGTGAGATCAAGGTCAGCCTGGTCTATATATAGTGAGTTTCAGACCAGCTGGGGCTACAGGGAGACCCTGTATTAAAACACACAGAGAGAGAGAGAAAGAGAGAGAGAGAGAGAGAGAGAGAGAGAGAGAGAGAGAGAGAGAGAGAGAGAAAG
>NW_008358101.1:8679745-8684416 GCF_000622305.1 Nannospalax galili
ACACAAGTATCAAAGTTTTGATATCAAGTTCAGCCTTTAGCACTTTCTAGATGTATGTTCTTTGAAAATTACCAAACCCAGAAGGCTTTAAATTCCTCACCTGAGAAAACTGAGAGGCTTATCCCCTTCCAAACTTACCTTATGGATTGAAAAGAAGAAAAGATTTTGTAAAATATTACATTACCACAGTCGTGATTATTTTCTAATATTTGTTACTTTTAGGTTTCATGATTAAAGAGAGATATCAGTGTCACCATAAAAAAATTATAGGAGTAACCAAAAGCACCTGTGAAAGGTTAAATAATCTGTAGCGATTATGTATGAGGAAGAAATGGCCAACAGGTAATCCAACAACTGTCTTGAAGCACTTGGGAGAGTTAATAATGAAGAAAAAGAAAGGTCAGCATGAATGATCTAGGCTAATTAAACAGTATAACTTTCCAGTAGTGAAAGTCACTTCAAAGTAGAATTGGCTTCTGGGAGATTGTAGATGCCCCTTCTGTGGCAGATACCTTGGTGTCTGGGAACAATTAAATGCTAGACTTACTCAGACTCAGGCCCTCATACTCTGCAGAAGCTGAGCACCCTCTCAACTTTATGCTCTGTGGATCTAAGATGGTGTATGGCTCTAAGGTGCTATGATTGTAGGAAAGGGAGCTTGTTTTCCTGATGGTGATGATTGACCTATAGAATAGAAAAGAAACAAACAATGAAAAAAGGTCACACCTTGCATGGAACATACACTCCCACGTGTCTATTTCTTTTGTTGAAGAATAAAGCTTCAACTCCTATTTTAAATTTCTTAAATTAAATTTTTAATCATTTATTCCGTGTGTTCCAGTGTGTTTGTAGGTGGATGTACCTGTGCCACAGTGTCCACATGGGGGTCAGAGGACAACTTGCTAGAATCAGTGTTCTTCCACCATGAGGGTCTGGTATTGAACTCAGTTCCACAGACTTGGTAACAAGTGCCTTTACCCCATGAGCCATCTCTCTGGCCCCCAATTGTAATTTTAAAATATTAATGGAAAGAAATATTACTTAGTGAAGATAGCAAACAATGGGACATTTTTTTCAAGGTCATTTATAATGATTTAGATGGACAAAAGCATAAGGAAGAGGACTGGACTATGCAGAGAGGGAAGGAAGATCAGCCTGTGGTGGGGGATTAGAAAAGGGAAGCTGGATGTTTATGGAGGAGAGGAAGGCATTTGGGGAGGTCAGAAAAGGAAGGAGAGGAAGGTGTGAGAATACTTCCTGGCATGCCAGGCTGATCCTGTAGAATGTGAATGCTGCTAGCCTTGCTAACCTGTATCTCCTATTTCTTTTAAAATTATTTTACATTGAGAATTTCATGCGTTGATATAATATGCTTTGATCAAATCCAACCCTATTCCCTTCCCTCCAAATCCTCCCCTATCCCTACTTTTCCCTCACAACTTCATGTGCTCGCTCTCTTTTTAAGACCCACTGGGTCCATTTAGTGCTGACTGTATGTGCATGGGTGTAAGACCATCTAATGGGAGCCCTGGTAGTCATTCAGATACCATATCCCTGAAGAAAACAGACCCTTCTTCCCTTAGCAGCCATCAATTGCCAGTAGGTTCTCAGTTAGGGTTAGGACTTCATGCTTAGGGATATGCAAATTAAAACCACTTCACGATTTCATCTTACCCTAGTCAGAATGGCTAAGAGCAAAGTATCAAAGTATCTCCTGCCTAAGAAGGTGAGTTAGCTGGTCAGCCACCATGCTCAGATCTTCAATCCAATGACACGTTCATACTGGTTTAACAAATTGAGGGGGCCTCCACAGCGGTCTCCACAAATATTTTCTGGAGTATGGTGGTACTTTCAAATTAGGTTTATCAAGATTAAATCAGAGAATATATTCCAACAAGAAGATCTCTACCTCAGATGTATGAGTTTAGAATAAACTTGTTATTTTCAAAATGTCAAGCAGTGTTAGCATAATATATTACACTAAAAATATTTACACATTATTCTATGGCAGCATGATTTTATAAACTATATTTCTAATTTCTTTAATTTTTTTTATTTTTAATTTATTTATGAGCATTATGCTTGCATATATGTAAGTGTACCTGTGTAATGAAGTGCTCATGGAGGTCAGAAAATGGTGTCAGATTCCCTGGAACTGGAGTTATGGACAGACAGTTGTTTTGGAGTTATGGAGTTATGGACAGACAGTTGCAGCCAAGTGGGTACTGGGATTCGAACACAAGAGCAGCCAGTACTTAACTTCTGAACCATCTCTCCAGTCCTATATTTCTAATCTTAAAAATTTAAAGACTTAAGGTTTATGCTAAATAATTTGTCACTACTACTCTTTATTGTAAATAAAGGAAGGAAAATTTATCATCTATCTATGTATCATCCATCTTCTATCTATCTTCTGTCTATCATCTATCTATCTATCATCTATCAATCATCTGTCTATCTATCAATCATCTATCTTCTATCTATCATCTATCTATCAATCATCTGTCTATTTGTCATCTATTTATCTATCTTCTATCATCTATCTTCATTTATGTATCTACCTATCCGTCTATCTATCCATTCATCCGTATCTATCCTCCAGTGATTTGGTTTTACAGAATAAATTATTTATCACTTTCCCAAAAACTTGATGATAATTAAATTCATTAATCAGTTGGATTAGAGTATAGATTGGAAGGATGCTTAATGTGGATTCTCAAGAAGATTGGGAGTAGGCAAGGACAGGTGTCTTCTGATAGTTATAGCAAGGTCTGATGTCAACTAATTCTGAGGCTGCTTCATGAAATAACCCTGTATATTTTTATTATTCAGTGAGTAAATGCATATGTGAGCATGACTGCATGTATGCAACCAATATCTTACTTTATATAATATATTACATAGACTTCTGTCAAAAGTTCTTTGCTAGAACTCAGAATCCTAAACATCAAAAAAAAAAAAAAAGAACAAAACAAAACACCAACAACCTAATTAAAAAGTGGGACAAGATACTAAACAGAGTGTTTTAAAATGCTGAAACACAAATGGCTGAGAAATAGTTTTTTTAAAAGTTCAGCTTCTTAAAGTATGGCTGTTAAACATCCAGTAAAGTTAGTTCCACCAGTCTGATACTTTTAATTATCATGTGCTCTGTAGATAAGGCTTAGGTAAAGAACCAAATATTCTCAAATGAACATTGATTAAATTTATATTTTGTTCCTTAAACTAGTTGACTAAATTGTGACCATAGAAAATTTAAGGTTATGTGTATATTATTTTTGTCTCATCCTTTATATATAACAAACCTAAACAGACCTTCATCACTTGCTTAGGCTTTCTCATTTTTTTCTATTTTGGAAAATATCTCCATTCCCATATCCTTTTAACATATTTTACATTCTCATTTTCTTTTTTTAAAAAAAAATAATTATGAGACATAATAGCATTAGCAAATAAATTTTCCATCGGCTGTGAAACTTCTTTTCAATGCTTATTTCCTTTCAAGGTTCTGGTGTCAAGCCATTATTTCATTAAAGTTTTACTGGGAAACCAATGAATTTATTGGGCTTACTTACAGAGATAACTGAGGGGTTGCTACTGTCTATGTATGACCTGAGGGTATACACACTTGATGCCTTTACCCAGCATGGGTCATGCCTTCTCTTCCTAGCCTTCTGCAGATTGTATACTTTAGCCCTCCGCAAATCCTACTAATGTGGTCAGAGGGACTTAAAGGACAGTTTTTGCCCCTTGCCCTCCAAGGTCGACCAAGTTCCAGGGGACTATGGAACACCTCTCAAAATGTCTTATAAATGTGGTGGGTCACCTGTCCTCTAGTTCAGGGAGGACATGGAGACCCCATGAGATGGACTCAAACCAGTGTCCAGTCTACAAGGAGGAGGGTCAACTTAGAGGAAACATTTCATTCATGCTTACAAGTGAAGCCAGACATGGTTGAACAGGACCTTTGACTTATCTTCACATAGATGGAACTGGTAAAAGAAAGGAGCCAGGTGCTCCTCCCAAGCCCATGTGACCCCTGAGGAACAGATCCTCAAATGACCTTAAGTATAAAAAGAAATTGATTTATTTGGGCCAATTGTATGATCTTAAACACCCAAAAGGAAAGTATAACCAAAGAGTAAACTCATCAATATACTTTAAGAGTTCAAGGGATTATACTTCCCAGACATTAGGCTTAAGTCTATATAAAAAGTTATTTAAACAATTATTTCCCACTGATGATTTTGTTATTAACCAGAAAGTGCTGCTCAGATGTAAGATTTCAAACCTTGGTCTCCAATACTGTAGTGCCCACCTGCAGCTAAGGGAGACAACCAGCTATTGTTCTAAAATGATGGATAAGTCTGTTTACTCCCCCTATCTAGAAGTTTTGAGAGGGAACTGACACTGATTCTAACTACTCCAACAGTTATCAAAATACCTGGAAGCAAATCCTGAATCCATCACTCTAGATTCCAGCCTTGGAAGACAAAAGAAGAATGAGGAGGAACCCAATAGAGGGATACTCTTGGAAATCCGTGTCAAAAAATTCCAGTGGACTCTCATATGAACATTTGAAAATTGCCCTGTTCTGACTTTTTTCTAGTTCCCTGTCTAGAATTTGTAATGCTAATTACTCTTGCCTTTACTTCTCTGTCACATCTCCTA
>NW_008358101.1:8684586-8688089 GCF_000622305.1 Nannospalax galili
TTTTCCCTTAGACATAAGACTTATGCAATTTGGGAGTTTTTTAGATAGACCCATAGAAGGGGTACTCCAATTGCCTCACTGTGTGTCCCTGTTCAACATGGAAGTAGCCAGAGGGGTCTGCATCCCCGTTCCCTATTGGCAATTTGGGTAACCCCTTCAAAGGATGGCATGATAGGAGGTAGGAATTGGCTAGGCAGTTAAGGTAAAAAGACCCCAAAGAAAAGTAGTCATTTTCTTGGCTAAAAGTCAAGATGTCCTTGAGCCTGTTGGCAACATACTCTGTTCCAAAGGCCAAAACTGTCAAAAGTGTTTGGGAGCTTGTATCTAATCCTTAAAATATTTTAGGGTTACCTCTTCAGAGGAAGGGAATGTTAGAGTAGCAAAAAGCCCCGTAAAAATAGATAAATGGAAGAAGAAAAAAAAAGAAAAGAAAAAAGTGATGGGGAGATATGGGAGATGTTAGAAGGGAAGGAGTGGGCATGGATTTGATCAAAACACCTTATATGCATGTATGAACTTCTCAATAAAGTTTTTGTAAAAGTTAACAAAAAAGTTCAACATTTTTAGTCATCAAGGAAATGCAAATTAAAACTACTTTAAGATTTCATCTTTCCCCAGTCAGAATGGCTAATATTCAAAGACCTAATGATGACAGAAGTTGGTGAGGATGTGGGGACTGGAGAACACTGTTCACTGCTGGGAGTATAAACTGGTACAGTCATTGTGGAAATCAGTGTGAAATTTATCCCCAAACCTAAGATAGATCTCTCACATGATGCAGACATACCACTCTTGGGCATATACCAAATGGACTCTGCATCCTACTACAGAGATACCTGTTCATCTATGTTCATTGCTGCCCTATTGTGAAATAGCCAGGAAAAGGAAGCAACCTATATGTCATTTAACCAATGAATTCCTCCAGAACATATACCCACACCCAGGATCACATGGGAGGCATGGAATGGAATCGATAGGCCTTTAAAAACAAAAATTTTTAATAAATAAGTAAATATAAAAAATTTAAAAAAAAAAGGACAGATAATGATGGAGGACCTGAAATTGAGAGGGAAGGGTACTGGGGAGGGAATCTAAATGTGATCAAAATATATTGTATGAAATTCTGGAATCAATAAAAGATTTAAAATCTTAGCAAGTTCTTTGCCAAATTATACCTTAGGTTTTTCATTACAACCGTAGGAAAGGCCTTAAAAAATTTGTCTTTTTTTATTACAATGATAGGATGGTCTTTTTTACTGTGCCTAGGTCTGAAACAAATGAAACAAACAAATTTAAAAATTTTCTATTTATGTTTCCCAGAAAATATTAGGTATTGGTACCTGGGGACAACTTGATTTTCAAAACTGAGTGTCCAAAACGCTTAGTCATGAAGTAATTTGTTAAACTATCAAGTTAATTATACTTCCTATCCAAGGGCTTTTCAAGAAACTAGAAAATTGTTATCTATTGTAAAGAGACATTTCGTTGTCAGGAAAAATTAATGAAAGCAGTGTGTATCAATTTAATCTGGAATTGCAGTATTATTTAAATTAAAGTATCATGCTTTTGAGTTCCATTGTAAGACCTGGTATTTGTCAGTGGGTCATAGATTTTAGTTTTCAATTCTAATCCTGAGGTCTGCTGTCTTGCATATTGCTCAGACAAACAGCAGCCTTTTGAGATTATCCATAGGAGGCTAAGACTGAGTTACTAGAGGGAAATGAGAACTGCCAGGGAAATGAGCTTCCCTGACATGCTTCTCATACCAGCTTTCTGAAGGATGTGTCACCGTTTTGCAGCATGACCCCCAGTCAACCTGTGCCTCTATGGAATTTGCCTCCCTCGTTCCCTGCAACTCCTTTTTAACTAAGTCTTTGGGATTTATGCTCCTGAAGCTTTGCACTATTAATCTTTTAAAGAATTTTCCAGTGACTTTTATCAAGTGGGAGCAATGGTTTAGAAAAATCGATCCTTTCTAGAATTATGGGAGTAAACCACTGGATATTACCTTCTATGCTAGGGTAGTGTTTGTTTGTTTGTTTGTTTGTTTGTTTGTTTGTTTGTTTCTACTATATATCAAATCTTAGCCTCTAATTGATTTTGAAACTGCAGTGCTCTCATTTAACTGCCTAAGTAATTTTATACAACTGTGTCTTTGGCATGGTTGTCATAGGATCTAATTTTATTAACTCTCACAAAGACTTTTTCACTTTTGAGGTTACTAGTGTTAGACCATCAATCAGCCTTGATTTGTTGAACACCCTTTGCACTCCATCAAAGCAACTGCTTATTCTCTCTTCTTATCTTGAAAACAAAGACAACTCTTAGAATATAAGCTAGAAACAGAAGTATGTGGAAATGCAACAAGCAGAATAGACATTTTTAGCTATCATTTTTTTCTGTATTATTTTCACTATAATCAAACAATGGAATAATTACCCCATCTTTAAAACACCTTACTCCAATGTAAACTCAATTTTACTGAGTCAGAATATGCCTAGGGCTAGTAGAGGGAGGAGGCTATGTTCCCCTGGTATCTTCACTAAAAAGCTGATTGTATCCCTGTGCCTAGTGCTTTTATTTTTGTTATGATGATGGTTTTGAGACAGCATCCCATTATGTAGCCCAGGCTGGTCTCGAACTTGAGATCATTTTGCCTCAGCCTTTATAGTGCTGGGGCTACAAGTGTGTGTCATCATATCTGACTTCCAAAGCTCCAGTTTTAAAAAGGAACTTTGGAGTAATCACTTAAAACTTTTATAAATTAAGGAATAACAGACAGACATTTATGTAGAAATGTTAGACTTCAAGACTGATGATTAGAAAGAAAATTTATTACATATTTATAGTGCATCTCTATCTTTTTTATAGTACCTTTTTTAAATTAAGTAACCAATGTAACTTCTTTTGTTTCACTTTTAGCAGTGCTGGGGATTGTACCCAGAGCCTCACAAATGCTAGGCAAAGTCTTTGCATGAAGCCATATTTCCATCCCAACTAACATTACTTAAAAAAATATTTTCACATATTGTTATTTGTATCTTATTTTTGATTCTTTCTAGCATTTTGACTTTTTATTTAAAATCTGGGCATAATTTTTTGTACTAAATTGTTCTGATTCTTTATTAAATGTTGATATTTTTAAACTTCTATTTGAAAATGAAGGTAATATGTCTAGATCTTTTATTTTGTTTTCTTTCAAAAACCTGTTGTAGAATAATATAGGGCTACATATTAGGAGGTTTGATTGGCCTACATTCAAAGCAGTGTGATTTAGATAACAATTAGTGGGGTGTGGTGGTACATGCCTTTAATCCCAGCACTTGGGAGGCAGAAGCAGTTGGGCAGATCTCTGTGTGATAGAAACCAGCCTGGTCTACGTAGGGAGTTCCAGGCCAGCTGGGGCTGCAAGGAGACCCTGTCTAATATAAAAATTAGTAGTCTTCTAGGAGCTGGAGAGATGGCTCAGTGGTTAAGAGCACTGGCTACTCTTTTAAAGGACT
>NW_008358101.1:8688208-8712840 GCF_000622305.1 Nannospalax galili
TTTTAAGAATTATTTCTTTGGGTTTCTGTGTTACTTAGTTTTTGTTGTTAACTTGAGGAGGCCCCAACTGAAGAATTTCCCAGATCAGATTGGTATGTGGCCATGTCTATAAGAGATTATCTTGATTGATGATTGATGTAGGAGGGCCTAGCCCACTGTAAGTATCATCATCCCTAGTCAAGTGGTCCTGGGCTGTATAAGAAAGCTAGCTAAGCATCAAACAGTGAACAAGCCAATAACCATAATCTCTCCATAGTTAGTGAGCCTCCAGGGTCCTGTCTTGAATTCCAGCCCTGACTTCCCTCAAGTACATTTTGTGACCTGGAAGAATGAGATGAAACAAACTCTTTCTTCCCTTTATCACAGCAACAGAAAGCAAACCAGAACAGCTACTAAACCAAATTAGTCCATTAATGTGATTTCAGTTCATTCTGTCTCTCTCACAACAGGCCAGCCAGCAACTGGTTCTCAGGATCAAATGTATACACTGCCACGTCAGTTCCTGAGACTGCCATTAATCTGTTCCCTATGTGAATGATGGCCAGGCATGCCAGGGCTCACTCTTCATGCCAGATACATTAAATCAAAGCAGCACACAACAGGCTTCCCAGAGCTGCGCTGTAGAAATAGCAGCACACCAAACTTTGGGTTTAAGAATACCTGCTGAGATTGCTTTAAGGGATGCTATTAGTGAGGGTAGTGCCGAGATAATTTGGAATCCTCTGGAACTGAAACATTTATATGAAGTTGGCATAAAATAGTGTTTTTCCTGAAGGGGGATGTATTATGGTTATGATTACCATCAGTACTCACAGTCCTGTGAACTTTTGTAGATTCTTTAAACATCTTGAAATGAGATTCATGTCTAATGTCATAGAGAATAAGTGAATCTGGTATTAACATCTCACTGATGTTAAGCCTTGCCTTTACTAAGCCCTGTCTTATAACTAAAGAATGTGTCTATTTGAAATTCTAAATGCAATATGCCTCAGAACAGGCTTTTAAGGTTTAGATAAGGCAAGATTTAACATTAGTTGATGTCTATGATACCTAGCACAATACCAGGGAGTTAAAATGAATGATAAATTTATTCTATGAGACTAATATCATATACAAGTAGGAATTACTTATAAAACAGATGTAATGCTACTGAACTGTAAATCAGATAAAGACATAAAAGTTGAATGGGAGGACTTGTTTGCTTCTTTTCATGTCTCATTACACTGAAAGATGCCACATGTCTTGTGTAGGTGATTTTTTTTCCTGAGTGACTAGCAATTATGGCTGTTTTGTTTGTGATACAGCAGTGCTCAGAGATCAGTTATTTTGCTTATGATCAGATGAACAAGATATTATGTTTGGCTGTGTTTATGGAAAAACAAATTTTATGAATTTGTGGTTATAGGCTTATTAGCAAAAAGAATGAATGATTTCTTTGAATTATAATTTGAATTTTTTGTGGAGAAACAGACAAAAAAGTATCTCACTGTAGCTATGACTTGTTCTGTAACTTTGCTTCTGTCTAAACCCATAGGCTCTGTAGAAAAAAAAGGCACTGAAACAAGAAATGATTATTATAGGGTATTAGGCAAATCAAAAAGATAAAGATAATGATGATGGTGATGATGATGATGATGATAGTTCAGCATGTGCCCAGCATAATCTAAAGTACTTTAAGTGCATTATCATATCGAATCCATACAACTCTATATTGTCTATATTCTAGAGATGGAGAGCTTCAGGCCTAGAAAGATCAAGAACATTCTTGAAGGGATCAATGGAAAAACCAGGAATCAAGTCAGATACTCTGACTCAGAGCTTTTGTTCCTGACTGCCACATTACTATATATTATTATTCAGTTACTAAATAAACCTTTGCTTTAATGACATAACCAAATACTTGATGTTAAAAAATAAAGGGGCATTGGCTATATGTGTGCATTCATATTTTGTGAGAATTACATGGTTCATTTCGGTCTTCTAAAAATTTTCATGACATAAAGTCACTAGAAATGGTGTTTCCTCAGTAAATGCATAAGATGCTCTAACAAGCAATTAAGATGTTTTTAGGACAAATGTTTAATTTGGAAAATATTTTTTATTAATGTCCTCAATTAAATATTTCTTTGCCACTTTGGGTGTGTTCCACGTTTGATCCGCTGCTGCAGCAGAAGACACAATATCATTCTTAGTGAACACCATTTTGTTCCACAATCAAAGAGAAAAACAACACAAAAAATGTGAAATACTTCTTTGATCCTTTCAGAAAAACTGATAAAATGAAACTCATCCAAGGTTTTTATTTTCTTCAACTTGAAAATTGGCAGGAAATTTTGTTTACAAGACTTTAGAAACCAAACAGATTTACATATAAGGATTTCCAAACTTGTTTTGCTAATGTGGTGTCAGTCAGGAATCCACCGAACCTCACAAGGTACACTCCAGGGAAATATTTGTTTGGAAAAATGTTGATGATGACAGGCATGAGTTTTCTAGGTTAGAAACTTGAGATGTGATTCACACAAACACACACACACAAACACACACACATACACACACATATACACATATACACGTGTGCATGCATGTACTTTATGCTTTTAAGTGTAAAACTCAAGGTATGTGGCCTGATGGCTCAGTCGGTAAGAGGCTTTTTGCACAAATAGTAGGACTTGAGTTTGGATTCTCAACACCTATGTAAAAAGCTGGGCTCAGTAGGGCCTACCTGGCAGCCTATAGTCCCTGGACTTGGGAAACAGAGACAGAAGGACTCCTGAGCCTTGCCAGCTAGCCAGTCTACCCAATCAGTGAGCTCTACTTTCAGTGAGAGAACAGCTGCCTCACAAAATAAGATAAGAAAGTCTACTTCCGTCCTCCAAATATGTGTACTCACATGTGTTCACACCTGTGTAGCCACACACACAAATATAAAACTCTATGAGTTTTACAATACTCACTAAATTGTACAACCAGCACTATTTTGTAATGCCAAAGTATTTTTAATCAGCTTCCCAAAGAGAAAGCCTGTGCCCTCAGCTCTATCCCCTACTACCAGCCAACCCAGTCAAGGTCACTCCCAGTTCATTTTTCCAATCAGTGCACTTTTCCTTTCTGCATATTAACAGAAAGGCAGTAATAATGCATATGAATTTTGTGTCTTTCTTTTCACTTAATATTTTTTAAATATTTTGTTTATTATTTTTATTTTATATGTGTGTTATGCCTGCACATAGGTAAGTGCACCCATGTCGTGAATTGCCAGCAGAGGACAGAAAACACTGTTGGATCCCCTGGAACTGGAGTTACAGACAGTTGTTAGCTTCCATGTGGGTGCTGGGATTCGAACCCAGATCTTCCGTGAGAACAGCCAGTGTTCTTAACCACTGAGCCATCTCCCCAGCCCCTCACTTAATATTTTTAAGATGTATCTATGTCATAGAATATGTCAGTCTTTAATCCCTTTCTACTGCTAAATATGATTCCATTGTGTGGGTATAGTACAGTTTCTGTCCATTAAATAGATGATGTCTGTTTGGATCACTCTATTTCATTCATGCTAAAATTATGACAAATAAGAGCATCAGTACAATTCATGCCAGCTTCCACCTGGAGGGAAATATTAAATACTCTCCATTTCTCTCTCAAATTAAGCAAAATCATAGCTTATGAGAAGATCATACCTTTAGAGAGAAGAGACCCTGACCTCTCTAACTCCAGCAAAGGAGAATCATGAAACTTGATTCCTTACTGAAGTGACTCAGCAATAATTTTGCCCAACATTTGGTAACGTGAATTCCTTGGCCAGAGTACCCCCTTCACAAGAGAACAATCCACATTAACAAAAATATAAAAAGAAACATTTCTTTACACTATTGCAGACCAAATTAAATCTAGACGTAATCAATTTAGTGTTATAAAACCAAAAGTGTAGGTCACTCCCAATTTTTTCATTGTCTTTGTTGGAACATCCTCCACATTCTTGCAAAGAGAAGCAGACATTTCAGTTTGTGATGAGTTTTGTGATTTGATTACTTTAAGTGGCTCTTTAGTAAGTAGCTGCACAAGAAAATGTAGAAGTACAACTAGTTACTGTAGATCACAAGCTCTCAGAGATAACGCTTGCTAAATCTGAGCTCATTACAGCGCTTGAGCAAAAATAGGGTGAACTAACTTGACTGGATAGCTTTAACATAAGTGACAGAATACATGAAATTCAGTGGGGGGCTTGGGAGGGTGCTGATGGGGAAGGTGATATAAAGACGATTAAGATGTTGTGTATGAAATACACACAAAATCAATAAAAATATACAAAAAACCCAAGGGTGATCTGGATACCAATGCGTTCTCATCCTGTTTCTGGCTTCTATAAACTGTGATGCATGTTGAGTGACCTGAGTATTCACTACAGGTGTGGAGAGGACACAGGTCCCACATCTTTAGAGAATTTTATTAAGGACATGAGTCTTGTGTGATGATGCTTCTCTGTAACTTCTGTGATAACAACAACAACAATGAGAAAACTACATTGTTCATCACATAATGACTATTCTTCTAGACACTTTGCATCTACATTTAACTTTATAACCCTTTAATGTAAGTTTTATTATCAACATTTTATGCACAAAAATACCACTGAAATTAAGTGTTTTCTCTGCGTGAGAAACTAATTTTAATTTAAACACCAATCCAGAGCCTCCCTCTTTGAACCAGGAAAGTTTCGGTAGCAAATGTTTAACAATCAAAGTTGTCTATGCTAGGTGTCCACAGTACTGATGACAGCATGATTTATTTACCCCAGAAGCAGACAGTGCATGCCTCTCTAAGTGAACCTATTCCAAATGGTTTGTTAGGAATTTTATACCTTCATAGCTGCCCCTTCAAGTTTATCTCTGGAGTTTATTGGCATCATGATGTGATCCTATAATTTTCTTGACATATAATAAAGTTTTAGTAGGATCAACTTAAGAAACATTGTCTTTGCAGACTGTAAGTGCCCATTTTTGACTTACAGAATCTGAAACCATCCCATAACATTTTAATTTTCCCTTAAGGAGTCTTTAGACAGTCTCTGATCATGCTTCTTGGTTGCCTTGAAAGTTAAAGGGCATTGGTTCCTAAGGGTGAGTGGGAAAATTGTCGGAATTCCTTGGGATTTGAGGATAAGCTAACCCTCTTTGTAGATCATTTATATTTACTTTATTCAAAACTATGGGAAAAAGAACCCCAAATACATTGTTACCTATATGCAAAGACACCATATTGACCATCTATATCATTGAAAGGGTTAGACAAATTTCTTTCCTAATTATTTGGGTCAGCATAGTATTTATTTTTAATGAAACTGCTTTTAGGAATAATCATCCTATTGTCTCAGGATGTGAACTGTTTTATCACATCCAGCCCACTTCCCTGATTAATGCTGCCTGTCCCTGAAAATGCTTCCTTCTAGAACCTCTTGCCTGTAATAGTTTTGTAGGTTTCTTCCAGCTCTGCCATTATCTTACACAAGAGGACTTGTCTATGTGGGTTTTTTTTTTTCTTCTCTCTTTGGATCTACAATGGGTACTCTGTGCTTCCCTGCATCTTATTCCTGCTTTTCCTGCAGTGGGGACACATGCAGTCACAGGCCCTCCTATATCTGGCAATTTCTCATTGCTCTCACCTCCTCATGTACCCCACACTCTGTATCTACGTCTCACACTGTAAATAGCTGACTTGTCATGTCTCTTGTTTCACTATTAGCAATGGAGTTGAGGTTGGAAGAAGAGATGCTTGTGAAGTTCAGAGTCTTCAATTGGTGGAAGGCTACAATGGGATTGTGCAAGTGAACTGAAGGGATTGTGGGGGTCACGTGAGCCTTTTTGATTTTTAAAAAACACTATGAAAAGAGAAAGAGGAGGCTGTAGCTCTGGGCTCCAGGAGGCTCTTCATCTTTCTTTGGGGAAGCAGAAACTTATCACTGCCTGACTACCTTCTGCTCTGTAGCTCATCCTTTCCTCTAAGGACTGTTCTTCTCTTAGTTTGATGAGACATGGTACTTCAAAGTGTCCAGCTTGGCCAAGAGTCCAATACAGTGGTTTCTGCCTGAGACACACAAAACTTCTTGTTAATTATTAAGTAGTTTTCTTAGAACAAATCCGTTCATCAGGTCAAAAATGATAAGCAAAATGATATCCATACAAACTACTGGTGTGTTAATTACTTTTCTCGTTGCTATGGAAAAAAATCCCCACAAAAGCAACTTAAGGAATGGTTTATTTTGGCTCATGGTTGGAGAGTAGAGTTCATCCTGTTATGGAAGGCAGAACAGCAGGAACTTGAGATGACTGGTCCCATTGCTTCCAAAGTCAGAGCAGAATGCTATGAATTCTGGGACTCAGCAGGCTTTACTTGTTTAATCAGTCTAGGATCCCAGCCCATAGAATGATGTTGTGAAAACTTAGGATGAGATTTCTTACCTCACCCAATCAAAATTCCCCTAACAAACATTCTCAGAGGTTTGTTACCTACGAGATGCTAGATCTTATCAAGGTTGTTACCAGAAACTGAGATCTAAGTCAAGTGTTCCCAGGTTCTTGGTTTCTTATCCAAAGAATCAAAAATAAGGGCTCACACACATTTCCAAAAGAAGCAAGATAACCTTATTCAGAGTGAAGCTGTAGTACAATTGAATAAGGCATGCACTGTCAAGACTGACAGCAGACCACATGAGTGAGAGTATATAAGGGCCCAGGTTACTGTTTGGGACTTCATATAATGGAGCTCAAAGGAAGGAGGAGGGGCTGGAGAGATGGTTCAGCAGTTAAGAGCACTGGCTGCTCTTGCAGAGGTCCTGGGTTCAGTTCTCAGCACCCACATGGCAGCTAAGAACCATCTGTTATGGTAGATCTATGGAATCTGATGCCCTCTTATGGCCTCTGTGGACATTGCACACATGGTGGGTGAATAAGCAAGCAAAACACATACGCATTAAATAAAAATGAATAAAAAATTTAAAAATGTAAAAATAGAAGGAGGATTTTGGTTGCTAAGGGATGTCATTTGGGTGGTTCTCTATTTCAAGTAATAGAGTAGTTCATCTATTCATGTTTTTCCTACTGTACTTGTCTCTTCCCATAATACATCTGATTTTAATCATATGCACACCCAATTATGCACAGGCATAAAATTATAAACAGGCAGTTATCTCTAAAAGTCCATCAGAAGATACAATTTTACCTTTCTGTGCATGTAGCCCAAACCAGTTCAGACTGACCCTTCTGTTCTTCATACCTAGATACATTGGGAATACATTTGAATACAAACTATCTAAATATGATTGTTACTAGGGATGGGGGCAAATCTTATACTAGTGTTCAGAGATGGGAGTATTTGTATCCTGATGCAGGTGAGGACCTGAAGAGATCTTGATGTTGCTAAGTATGCTATTTTGAGGTGTGTGTATGTGTGCGTGCGTGTGTGCATGTGTGTATGCTCATGCATAGTACACAGGTGAAGGAATAAGGCTGCGTAGTGTATCATTACAAGAGGAGAGATTGCATAAGCAAAACCAAATAAGGTTCCAGTGTAAACTGTCTCCTATGCTTCCCTGCCTCTCCTTGACAATCAGTATTAACCATCACAATGGATTTTGTTCTTTCTGTTTAAACAAAACATTTGTGTATTACACAAAATTAAAATGATCTCACTGATTAATAGAGTCTCCAATTCATTTCTGGTTCTTCCTCAAGAACAAATTCTGATAGATTCATCATTACACCACAGTGAGTCTAATATATTTGCTATATAAGAGTAAGCCTTTGATGCTCGCAAACAAAGGAACTTATCACATTTTTGGATGTTCCTTGAGCTGTTAGATCAAATGGTGGCTCAGGATAATTTGAACATACTTTTTTCTTATTACTATGTGAGGCTGAACAAAACTGGTAACTATAGTAACTTCTTTCCTAAGAAGTAGGTGGTCATAGCTGTAGTTGTTCACTAATCGATTGGGTTGGAATTCTTTTTCTTCTTTATAAGCACTGTGTATCTGCTAAACCTACTTTTTGTCTCTGACATAAGCTGTAAGTTACTAGCTTTTTAAAGTTTGTTTTTTATATTTTGATTTTTGTTAATATTTGGTATTTGTATGCTGATTTAAAAATAGTTTCTTCTGTGGCATCTATCTATAGGCTGAGATAAAATACTTCTCTCCCCGGGGTGTGGTGGTGCACGCCTTTAATCCCAGCACTCCGGAGGCAGAGGCAGGCAGATCTCTGTGAGTTCAAGGCCAACCTGGTCTACATAGTGAATTCAGGGACAGCTGGGGCTACAGGAAGATCCTGTCTTAAAAAAGACAAAAAAATAAAAATTAAAAATACTTCTAGAGACAGAGAAATCCAAGCTCAAGGTACTAGTCTCTCTACGAACCTTCTTCCTGCCTTGTGGAAGGCCACCATCTCATATACATTCATGTGTATCTTTATTCTTAGAAAAATTTATGCTTTTTTTCTTTACTTTTAAGTCATTGGTACCCTGTAATTGTTATGCCATGGATTATAAGATAAGGACACAATAATTTGTATAATTTTATTTTACTCTTTTAATATTTATTACTCGGGTATCATATGATTGGTTATATCTTCAGAGAATTAGGTAAATCTATCAAATATGATGGAACTAGCCTCTTATAATTATAGTGGTGTTAAACAACATGATTCTATATTATGTAACAATTTTTGTTATTGTAAGAACCATATGAATAATTAATATAGCACTGTACATGCATGAATGTTATGTGTATACACATGTACCTTCTAATTGCTGGTATCAGGTGTATTCTAGGCCTGCCCTTGTTTTATCAATAAATTGTATAACTCTTCTATTTAATTTTCATTCTACAGATTCACTTAGATAGTCAAGATGAATTATCTCAAGCAGCCAGGAAAGGCAGGAGTATCGGGATTCTATTGCAACTCTGGCTGCATATAAAGCTTGACCAGAACTCTCTCTGCTCTGATTACATCCACATTTATTGCCTGTCCTTGAAGCTGTCTTATATTTCCATTTGAGCTACTCAGGAAACTTTTATTGAGTGTCTACCACATTCAAGCACTGCTCTGTGGTTGAGAGAAGTAAAATGGGAAAGATAGGCCCTGACTTCAAGGAACATGACTTATAGTAGAGGCACAGACAGAAACATTAATGGTGACATGGCATGTGACAACCAGATTCCCAGAATCTCTAGAAGTTCAGAAGAAGGCTGGCCAATTTGGCCTGGGAAAGATGGCAAACTACAGTATATTAAAAAGTAAGAACATCTTTTATTTAGACTCTGAATCACAGACAAATGATGGATATAAAGTGGGTTTAGCAAATCCTTAGCAGTTTCTTACTCCTGTTTATGTTATAAGCATCATGTCTCGACTTATAGAGCATTGCTTTATTTACTTGTCTTTTTTGCTGGAAGAAGGAAAAAGCATTTTCCTCCAGAGAACCCATGAAAACTCCAATTTACAAAACCTCAACTTTTTATACATAGTTTCAAAAATTGAATATTACCTTGCTTTCTTAATCTGTCTGCATTAAAAGGAGTTTTTACTTCATTTGAGGTTTCAGAAATACTTTTAAGCACATCATCTTTTATACAGAATAGCCTCTTCAAGACTTCCCTAGTTACGAAGTTCTTAAAATCTCTCTCAGGAATTTTTCTTTCTCTCCATTATCCTAAAGATGCAAATATTCAAGCATTTCTTTATCTTATCTCATTTGATGCCTCTTACAGTGTATTTCTTGGAAAAATGAAGAAACTGGTTAGAATTATACATGAAAGAGGAGTATATAGAATGTTTGTGACAGCACAGAGTGTCATCTTATATCAGCTAGATGAGCTTTCGTGACTGTACATGCACAATTAACGAAGACCGTCACCAAATCTGTTAAGATTTCTTGTATCTCAGCAATGATGTTGCTGAACATTTGAAGCTGATGTTTCTGTATTAAGGCAGCTCACATTGGCTTCAATCTTATGCCTCAGCCTCTTTAATAGCCTGTGTCACAGGCATGTACCACCCCACCTAACTGAGGTTTCTGAGTAACTTATACTGGGCATTTGCAGAACATGGTGATATAAAAAGTACACTATATTTGCACAGAGCATTTAATATTTATGCTCATAAAGATTACATCATGTTTATCTACAGGTAATATTTATTGTGTTAATGAAGCTAACTGTCTTAATGTTATAATATTGTAAAATGGCTATAATCATAAACAGTCTGAAAAAGTACTCATTTGTGGTAAGTTTTTTTTTCTCACTATATTCAAATTGCCCCAATTATAAAATCAATAAAAATTATTCCGTACCGACATATTTCATGTCAAAATAGAGTATACAGAAAAAAAGTAAGAACTTACAGGGGGCAAAAAAGCCTATCTATAAAAACAGGGTTTTGACCAATGAAAATATACATTAAGTCTCCACCCATTTCTTTTCTCATTAAGTTCCTGCAGTTGAGAACTTAATTTACTTATTGTCTGTCTAAATCTACATTTAATTTTGAGAAAATTCTCTTAGGAATCCACTGACTAGAACACAAGCTGTGTAGCTACTCCCTCCTCTCTCTCCAAATGTGCAGAGCTGTAACGTCAGCAATCAGAATAGGGTGAGTGGGAACAGTGACAAGGGGCAGTGACTAATGGACCGGACCAAGTCCCGTGTGGACAGAGCTGGCCATCACACAAGAAAAACAAAACAGAAAGTCTCCAACAAAAAGAGGACTGCCATAGTCTCCGGCAACCTCCACAAGTCATCCAAACCTCTCACAAACAGGACTATTTGTCCAAGGGGAACTGGGTGAAGGAGCATCAACCCAGAAGGTCAGATAACTTCCGGCAGATGGGGGAAGAGGAGCCCTTAGCAGTACCTTTGCAAAGAATTAATCACACCCATGAGCAACTCATCCCAATTTTCAGTACTCTTTGTAAAATAAGTTTCAGAAGTGAAATATTTGATGGTAGCTGAGAATTCAGGTTTAACTAAAAACAGACTAATGAACACTCATGGTCATTAAATATTACGTATTAACTTATTAATATCAAACAAATGGTATCCTGTGTTTATTATACTTTTTGTTATTGTAATAAAATTTGTAAACATGAAGTGTACAATTGAATGATGCCGCATGAAACTTGTAGTAGCTTAGTTATGTTTCATTTTTCTAGTAAAACGGGTTTTGATATAACCCCAGTAAAACAGGAAAATGAAAAACAAAACTAAAGAAAACAAACAAACAAAAAAAACCACATAGTAAATTAACTGTAATTTGATCCAGCAGTTGATAGCTGCTGGAGGAGGCAGAATCATTCTTTTATGAGGGGGGATTCCCAGTGGTAGGTATACTTGACTCCAGTGGATGGTCCCACACCCATGCACATATGAATAGCATTAATTGGATTTAATAGGTTATCATAAAAGAAAGAGAAAAAAATGGCATAACGTTCATTTTGGAAAGGATATGGGGAGAGTTAGAGGGGGGAAATAGGACGTAAATATGACAATATTTCACTGTACCTATGTATGAAACTATCAAGAATAAACAAAAAATTATAATAAAAACCACAGCAAATTCAAGAGGAGACACTATTTCAGAGCTCTTAGTATAATAAATTTGAAAGAAATACTATTCTCTTCACCCACCTCTCTGTTTACTATAGATTGTATTCATTGCAGTTCATCACCATAGCCTCAATATAAGGAGATTTCAAGTTAGAATGTATAGTTCTGTTTTTACAAGTATCACCTAGAAACCAATGTAAACCGGTGATTTATGAAATATTTGTGAACAAAACTCCCAGTGTCACCAGAATGATCCAGATGAAAGAGGGTCTTATACTGAGCAATTTGCCAGTTTAAAACCTGCCTTTTACAGTTGCTCTGTAGTTGACCCTTTGGTCCTATTTTGAGTTACTAGACGAAAATAAGATTTCTTTTCAAGTGGTCGTTGCTATGGGCAACTGTAGTGATGCCTAAAGTCAAATACTGTACCTTCTTAATATAATGCCACTTTGTGAGCTAAATAAAGAGCTAAATTGTAAGGAAGGAATTATAAGGAAGGAAACCATATAAATGTGAAGGAATGGAAACAGGAATATTAGCGTTGTGGCTATAAGGAAAAGAATTACTATTGGCACATTCTTGGTAACTACCTGGCACTTTGCACAGGTGTGGTATCACCTGGGCACTCTATCGTTTCATGTGTTACCTAGAAAATTAACATTGTTTACTGGGACAGATCTTTCTTTTGTAACATCAATGTCTTTAGTGCTTAGTAGATTTTGTGAAAAATGGAAGTGAAATTTTGATGCAATTGCATTGGGAAATATTTGGCAACTTGAATTGGCTTGGATTTCCAAGCAGAAATATTTTGTGCTGTTACAATTGCTTTATATGCTATTTGACTGAATTAGTTCCCTCATTATGTTTCAGAATTTGGAGGGGGGCATATTGGTTTGATGAGAGAGATTTCCTATGCATTGAAGCAACATACATGATTTTTGTCCATATTGTACTATTTTAATATAGGCATTGCTATGACTACAAGAGTTTCAACAAAAATAACCCTTTCCTTGCTGTACCTTGGACACTGCTGTTGTTGAAGGGTGAGTTCCGTACCCTTTTATCTGCCTCTGCTCTGTGCCAGGTGCTCTGTTTATCTGTAAGGCGCTTACAAGCTGATTAGTAGGATGGACATGAAATCAAGTAATCAACAGATAAATATACTATAAGCTGCAATCAAGCCACAAACTAGATGTTATAGGAACATAAAAGATGAAATATGTTAAAGTATAAGTCATATTTAGTTTTCATGATGCATTGGGGTTTGCAGGAGGCATGGACCATCTGTCTAAAGATGGGTCATTTCCTTTATTGCCAGAATCCATACAAATGAATCTGTTTTCTGTCCATTTCTAAAACTATTTAATTGGTTATGGAAAATAATTCATCTGGTGAAAGATTCTTTCTACTACAGTGGAGATTCTAGAATATGGGCACCTCTGTGAAGAGGAGCACAGCTATGATGATGTCTACAGGAAAAATGAACTCTGTATTCCAGACCTGGCAAGACAGTCTTAACTCCAGATGCATCTCTTTATCCTTTAATCCTTAGGGGTGTGTGGGGTACTTATTCTGACATTGCATCCTAATGTACTTGATCCTGGTAGTGTGGTAAATGATGCAGATAGAGAGGAATTAAAGAGGGCTGGTGAGGTTCTAGTGTGACATGGTATAGAGTTTATGAGATTAGAAAATTATATAAAGACATACTGTAGAAGAGAGCTAGACTTTATCTCCCAGGTAAGAAAACCCACAATTGTTTTTCCAATCAGAGAAGAGGGCAGATCATTTTTTTAAAAGAGAGAGAACAATTGGAATAGAACTATGGGGACTGAGGATGCTGGAGAGATGGCTCAGTGGTTAAGAGCACTGGCTGCTCTTACAGAGGACCCAGGTTCGATTCCCAGCACCCACATGGTGGCTAACAACCATCCATAACTTCAGTTCCAGGGGACCAATGCCCTCTTCTGACCTTCGCAGGCAGTGCATGACAAGGGTGCACTTACATACACGCAGGCAATGCACTAATACACATAAAATAAAAACAATAAATAAAATATTTTAAGAAATATGGAAAATGAGTTGAGTTTAGGTTTTCAAGAAAGAAACTGAATTGAGAGATATAGGTGTATGGGCTACTAACTTACAGATAACAGTTCAAGCCATGAGAATAGATGAGAGAGCCATAGGAAAAGGGGACAGAGTTGCCAGAAGCTTCCTTGATTGAAATGACAGGAAGAACAGGCAATGTGAAAGAATGTGCTGTTAAAGAGTTATAAGACCATCAAGAGAATGGAGCGAGGACAGCATGCTATGATAAGAGAACTGACATGAAGTTCGAAATGCTGTCTAGGGGTTAAGTCTCATGAGAATTGAGAGAGTGCACAGGATTGGTCAATTGTGCCATTTGAACGTACTGTTTAGCTTTGCTTGAAAAGGCCCTAGATACTTGATAGAAAAACATTGTTAATTTTAGGGTAAATGATTCTTTTGGAGATGGGCGGGGAACAACAAATGGAAAAAAATCTGAAGAGAAGGAAAGAAAATATTCCTGTAAATTGAAACTGTTCATGTGGCATTAATGGAAACACGTGTCATAGGATTATTGAACTATTACTGTGCAGGTAATTATATCACCATAGAACAAGAATCCATCTAAATTATTCTGTAGAGGCGAAAATTTTAGTTGTTTCTCTTGAATCCTAATTACAAGCTAATAAGGAAAGATATTCAAGCTAGCATCCCACTGACTTAATTTGGAGAGACATTTATATTAGCTTTTTAAAAAACATTTCATTCTACCATTCTTAAAAATCATAGTTATCTCTCAATTGTTTGTCAGTCTGTAAATATTTTTTGGCATATGAATGTGTGTGTGTATACATGTTCATGTGTGTATACGGGTGCAGGAATGTGTGTGTGTGTGTGTGTGTGTGTGTGAGAGAGAGAGAGAGAGAGAGAGAGAGAGAGAGACGGAGAGAGAGAGAAGTCATGTCTTCCTTTATCACTGCCCAGCTTATATATGGAGCCAGGATCTCTTATTGAGTTCAGAGCTTGCCATCTCAGCCTTACAAGTACATATTGCAGGTGGGCTGCCATGTGCACTCAGGAATTACATAGGTTCTGGGGATCCAACCTCTGATCCTCAGGCTTGCATAGTAAACACTTGACTCAGTGAACTGGCTCTCAGTTTTAAAAGTAGAATCAGCAGGGCTTGGTGGTGCACACCTTTAATCCCAGAGCTCTCGAGGCAGAGGCGGGCGATCCTGTGAGTTCAAGGCCAGCTTGGTCTACATAGTGAGTTCCAGGCTAACTGGGGCTACAGAGAAACCCTGTCTCAAAAAGATTTTAAAAAAAGGTAGAGTTGATGAAGTAGTGAAAGAAATACAGCTTTAAATATTGTAGTTTCTAAAGATGCTAGATCCCATGTTTCTCTTTTTTATTTATTCTTTTCACTTTTGGAGAACATTGATTAACATAAAGTTTTAGGTTTAATTTATTCCTTTGGACCATTACACAGCTGTCTTCTGACAAGAAGAAACTAGGACAACTTCATCCTGAGCTCCACTTCTTTAAGAAGAAAAGTTGCTGAGGACTAGTAGGGAATATATATTTTGGATTGTATACTTCCTGGTGATTACTCTCTTCTGTATTCTATATTCTGTTATTTCTATGAAAAATAGTGCACAATAGATATGCATCTATGCCTCTTAGTTGGAAGATTCACACTGTCCCTCAGAAAGACTTACATGGGGCTGTGTGCCCACAGCTGGGCAGGATCTCTTCTGTAGATACATTAGTTGGATAGTGTTTATTAATAATAATAGTACCTGTTATTTTGGTATAAAAGGTTGACCAAGTGACAAACATCCGCTTTTTGCATATGTCCTTTCTGATGGTTGTGATGTAGAGAGGTTGTGTGGGAAAGACAGGAAGGAAAGTCTTGGCCTGGGAAGAAGCCCTGAGTTCTAGCATTGACTTGGTTCATATCTACTCTGTAATTGCCATTGGGCAAGTCAATGATGTTGCTAAGTCTAATTCCTCATTTCTAAAATAGTCATGTGACTGACTGCTTCAAAAATTTCTGTGAGGATTCATGGAGAGAACTAGTAAGCAAACCACATGAAGGAGTGTTAGTACCTTGGTATGGAAACTCATTCTCTGATTAAGAGTAAAGGAAAGGGAGAAAACTGTACATGTTCACTACACGTGTCAAATCTGTACTTCATGGACTTAGCACTCATCCAGACTACTAATTTGTATAAAACTTAACGGTATTTTCAGTTCTTATTTTAAGTTGAAGTATGGAAAATAATACTTTTATATTTTCCTCTTTCATAAAATGGTGCTGCTATTATTTTTTTTTGATTTATATTGCCATTGCTTTTTTAAAAATTATTGAGCTTATGGGGCTGGAGAGATGGCTTAGTGGTTAAGAACACTGGTTGTTCTTGCAGAAGACCCAGGTTCAAATCCCAGCACCCACATGGCAGCTAACAACTGTCCATAACTCCAGTCCCAGGGGATCCGACCGCCTCTTCTGACCTCCGTCGGCATTGCATGACATGAGTGCACTTACCTACATGCAGGCAATACACACATACACATAAAATAAAAATAATAATAAAATTTAAAAAATTATTGAGATTTTGTAATTTTATAGAGCAGTTCTTAATCAAATTTAGACCCCGTTCCCCATCCATGTCTCCCCAACCCCCACCAGACTTCATGTATTCCGCAACACATGTTAAGTCCTACCTATCCAGTCAAGCATTTGTACCCAGATATCCTTCAGTGTAAATTTGCCCAATAGAGTCTAGTCAGCCCATCTAGGGATCATATGTAAGGCATACTCTCCCTTGCCCATCTAGGGATCATATGTAAGACGTACTCTCCCTCCCATCAGTCTCCAATAGGTCTTAGTCTAGGGCCAGCACACCACCCATTTCTCTCCTCCCCTCAGGGCCCTTGTTTAACTGAGTTGGCGTGGGTCCTGTGCTCCATGCCACCATTGCCACAAGCTCACATATACAAGCTTCCAGTGGCCTGAAATCCTCTACTTCCCTGTGTTTATGAACCAGCCCTGGCTCTTACAACCTTTCCGCCCCCTTTTCCTAAATGGTCCCGGAGCCATGGGTCGGTGAGGTCAATATAGAAGACCTATCCAAAGATACATACTCTGCAGTCTCTTAGTCTTTAAAACTTGGCCAGTTGTGGCCTTTTGTATGCCTCTCACTCTTTTGTATAGGAAGCTTTACTGGTGAAAGTTGAGGGATGCATTAGTTTTCTCTCTACCCCTTGTTCCACTATGTTCCATGAGCCTTAGATGTAGAGGTTCAACTACAGATATGTTACCTAGGACAGGACATCTCTCAGACATCTGTTCTCTGTTTTTCTGACCAGTTGTGGAATTCTGCAGCAGCCTCCATCTGTTGTAAAAAGAAGCTTCTTTGAGGAGTGGTGGTACGGTATACTTGTCTGTAATATAAGGTCCCATATTTAGCATGAGTTTACACTGCCACCCATGAGTTCACTTCCATTGAGAGGGATTTAAGTCCACTTAAATAGCTGTTGATCGCCTCCCATATAATAGTGCCACTACTGCACCAGGAGAAGTAGTTTGCTGTGCAGGTTGTTATGGTTATTAGGCTTTAGGGCTGGGTTGGACTATTGATTGTTTTTCTCCCTTGGTAGTTTGCACATTAGCATCTAGCATTGTGATAGATAAAGTTCTGGTAGAAGGCTTCCAGGTCAGTTCCTGCTCCATTGCTCCAAGTCCTGTATCTGACGTATGCCCTGTCTTCAGCAGTAGGATCTTTTCTACTAGTTCTGGGAGATAACCAAGAGGTTTGGAAATAGCTTGTGTTATTTTGGGAATCTCCTCAACCACTGTTACCAACCACTCAGTGGGAGGTCTTTTCTGTTAATATTGTGTTCCTTGCCAAACAGCTCCCAGGTGTACATATGCACTAATGTGTAGACACTGTATGTGCATTTCTCATGGGGTTTCAGGGGTATCACATTCCCTGTGGGTTTCCTAAGCTCCCAAGATCCATTCATCTCTTCTACTTTTCCTCCCATCCGGTCTCCCTCCTCCCTCTCCTGTCCCAGCACTCCCATTATCCTCACCCTCCCTCCAATAACACTGGCCTCCCATCATGCCCCTCCTGATTTCCCTCCATCCAATACCATGGCCCCTTGCATGTCCTCCCTCTTTTCCTCCCTGTAGAACACTCCCACTTTCCCCCTGGTAATATCTGTTCCCGACTATCCCCTTTTTTGGAATCTTTCTTTTCCTTTACCTCTGTGTATCCTTTCCATTTTCCTGGCTCCTGGTGTTATATCAGAATATATGTATTCACATATAAGGGATTGGTGCTGCAGTCTACAAATGAGGGAGAACATACATCACTTGGTTTTCTGCATTTGTGTTACTTCACTCAGTATAACACTCTCCAGTTCCTTCTATTTACCTGCAATTTTCATAATTTTATCTTTTCTTACTCCTGAGTAGAACTCCATTGTGTAAATGTACCACATTTTCATCATCCAGTTGTCAGTTGAGGGACATTTAGGTTGTTTCCATTTTTTTAGCTCTTGTGAAGAGAGCAGCAATAAACATGCATGCACAGGTATCTACAGTCGGATGAGTCCTTTAGGTATATGACAAGGAGTGGTATCACTGGATCATATGGTATGTTCATTTTCAGTTTTTCTTAGAGTTCTCCATGCTGCTTTCCATAGAGGTTGCACTAGTTTGCAGTCCCACCGGCAGTGAATGAGCGTTCCTCTTTCTCCACATCCTCTCCAGCATTTGGAGTCTTTCATTCTCTTGATCTTAGCCAGTCTGACTGGGGTAAGATGGAATCTTAAAGAGGTTTTTATCTGCATTTCCCTAATTACTAAGGACATTGAGCTCTTTCTAGGGTGCTTCTTAGCCATATTTATTTCTTTATTTGAGAACTCTCTCTTTAGGGCTATCGTCCATCTTTTTATTGGGTCTTTTTTTCTGGTTTCTTTGTTTTCTGAGTTCTTTGTGTATTCTGGATAGTAAACCTTTGTTGAGTGTGTATCTGGAAAAGATTTTTCTCCCACTGAGTGGGTTTCCTCTTCTCTCCCTTGGTTGCTTCTTTCGCTGCACAGAAGCTTTTTAGTTTAATGAGTCCCCACTTATTGATTGTTGACATTAATCCCTGAGCAGGTGTGTCTGATTTAGAAAGTCCTTTCCTATGCTGATATCTTGGAGGGTACTGCCTATGTTTTCTGCTAGGAATTTCAGAATTTCAGGTGTTATATTGAGGTCTCTGATCCATTTGGAATTGACTTTTGTGCAGGGTGAGAGATAAGGGTCCAATTTCATTCTTCTGCAGATGGAGATCCAGTTTCACCAGCACTATTTGTTGAAGATGCTGTCTTTCCTCTGTTGTGTGTTCTTGGCACCTTTTTCAATTATCAGGTGGCTGAAATTGCACATACTTGTGTTTGGGTCTTCTATTGCATTCCATTGATCTACTTGTCTATTTTTGTGCCAGTACCATGCATTTTTATGACTATAACTCTGTAATATAATCTGAGATTTGGTATGGTGATCCCTCCCATATTGTTCTTTTAGCCCAAGATTGCTTTGGCTTTCTGGGGTCTTTTGTGATTCCATATAAATTTTAGAATGATTCTTTCAAGCTCTGTGAAGAATGTCATGGGCGTTTTGATTGGCATTGCATTGAATGTATGAATTGCTTTTGGTAAGATGATCATTTTCACAATACTAATTCTACCAACCTCTGATCAATGGTAGGTCTTTCCATCTCCTAGTATCTTCCTCTATCACTTTCTTTAGAGGTTTGAAATTTTCATTGTAGACATCTTTAATGTTTTTGGTAAGGTTTATTCCTAAATATTTTATTTTTTTGAAGCTATTGAGAATGACAGGGTTTCCTTGAATGCTTTTTCTGATTGTGTGTTATTGGTATATAAAAAGGCCATCTTTTTTTGTATGTTGATTTTGTATCCTGCCTTCCACATTACTGAAAGTGTTATTTCTAACAGCTTTCTAGTGGAATTTTTGGTATCTCTTATGTATAATATCACATGATCTGCAAATAGAGACAATTTGACTTCTTCCTTTCCAATTAGTACTCATTTAATTTCCTTCTCTTGTCTTACTGGTCTTGCAATAGTTTCAAGCACTATATTGAAAAGGAGTGGAGATAGTGGACAGCTCTGTCTGGCTCCTAATTGTAATGGGAATGCTTCCAGTTTTTCTCCATTTAGAATGATGTTGGCTATGGCTTGGTTGTATATAGCTTTAGTTATTGTTGAGGTATTCCTTTCCCTCCAGACCAAGTCCTTCTAGAATTGTTAGCATGAATGCATGTTGAATTTTGTCAAAGACTTTTTCTGAATTTATTGAGATAACCATGTGTTTTCTGTCTTAAGTCCATTTATATGCTTTACTACATTTATTGACTTACATATATTGAACCACCCCTGCATCTCTGGAATAAAGTTGACTTGATTGTGCTGGATGATCTTTTTGATGTGTGTCTGTATGTGAGTATTTTGTTGAGTATCTTTGCTTCTATGTTCATTAAGGATACAGGTGTAGAGATTTCTTCATTTTTTTTTTTTATTCTTTACCTGGTTTGGGTACTAGAGTGATACTGGTTGCGTAGGAGTTTGGGAGCTCCCCCTCTGTTTCTATCTTTTGAATAATTTAAGAAGTATTGGTTATAGATCTTCTTTGAATGTCTGGTAGAATTCTACTCTGAATTCATCTGGACTTGGGTTTTTAATTAAATTTAATTTAATTTTTTAGCTGATACTATTTTGCCACTTTTTCTTCAGATTTTCTTACAAAAAAAATCTGAAGGTAATGAATGTTCCTGACAGCCCACCTCCCCATCCTGTTGTTCTTTTTTTCCCTCTGAATGCCATTATCGTGAACTTGTTGTCTCTTTCACTACACATTTTGAACATTCACTACAAGTGAATTTTTATATAACTATGTGTATATGCAATATAATCTGTATTCATCCATATACTCATTTCATTCAAAAATAATGTTTGGGGATATTTAACTATTGAAACATACAGTTTTAATTTGAAAAGAAATTGTGGGGCCTGGAGAGATGGTTCAGTGGTTAAGAATACTGGCTGCTCTTTCAAAGGACCCTAGTTCAGTTCCCAGCACCCACATTTTTTTAAAGTTTCAGGTGGCCCAATGCCCTCCTGTAGATTCTGCAGGCATTGAGTCACACTGGGTGCATTTGCACACATGCAGGCTCAATGCTCCTGTACATAAAAAAATTTAAAAACGAATAAAGAAAGCAATTGTGTTTTTTAAATTTTCTTAGTAGTAAGAGTAACATTATCCAAATATTTAGTAGAGAAACTTGAAAATACGAGGTACATTTGAAAGATGGTATATTTACGACACAGCCATTATGGTGTAATGTTGGAGAGGTCAGACATATGCATAAAGAGGTGTATGTGATTGTTCATAGCAATGTTTTTAATAGTAAAACATTGAAGTAACCTAAGGGCCCCTCATCAATGAAATAAGCAGTGTGGCAATATATAACAGATAAAATAGCATTTAATAAAACAAATAATGTAACATTAGAAAAATTGTGAAAAGGTTACAAGCAATACTTGGTAAAATTTAGGTGTAAAAACATTCAAGTGTTAGGTACTTTATAAACAAAGACATTTTTCTTCTACCTCATTTGTCATAGTTTTTACATAAATTATCTCACTTTTAAATGCATAAGAACATAACAGAAATAAAGGAATATCTCTTGAAAGAAAATATGAAACAAAAGGCTAATAAATTAGCAAGATTAATTTTGCAATAGTTTTTCTGTTTTTATGCAATGCTGGATGACAACTCTTTGTAGATTTTTTAGTGGATCATAATCAAAGTCCTTTACTTTAGTGTCATCTAGGTTGCTCTCTGCCTTAGGAAAATTTGGTATATTAAAATGTTAACTTTAAAACGTGGAACAGATTAGGAATTTTTCTAAAACAGTAATGTGCTTGGACTTACAACTGCTAGTATTAATGCCAAAGGGACACTCACAGTACCTTGAATATGACTCAGAATGTGAAATTATTTCTTTGGTCTTTCAACAGTACTTTTTATAAAGAAAGATATCTATATATAATAAAAGGTAGCAATTTATCAATGATTAATGATTGGTGCTACAGTATCACATAATAGTAACTGTGATATGCTTGGTTAATGCCGAGAGTAAACAGGTTACTGTTTCCCCTTACAAAGCCTAATGAGTTTTAAATAGATCATGAAATCCAGGCAAGGCTTAGTATTTTTCTTGTTTGTTTGTTTCTGGCAGTATTTTTCCATGTTTTCCTGGCTAATCTTAAACTCACAAACCGGGAGATCTACTTGCCTCAGAATTCCAGTGACTATGAGTCTAGGCACACACCACTACATCTGACTAGAGCTCAGTCATTTCATTCTGTAAATCACTGAGCAGTCTGGAAGTCTGTGAAACAGTGTTTCAGAGAGTAGATATTTCAGAGTTTTGATAGAGTAGGTGACCTAGTTGGACATTCATATTGGTCACCTACACCACAAAACTTATCAGTTTTGCATTTTCAGTAGATCTGGGTACTTTTTGGACTATAAAGAGGTAAAGTGAGATGTGGTGAGTAGGTAAGTGTTATATGATAGCTATAGACTCTAGTAACTCTGGACGTGTCATGGCTTTGTATCGGTGGTGTCTTCTGCTGAAATTTCAAAGAATTTTTAATTTTGGCCAACAAATTTGGTTTTCTCTAAACTATATGCAAATAGAGCAACAGAAGGTGATCAAATTGATCCAAGACAAATTTTTAGACTCAATGGCTTTTATCTGTCACATTGTTTTATGGGAAAGGCTTTCTCTCAGCTTTACTGAGGTATGATTTGCAAGTAGATATGTTAATTAGCTTGACTATGGTGATTGTGTCACAGTCTATCAAAATAGCTAGTTGTACCTCTTAAGTGCATGCAGCCGTTATTAAAGAAGTTCCTGAAAAATAAAATGCCCTTAAATAGTAGGTCACAGATGTTTGTGAATCAATATCCACTGGAAAGTAATCAAGTTGGTATTTTCAGGAAAAAGTCTTTGTTTTTAAAACCAAATATTTAAAGAAGCACTAGAAATGGGTCTAATTACATATTTTGGATTTTGCTTATGTTTCAATTTGACTATTCCCTGGGCACTTCCTGACCCAGCTGATAAGTATTTATATAGAGAAAAGAGAATGCATGTTCCATGACAATTTGAAATAGACTTGTGCTTTTTCAGAATTTATTATGTTAGCAATAAAGTTAGCAATAACACAACATCATAGAGAGTTTATTGATTTCTTATTGAGAATGGCAAAACTATCCCTTTTGACAGTGTTTTAGGCTAAAACTTAAGGACCACCCCTTGAAAAACTAAAGGAAAGACTGTATGTAAACGCTAAAATATCTAGACCAGCTTTTAGGACAGACATAAAAGAAAATCTTTGGAAAGTTTAACTTCAGATCATTCAGACTAGATTTTGAATTGGGATGAAGCTCATATGGTAGAGGATCTGAGCACAGAACTCTTTTTTAAAGCAGGGAATGGTGGCATGCATTTTAAACCTTGGTGCTCAGCAAGCAGTGAATGGTGAATCTTGGGGGCTTGCTGATGAGCACTTGACAGGCTCCAGGCAAGTGAGACTGTGTCTCCAAAAAAGGGTGTATAGTGCGTGAAGAATGACATCAGGAGTCATCCTCTGACCTGACATAGTCACGCATACACACATGTGGACACACATGAACATGAACACACGCAAACACACACAAACATACACACACACACACACACACACACACACACACCATCAGCAGCAGGTTTTGTAGAAGAAGGAGCAAGGAAATGCTATCAGATGATTAGAGCCTATGCTCAGGTTCAAAATAATGATGAGTGAATATGAGATGGATGGTGGTTAAAGACTGCCAAACAGATTTGCAAACTGCTCCAATCACCAAAGTGGACTTAAACAATTCCTGCATTCATGTTGCCTAGGCAAGACTTTTCTTACTTCTTTTCTTGACCTAAAAATTAATGCTTTAGGTAAAAATCTGTTTTACTATGAAGTTACATTATCCAATTTAGCTACTTGCGACAGGTGAATTAGAAGAGTACCAGATCCCTCTTCACTCTGCACCATATGAACATCACAGCTGAAAAACAATGATGGCTTTACTGATCTTAAGAATTTATAATTTGATGAGTTGAAGGTTTACTTAATATAAGACTCCTTTAACAACATAATTTCCATTCTTAGCCACTTAATTTGTTTTATGTTGAAATGAAACGACTAATTTGAACTTTGATTAATTTGAAAAGTGATCAAATTTGCTAGAGGAGGCTTAAGTACACTTATTTTGTAGTACTGTTCAGAACTGGTTTTACGCATCATAGCAAAGAACTAAAGTTTACAAATGATTTCTTAAATGTAAATTCAAGTGTTGCAAGATTCTTCTGAAAGTAGCATCATGTTTATTCCCCTACATGCCTATATGCTTTCTCGAGAAGGAAAGGGAGGAGTTGCAGCCAGGCCTCTGGTTTTACACAGACTGCTAAATTGTCCATGCCCAAGAGAGGGAGTCTAAGCTACCCATCATGGTTGACAGCTATAGTAACAAAAAGTTGAACAAACCCATGCCTCATTTAACCTTCTGCAGAGGGATTTTTTTTTCTCCTCTTTTAACTGACAAGGCAAGAACAAAGTATGATGTGGAATTATCAGATGTCCTATAAGTTCAGGAACAGACAGAATACTTTCACTCTGATCATTGGCTTCCATCACTATTTACTAAGTTAATTCATGGTACAGTAGTTCATAAACAACAGAATTTTAAAAACAAAACAACAACAAAAAACAAAAACACCAGGAGAGGAAATTTTTAGTAGCTTCAGTTACTAAAATGACTAAGATATTTATAAATTATAATTTAGTATAATTTATGATAAATACTATTTGCTAAGTAACC
>NW_008358101.1:8712861-8777268 GCF_000622305.1 Nannospalax galili
AAGTAACCTCTTAAAAATAAAAGAATGTTTAATTAGAGCTTTTGTAGTCAGCAAAATTTTACAGAGCTATGAGCCAATTTTTTAAATGTTGTTAGACTGAAATCACATAAATTTCAATGCTTTTTACTCTAACTTCAGGCCTTTGAAATTAGTCCACTTGGTTTAACCTCTTAAACACCTCTTTAGACCCTTTATTTTTTTGTTTCTAAAAAGTCAGAACTAAGTATTATATAATTTTTGCAAATAAAATGCTAGTAAAATATCAAGAAAACTTGTTAATTTTGTAAACAGCACAATAAATCCTACAGCTTGAAATTGTCTTAAGCTTAAATAAAAGTCTGTATCACTGTGCCTCATTATTCCCGAGAAAGTTTCACTACAGTTTTCACTGCTTTCTACAGCACATTACGATTACAGAACACAGGAATTTGAAGCAAGAATGAATTATTTTCTTGGATAAAGATCTTAGTTTGTACATGTTGTCCTAGAATATCCTCTTGCAGGAAGTTAACATTCAGGCAAAAATGACTTTTCGGTAGAGACACATTGTGAGAGTGAAGTTGAGCGAAGATAAAACACTAAAATCTCTTTAGCAATGAAGCGCCGCTCAGACAAAAGGTAGGAGCCAAATACAATTGTCGATTCATGTGGCTCGAGGGAAATAAACATGGACACTCTGAAGTTATTGGCCAAGGTTAAGGAAATAACAGGTTTCTTTTTCTTTTTCCTGATTTCTTGTGTCTTTTTTCTCCCTCTTTTTTTTCTTAAAGAACATACGCAAGGTTTAAGAAATAGGTAATATTTTTTTATTTGAAAAAAGAATTAACTCATTGGAATGTTGCAATAAATAGCCATGGTTCAAATACAGAAAGATATGTTTTTACTTTTCAAGGAACAAAAACCCTTCCTGTTTTACTCCACTATGTGAAATACTTTGAGACAGCCTGAGGTCTCCACACCATCAGATAACTGGTGATGTCTTCCATGTCCTCCACCTGACCCATTTTGCACAAAATACTCAGGTCAAGTACCGCTTCTAATTGGCAGATAGTGAACGTTTGCCTAGACCTCATTGTAGTAGAAAAGAAAGATAGCTTTCCCAAAGCGTGGTCTCAATTCATGGAGCTACAATCCATAGATTCAGGTGAACAGAAATTATTCATATTCACTATCATTCCAAGAATTCTGCATTTTTAACTCCTTGCATTCAGTCTTGATTGATTTTGCTGGTCTTTCTCCTCTCCTCCATCCCTGTGGACACTGACTTACCCCAGGACATTGTCGACTCTCTTCTATTCAAACTGCCTCCTACCTGGATTGTTCCACTTCATCTCACAGCTATCAGAGTGGTCTGGTAAAGACTTGAACCTGGGACCACGCTCTCGTGAAAGCCCCGCATTAGCTCCCTACTGCCAGTAGAGGACATCCTCTAACTGGAGCAGACTGTTACCCACAAGATGCTCATCTCCAAACTGGTCACAATATCCTGCCTTTCCCTCGTCTTTTTTTTGCTCATAACTGCTTCTTTCCTTTGTTTCTAATTTCTCCTTCAAATTCTCCTCCAGTGTCATCTCCTGTACCTTAGTTGGATCGCTCTATCTTATGGTCTTGAGATCTCTTGACAGTATTTCTGTTATTTTGAATTATCTTTTAAATGTCTGCTTCTCTTAGTAGACCGTTACGTTTTATTTATTTTAATTTTATGTGTATGAGTGTATCGCCTGCATGTGTTAATGTGCACTTGTGTTGTGCAGTGCCTGCGGAGGTCAGAAGCTGGTGTCAGATCCCCTGGAACTGGAGTTACAGACTTTTGTTAGCCGCCATGTGGATGCTGGGTATTGACCCTGGTCCTCTGCAAGTGCAGCCAGTGCTCTTAACCACTGAGTCAGCTCTTCAGCCCCTTGATTGTCACTATTTGGGGACTCAAAACAATGTCATACCAATCCAACACAGCCATACAGGGCTGAAAATAGCTTGTTAAATAATCTCTTTTAAAATATTTTATTTGGCCAGAACTACGTACCTTACATAGGCTTAAATTCGTACAAAGAAGCATTTGCTTCTTTGAATCCAGCTCAGCAAGTTCAGGTGATTTAGATGAATTGTATGTCAGCAATTTTAGATATTCGTTCATTTGGGCTGTTATTTTAAAAACGTTTTCCATTTATTCAGTCCTGTTTGTAATAAGTGCTTTAATTTTCAGCTAAATTGACAAAATGTAACTGCCCCTGCAAAGGAAGCAAATACCTAGGATGAGCATATTTAATATATTTGCTGTTCCTATGAAACTTGTAAAGTTACTCATTCTAAGAGAGTTTTCTCTGAAAGGTTTTTAAAGGGGAAACTTAATAAGTGATTTACTTTGGGCTGTTTTTAAATATTAGTGTTCCGTAGTAAATTATTTTACTACTTAAACATATGCCCAAATCATACTTTTCTATGAAAACAAAACTGAATCTTTAGTTCTATTTGGATATCTATAGCTGCAAATAAACTAATTAAGAAATATTTATCCAGTCAGCAAGATGGCTCAGTGGATAAAGGAACTTGCTGCCAAACCTGATGACCTGTGTTTGATTACCAGCATCCACATGGTGGAAGCTGCAACCAACTCCTGCAAGCTGTCCTCTGACCTTCACATGCACACCATGCCACATGTGTATGCGCATGCACGCACACACACACACACACACACACAGAGAGACCAAGTAATAAACAAATGTAATTCAATATATTAATCAATAGTATCTATTCTACAGCTGCTCTTGATAATTTCAGATAGTTTAATTATTGTAATTCATTTTTCCAAATCATTTCATATTTTGTTATTTTATAGAAGTAATCACAAATATTCAGGGAAGTATTTTATGTCATGAAGTCATTGTAGAATGTTAAATGTTTTCTAAAACCTATAAAGATCAAACTTAAATATTTGCAAGTTCATTGCTTAAGTCTTTAAGTATCATATTCATAATATAATGTTTTTGAGAAGTCACACAGTTTTTCTAATTTCCTTTCTCAAAAGTCTGCAGGGATGGATGCAAGAAGGTCTAATAGAAATCCTTCAGGCAGTTGTAATAATGACTTCCTTTATTAATATGATGTATTGACAATTCTTCCAAAAACAAAATTACATACAAAAAGAAATATGTCAATAACAATTTTATTATTTGACTCCTGCCTAATTAAAAAGAGGAAATCAAGTGAGCTTAGATTTTCTGTACATCTTTCCCTTGCTTTTTGAAATGTAATTTCAGTTTTTCTGAAAAATATTTGTAAGCAATAAAATGTTATTTCCATTCATACAGTAATAATATATAGAACCCACCACCTCCCTTTGTCTTCCAATACCCTGTTGGTTATTGCATTGCATAGAACATTCTTCTATTACCATACAATTGATTTCCAGAAAAGATGTTATAATTCCCAGTTTTATTATGTACCCTACCAGTGTGAAAAGGTGAAAGAGACCCTGTTTCCATAATAGCTTAGGCTGCCTATCATATTGTTTGACAATTGACTTTGTCTTGGTGTCTTTGCTCCAAAGAAACCAAACTCACCATTGTTTTTCCAATGGCTTCTGTTCTTTACTGACTCTCTGGCTTTGCTCAATGTAGTTCTTTTGTCTGATATATTGCCTTTGTTTTTTAGTCCAAATCCCATCCACATCAGTACCTTCAAGCACACAGGGATGTAGACTGATGTTATTGATACTTACATACTGGAGGTTTCAAGTAACTACTTCTTCATTCTGGTCTAGAGGCCAAATTGTGAGAATACTTATCCTGGATTAGTAAACTTCACTGTGAACTGTCACAAACAAGGCTACAGTATAGATATTGCCATACTGAACCCATTCATCCCTTTTCTCAGTGTTTGATAAGTAAGAACAGTACAGACATCCTTTGCCATACCAGATGCCAAAACTGCCTGGATAGTGCAAAAGAAATGCCAGTTGTTCCTTCTGAGCAGTACAAAATTTGAACTAGATGCAGATTGAGGAACTAAAGATTTTTATGGGGACTGGACAGATGGCTCAGTGGTTAAGGGGACTGGCTGATCTTGCAGGACTGGCTGGTCTTGTTTGATTCCCAGAGTCCACATGGTAGTTCACAACCATCTGTAACTCCAGTTACAGGACCTCTATCACCTTCTTCTGTCCTCCCTGGGCACTGCATGCATGGATGCACTAACACACATACAGGCAAAACACATTAAAATTTTTTTATTGAATTTTTGTACATTTCATATAAAACATCTTAATTGGTCTTAATTATCTTTAAACCCCCTTCCCCACTGGCACTTTCCCATATCCCCCACCCCACTGGAATTCGTACATAATTCATACATTCTGTCATTTGCATTAAGGCCTATCAAGTGAAGTTAGTGTCCCCAGATGTTCCTCAGTACAAATTCATCCACTGGGGTCTAGTTGGCCTATCTTGAGTCCTTCCCTTTAAGAAGATCAGCTCTTCCTCATCCAGCAGTAATCAGCTGCTAATAATTCTTCGACTAAAACTGGGGCTTTTTTCCCATTTCCACAATTCTGTACCGGGATTTTGTCTGCTTGAGTTTGCATAGGTCTTGTTCATACTGAACCATTGCTGTAGGATCACCCGAGTTAGGTTCCAGGAGCTTATAGGACTCCATTTCCATATGTTTATGCACCTCCTCCCTAGCCCTTGACCTTTCCACCCCCTCTTCCAGTGGTCCTTGAGCCCTGGGTGGGTGGAGTTTATTATAGGAGTCCTGTCCAAGGACCCAGACTATGCAGACTTTTGCTCTCTATGCTTTTGGCCATTTGTGACCTTTTGTGTTCTTGGCCCTCCATTGCATGAAGGAGCTTCATTAATGAAAATCGAGAGATTCATTAGTGTTCTCTTTACCCCTTATTCTATGCTCTGTGAGCCTTAGGCGTAGAGATTGCATTGTAGATGTACCACTTAGGCTTGGGCAATTCACAGACAATGTATGTGACCAGTTGTAGAACTGTAATAGTCTCTGCCTGGTTCAAAAGAAGCTTCTTTTAATGTAACTGTTCCTAAAACTATGCAAAAAGATTTTACTTTATGTATGCTTGTGTATAAAACTCAGCCAATAAGAAATAAAATTTATAAACTGCAATCTCTTCTCCTAAGATTTTGTACTCTTTTTAAAATATAAGGCTGGAAAAAAATTTCAAGGCAATTACCAGATCTAAATTTTGACACAAAAGACCTTTAATATTTTATATATAAGTTATTTCGCCCTGGGAAATAATTTGTTATGTTGTTACAATATTGGCAAGCCCAATTTCATTGAAATAAAATAATAAGTCTTATATAAGATAAATTTTTTTCTTCTTTCTGGTGTTTGCATCTTACTTAAAAATTGAGATTATATGAGAAAAAGCTAAATAAAAATACAAAAACAATTAAAATGAGAGATTATACTCATCTAAATTTATTTTGAGGTATTTTAGAAATGTTTGCTCTATGAAGAACTTGGTCAATTTAGTTTGTAATTTTGTTTAAATAAGGCAAAAGAAATCAGAAATAGCAAACATTATAAAATTAAATTAAAAATGCCCCTTATGGTGTAGTTACATTTTCTCTTTTCTAAAAAATTATTGTTGCAAGATATATAGCTCAGTTGGTGGAGTGCTTGCTTTGTAATCATGAGGCCCTGGGTTCAAGCTCCAGCACCATCCCAAACACACACAAATAATTGAATAGTTCAAGTCAGATAAACTACATTGACCAGTATAAATCTAGTCATTCTTGTCTCTTATGAAACCCGAAGCTTAAGTACATTCTAAGCACAAAATGTGCGGTTGAAGTGATACTTCTTTGTAAGTGGAAATGGTTTGATAAATATAAAATATCTTTGTTGTGATGCAAGAGTTAAAAAAAGATTTCATTTATCTATTTATTTGTATGTATGTGTGCCTGTGTAAGTTTACATGTGAATACCAAGACCAGAGAATTCCCTGGAACTGGAGTTGCAGGTTATTGTAAATTACCATGTGGTTGCTGAGAACTGAACCCATGTTCTCTATAAGAACTGCAAGGTGTCCTAACTGATAGGCCATCTCTCCAGCCCCTATGACTGAACTTTAAAAGATGTGAACACTTTAATGTCAAAGCAATAAAAAGTAATCATCTACCTGTTAGGGATTTCTGTGTGTTTTTTCTCTCATAGACACTGAGGTATACACACAGAGTGAAAGATGAATAA
This sequence comes from Nannospalax galili, assembly GCF_000622305.1. NCBI lineage: Eukaryota > Metazoa > Chordata > Mammalia > Rodentia > Spalacidae > Nannospalax > Nannospalax galili. Next base: position 8,719,078 of record NW_008358101.1, read on the forward strand.
TAACTATTATTTATTTTCAGTAGCTGGAGAGTAAAAAGACCCATTACTGAATAAATGCAATAGAAATAATAACTGTGTGGGTGTATAGTGGAATTATTAAAATAGTAGTCTTCGTTTGCCCACAGTCCTGTGGTGACTTCTAAAGGATTTATTATACATGTTATAATATGTGCATCTGAGTGCATGTTTTAGTAATTTAAAAAATCTAAGTACATATGTCAATGCATATAATTCACACTTTTTTTGGAGACAGAGTTTTCCTGTAGCCCCGGTTAGCCTGGACCTCACTGTGTAGACCAGGCTGAACTCCATCTCAAAGATGGAGTTTCCCCAATGCCAGGATTAAAAGTGTGCACTGTCAAGACTAGAAATTCACACATTTTTAAATCAGTGTGTGGATATCAGTCTGCAACCATTTTTATCTTATTCTTTGCATGACAAATTGCTTCTTAATAGTATATTAAGTAAATGAGAAAGCCTATTAATTCATTTAAGAAGAGCCTCTATTTTAGTTCATTTCTTATATGACAACCTCAACTGGTGTCACATTAGACTTGAAAGCATCAAAATATCTTCCTAAATATCTAATATTGGAAGCCAGATAAGCCAACCATTTTGTAAGCCAAGTGGAGAATATCACTACTGAAAATGCTCACCAGAGTACTGAATAGTTTTTTCTAGTCATCTAAACCATCAGTGATCATGAAGTGTCATTCTTATCTGCTCTTTTCTTGTCAAAAGAATAATACTTGAAACTGCATGTAATAATTTTCTTTGCTTATTCATATTCATGAACATGAAGACACCCACAGCAATATAATTATTCCACCTGTACTATACTTAAAATACTTTTTGGGAAAATTTATTAAGCGAATTGCTTCTCATGTTCTATAACAGGGACAGAGACACATATATAACATAGTTATATATCATGTGCACTTGTGTACTCCTATTGAGATGTGTACCAATCAGTTTTCCCACTGAGAATGGCAAGTAGCTACTTCTTAAAAGTGTTTTACATTTGCATACATATTCATAAAACCACCTGATATTTTTCCTAAAGTATTAACTGTTACCATTGATAAGTGTGAAATATTTGAATCTCACAAATTTTTCCTGTCCTACTGCAGAGCTGTTGTTGGTAAATTCTCTTCTAAATGTTCTCAGACATTATGGGACACTCTTCTAATCCCAGCAGCTGGGAGACAGACGCAGCAGAATCATGAGTTCCAGGTGTGACTTTCTACTTACTGAATTCAAGGCCAGCCTGGAATACATACCAATCAATCTATCAGTCACTCACTCACTCACTCAATCGATCAATCAATCAATCAATCGATCAGTCAATCAGGTCTTAGTTAAATTATTGCAATTCCATTTCAATTTGTTTTTAAAATATTTTACACATGATTATAGTGTCAGATTTATATTCCCGAATGTCTTTCAGTATGGGTCCATCTACTAGGCCCACCAGGAGTCCCATTCCTGTAAGACACTGTATGCCCCCCGCCCCCCAGGAGCCATCAATTGTCAAAAGTTTCTTAGTTTGGGTTAGGATTCCTTGCCCATTTTCCCATGTCTCTGCTGGGATTTTGTTTGGTTTGAGCTTGCATAGGACTTGTGCATGCTGATACCATTGCTGTGAGTTCCTATGAGAAACTGACCAGCTGTTTGGAAGATTCTGTTTCCTTGTGGTCATCTACCTCCTCTGGCTCTTACAACCTTTCCTCTTCCTCTCCTACAATGATCCCTGAGCCTTGGGAGACAGAGGTTTGAAATAGGTGTCCCATTCAGGGATAAGCAGTCTCTGTGGCCTCTTGTTCTCTGCACTTTGCCAGTGGTGGTGTTTTGTATTAATCACTATCTGCTACATAAGGAAACTGAGAGTTGAGAGATGCATTCATCCTACGTGTAGTGGTTGCATTGAAGATGTATTACTTAGGGTGAAGGGTCTAGGAGACACATTCTCTCTGTTTGGCCAGTTGTGTAACTCTGTAATAGTCTCCATCTGTTGCAAAGAGAAGCTTCTTTGACAAGGGGTGGAAGCTATGCTTGTCTGTAAGTACGGCAATGCATATTTAGAATACAGAAATAAAATGGGCTTTTCCTTAGGATCCATGGCCTCTCCAGCCACACCTGAGGTCCTTACAGTACCACACCTGAGGTCCTACACGTTGAGCCCATTAATTCTAGTTAGACAGCTATTGATTACCCACAAGATAAAAGTACAACTACTGCACCAATAGCAACACTTTGCTGGGCCAGTCATTGTCATTTATTAGGCTTTATTGCTGGGTAGCATCATTGGTTGCTCTTCTCCCTTGGCAGCTTGTATAGTATCTGCTGATACCTTGAGAGCTAGTCTTCAGGGAAGAGGCTTCCAGGTAAATTGCAGTTCCATTGCTCCAAGTCCTGTGTCTAAAGTGTGGTCTTCAGCAATAGGATCTTACCTTTAAGTTCTGTGAGGTAATCAAGGGCTGTGTCAATAGCCTGTGCTATTTTGGGAGTCTCTTGGACTTCCCTGACCATTAACTTGAAGGGATGTTTCTCCTGCCTACCACTCACTGGGTTTTTGTTATATAACCTTCACACATACTTGTCTATCTCTCATCTATCTATCTATCTATCTATCTATCTATCTATCTATCTATCTATCTCATCTATCTATGTATCTATCATCTATCTATCTATCATCTGTCAATCAATCTATCTATCTATCATCTATTATCTATCTATAATGTATTTTTCCAGTTCCTATCCAGTTAAACTACCTGCCCTTTTCCCCATTTCCCCCTTAATAGCACCTGTCTCCTACCATTCCCCTCTTTAGAGCCACTATTTCCCTGTTATCCCCATGGTTCCTTTCCATTGTTCTGGCAGTTACATCAGAATATATACTTACATCTAAGTATTTTGGGCTATGTAGACATTTTCTAAATGATACTCAATTTGTTGTAGGAATCTTTAAAAGTGTATGCTTTATTTGTTTTAGCACAGTCATTTTAACCTGTATAAAACAGTCAAATAATTTGGCCCCATAACCCCATTCATTGATTAACTACAGTGCCATTCAAATAAATAATAATCTTAGTTTACACTTGGTCTTTGGAGGGGAAATAGTTCTAGAAATAAGAATGCTGTATTCCTTTCGTCCTATGATTTTCATAGCACTTTGATGGCAGTTTTATAGTCCCTAGCAGAGAGTTGGCCTGGAAAAGACATACTTATTCTGAAGGGTGGACCCTGCTAACTCCACATCAATTGTGAAGTAGCAAGAAATGTTGCAGCTTCTGTTCACCATTTGAAAATTACCTCAGATGTTTTGCATAAACCTTCACTATTTTTGCTTAAAAACAATTTAGCAAATATTTTTGAAAGACTTATCATGTGCCAGCTACTAGATCTAAGTGTCAGTCACTGGTGAGCCTGATAGACAGTCTGACTGTGCTATGGTGATCCCAGTCTGAAAACAAATGACTAAGAATCAGATAGACACAGAAATAAATAGGCTCATCAATTCATTGAGAAAGATGTATTAAGTGTGCCCTATATTCTGAGCCCAGACTAGACTCAATAGATTCAGTGCCTGAACCCTTGATGTTTACAGTCTGAGGTTAAATATAACAGGAACAAGTAAACAACTATTAGATATGGCACTTGGTGCTATGAGTAAACTGAAACAATTAAGAGCATAGAAAGTTTTTAGATTTGGGGTGATATGCTTATATATAGTGATCATGGAAGAATTCTGTATTTGAACCAAAATTTGACTGGAGAGGCATCTTGGCTTTCCATGAGAGACAATTCTAGAATGACAGTACTTGACATGTTAGGGTATTAGCAGGGGGAAAGACGTGCATGATGGATGGTAAGACATGAAAGCAGAGAGACGGAGAGGAGACAGACCTTGTTCATGGTAAACAGTGCTCATTATAACAGGCTGCAAACCATGTTGTAGCAAATGCAGGTGTTGAGAAGAGATAGCATGTAGCCCACCCCAACCTATGGAGTCACAGAAAAGTTATTTTATCGACAGGTTTATGTCCCCCCCAAATTCAATTTTTATTTAACTTCCTGTGTAACTATTTTGAGATAAGGTGTTTTACAAAGTAAATGTTGAATGGCTTCAAAAATGAGGAAGAGATATGAAGGACACATCAACACAAAGAAAAAGCCCTGTGAGGGTAAGAGGGTAGCCATCCGCAAGCTAAAGAAAGAAACTTCACAAGGAACGAGTTCTGTAAGCACGTTGGTCTGGGGCTGTAAGCCTGCAGAACTGTAAAGATACAAGTGTGTGTAGTTAGACCAGACCTGTGTTTTTTAGTTCCGACACTAGTAGCGGACTGCCTTTCATTGGAAGTGACCTTTGAAGGATGACTACGAGTTAGCTGTATGAGGAAAAACATAACAAAATAGTGTCTGCAAAGTTCTGTATTTGGAAATCTCTTGGTGTGCTTGAAAATCTGAAAGGCCCATTGACAGGGAGCAGCCGTGAGTGGCCTATGGAGAGATTAAAGAGTTGGCAATTCATACCATGTCAAGTGGACTTTGCAAAAGGGTTTTGGTTGTGATCTTAAGGAAGTTGACAAGATCAGATTTGCATTTTCACATATCTTCTAGACATGGAGGATTGGGGTAGGGAAAGACTGGGAACAAAGAAACTCCTACAAAGGTCCCAGAGAGATGATGTAGTGTAGATACGGATAGTGTCTGTGGAGTTGGAGGGAAGTGTATCGGTATTTATAGATGACACTGACAAGGCAAGGATTGTTCCCACATTTGTGGTTTTGTCAGAGAAAAGTTGATGCCATTCTTGAAGTCAATACTGAATTTATAACTTTATTCCCAATCTGATCCATTCCATTTGAGACATGTGCAATTTGAGATTCTTCTGAAACGTCTATGTAGATAGACCATCAGTAAGTGGATGATCTGGCACTCAGAGGACAGAGGCTGGTGATAAGGATTTAGGGGTCAGAAGTACAGGATTTTCTATACTCAGATTTTTAAACATTTTTTTGAAAATTTCAAAAGTATACAGTAGCCATACCTCCCCACAAAGAAAAGTGACTCTCCTCTCTCAGCAGCCATCAACTGTCAGTAACTCCTCCGCTGTGGGTGGGGATGCTTCTTTCCCCTCATGCTGGAATGCTTAACTCTCTTGATCTTGTTGAGTCCTTGTGCTAGTAACCACAGCTTCTGTGAGTTCACATATGTGAAGGTGATGTCATTTCCAAAAGCCTCACTTTTATTATTTGTTTACAGTCGCATCCATAGAATACTGTTGACTCATGGAAGTCATGCAACACATATTTTCGAATGAATGAAGGATTGGAAGGAGATTAAAAACATGACAAGAAAAAGTGGATCTAGGATGAAATCTGGATGAACACCAACATTTATAGGCTTGGTAGAAGGAAATGAAGCCACAGGAAAAGCAAAAGAATTGTCAGAGGGAGGAAGGACGTACAGTAGTGTCAGGTTTGGCAAGCCAAGGAAAGAGTATTTCAAAAAAGGAGATTTGGTCTTTTGGAGTTAGTGACATGCAGCATCTAAGTCAGCACATGAATGAACACTACTGAATCCCAACAGCTAGGTGGGCTTTAAAACACATAAATCTATTTATCACCATTGTCAATCTTTCAAAGAAGATATGATTTTTTTTAATGTGCATGGTTTACCACAGACAGCAATCTCTTACAACTACCTTTGAAATCATATCTCTGACAGTTACTAGCATAGATTCACATATAATTGCAAGATTGCTTTTTATATTAAATTGTGATTCCAATTACAGTTGGAAAAATGTATGCAATGTGAATTCCCTTAGACCACCAATAGTTGCTTTTACTCTTAACAAGTCCTTTGGCACACACGTGCACCACTAAAATAAACTTGTCCATTATATATGTGTATTTATAAATCTATATTTATGTAACAATAATAAAGAAGAGGATAAGAAATTGAAAGACAGTGGGGAGACATGGGAATAGTGGTGGGGTACTAAGGATGGAAATAGTGCAAAAAAATACATATGAACTTCTTAAAAATGAAAAAAGAGAAAAGAAAAGAAAATTGATGACAAACAAGCAAACAAACAAAAGTCCCCAAAACAACAACAAAACCCTTTCTGGGTGCGTGTCACTGCACAGACATTTAATCCCAGCACTGAAGGTAGAGCCTGGCAGATCTTTGTGTGTTTGAGGCCAGTCTGGTCTACATAGCAAATTTTAGGCCATCTGGGGCTATGAGAAGCCATAAAATAAAACCCCAAATATCATAAAATAAAATATCCTTTCTGAATAAAAGCTCAACAATTTTGCTTTTTAAAAACATTCTTGGGCTGGGCGTGGTGTCTCATGCTCTTAATCCCAGCACTTGGGAAGTAGAAGCAGGCAGATCTCTGTGAGTTCAAAGCCAGCCTGGTCTACATAGGGAGTGCCAGGACAGCTGGGGCTGCAAGGAGGCCCTGTCTCAAAAGGACAAAAAAAAAATCTCTTTTGGGGGGCTGGAGAGATGGCTCAGTGGTTAAAAACACTGACTGTGCTTGCAGAAGACCTGGGTTTGAATCCCAGCACCCACATGGCAGATAACAACTGTCCATAACTCCAGTTCCGGGGAATCCGACAGCCTCTTCTGTCCTCTGAGGACACTGCATGACACAGGTGCACTTACCTACGTGCAGGTATAACAGTCATACACATAAAAATAATAAATAAGATATTTTAAAAAGCATTCTCTTTATTTCAATCTGTGCTTCCTTGTATTTTTATTTTTTCATTATTTTTAAATAGCCAGTGCTCTTAACTGCCGAGTCATCTCTCCTGTATTTTCTTGAGAAAGACTTTATTAATGTCATGCAAAACCCTGTGCTGAGTCATAAGATATTGCTGAATAGCAATAATAATAACATGATAATTTTAGCTTCCCATCTGAATACCTTTGTCTAAAAAGCTGAACTCGTTTAAAAATAATTTTCAGGTAAATATTTTAAATAATTTTCAAAGTTGTGTGTGTAATAATACCACTATTCATTTCCATACAGACTCTCTGCCTTGCACCAGAACCATAGGTCCTATGGTGGACAGTTCTGCACACATACAAGCATGCCTCTTTTATAACTAAATTGGGGTCACAGCTTTCACCTTAGAGATTAAGGATGTTTACCGAAAAGCATTGCCCATTCATCTGATTTGAATGAACTCTTCCTTGAGATAGATAATCCATTTGGCTTGTAGCTATTATTATCTGCAGTGGAAAGACTTCGAGAAAAGTCATTAATTAGCCAGTGGTTTAAATCCCAGCTGAATCACAAATATTTAGTTTAAGAAAGGAATAGTTCTGCATCTCCTCTGTTTCTTTATTTTGCTTTAACACGCTTGTCCTACTTGATAGTTTATTATATGTTTATGACTGATTTGGCTTTGGCCAGTCCTCCTTCAAAAGGGAATCTGCACAAGGATAAGAATACTATCCCTTCTTTTTACTGCCTCTGCAGATAGCAAATGATGCTTGCCATCTTGTAGGTGTTCAGTAGTATTTGTAGAACAAATAAATGATTTGATGTTTGAAGTCTGATGTCAGGCAGTAAATATAAAATGTTGATTGGGCTCGCTTTGCAATTTAGCTGGTGGTGCATTTCCTCACATCAAGCCACACATTTGGAATCTTATTGCGGTTGCAGCACTAGCTGACTTCCCATAAGCCCTAGCTCCACATTGCAGCTTCTACATGAAAACAAAGCAAGCACTTTGAGCTCAAAGCATTCAAAGTACAATTCTTTTGTTTCTCTTCCACCTTGTCCCAAACCTTCGCACGTCTTGCTCCTCAAGGTCATTGCAGTTAAAAATGTTTCCCTCTCCACATGTCCAACAAATTACCAAATGTTATTATTATTAATTCTACTTCTATAATTTTTATACCTATCTTCCAAATCACTTTCCTTTCTGATATAGTTTAAAAATTGCAATTATTTATTTATTTTATTGTATATGGGGAGAGAAGGGCATGCCACGGTATATTTGTAGTGTTCAGAGAACAGATCATCAGGCTTGGAAGTAAGTCACTTAACTGAACCATCTTGTCAGCCCTCCACTTTTTCTAGATAATATTGTAAGCCTTGGTTTGTTAAAATGAAATAATAATTGATGTGATTATTCACTGATCAATAAGCAAGATACTTTTACATAAATTCCTTTTATATGCCTATTTCAGGTTTAGGAATAAATACTCCAAGTGCCATGGGGCTTCTTCTGTTACAGAGAAGCAGAGACAATGGATAAATTTACATCAGTAAAGCCTCCTTGGACTCAAAATGGAAATGAGTCCTTCACTAAACTGAAAAAAAATGTCCTCTGAGCATATCCAATGTAATATCATTAAATTCTTTGCTTTCTCTTCCCTTTCTGCTGTAGCTCAGGAGCAATTGCTAGCGTACTTGATGCTTAATATAGTGGGTTACAAAAGGACACAGAAATGTCTTACCATCCTAAGTGTGGATAGTGGTTGCCTGGGGTATTGTTTGAAAGCGGCTGTGCTTTCACTAATGACCGCACGACTTAAGAGTTTAATTGTCAACTGCTGCATGTCAGAACTTCATATGCTGGCTAATTTCCGACAGTTTCTAAATGATAACTGCTAATGTCAAGGCAGTTCAAAAATAGCAAAAACTCGATTTTCCCTTAATATCCTGAGAATCATATTCTTGGGCACCAGGGAGTCTGGGCAATAATTCTGATGGATTATTGCCATCAAATTTAAAATAAACATATTAATGCTAGAAACAGTTTTCTAACAGGAGATAATAAGGAAGTAGGCAAACAAAAGTAAAATGTCACAAGAAAGAAAAAGATTGTCTCTATGAGCAGATTAATGTTTAAAAGACAGGCAAAAGCTTTAAAATTATAAAATTTAGTCAATATTTGTCTCTACTGTTAAATACTTGTTTTTATATTGAGGATAAATTTGAAAATTAAGTGTGTGTTTTATTATAATGAAGGACTTTCTTGCAAGACTTTTACTATATATTTCTTTAATGAACTGTGGTAACTACAAGTTTGATTTATTCCTACAGGAACCATTTTAGGCAAGTCATTCCAGAATGGGTAAAAAAGGATTGATGCTGGTTCTTGTACGTGTGTTGAGATCACTGTAGGTGAGAAGAACTCACTCAATGTTTATAGCATAAAGAATGCCTATGTCCCTGGATGGGTTCATAGTACAACCAAGTTCCCTGAATGGTCCCATGTCCTCCAGCCAAATTTCTTGGACCTCTGGCTTTTACCTTGTAAATGTCAGCTGCTAAGTACACTTACGGAGTCTTATACACATGTGTTTAGGCTATTAACAAAATGTTTGCCATGAGATGATTACAAAGCCTCTTTGGGTACAGAGATTCAGAAAAGATGCTGAATCCCAGGATGAAAATAGAGAAAGGAGTAGAAGGCATTTTGAAATTTTGTTATAGTCATGTCCAGTCTTTGTATAATATTGAGACTCTTTGATCCCTCACTAAAGCTCAAAAAGGCTGAACTTACAATTTACTCTAAAATATATTCATTTAAATAATCATTTATAAAATTCATTTATAAAACATCTTTAACATATTTGGTTTTACTCTATAATGGTTTCATGCTAGCTAATAATTGAATATGGTGAAGGTCTTGTGTAAATGCTAACTAGGTTATTTTTTAAATGAATTTTAATCAATTCTTAGAGAATTTCATACAACATATTTTGATATTTACCTCTACTCTTCCATCTCCTCCCAGATCCAGCTTCATTTCTTTACCCACTCAAATCTTGTCTTCTTATGTTTTATTTAAGCTCACTGAGTACAATTTGTGTTACCCACATACTCTTCGATGAGGGTCTAGCCTCAGAAGCATGATGGACCTAAGAGTGGTCACAACCTTAAATAAAACTGATTCTCCCTCCTCCAGCAGCTATCCTGGCAATAGCTCCTCAGCTGCAGGTGAGACTTCATGGCCCCCTTCCTTGCTCCATTCTGGGATTTTGTATGGCTTGAGCTTGTGCAGGTCTTGTGCATGCTGTCATAACCATTATGAGTTCCTATAAGTAACTGCCCTTTTGTGTCCAGAAAACAGTTTTGATGTAGTCATCCATTGCCTCTGACTCTCAGAATCTTTCTGCCCCCTCTTCTGCATTGATCCCTGAGCCTCACAGGTAGGAATGTGATATATATTTCCCGTTCAGAACTGCTCACTCTGCAGTCTCCTCTTCTCGGCACACTTTCAGTTATGGGTCTCCGTGTTAATTGCCATCTGCTGTAAAAAGACGCTTCTCTTATGAGGATTGAGAGATGCACTGATCTATGGCTATAACAGTAAGTTATTAGGAGTTGGTTTAATACCTTTAGCAGAATAATAGTAGTAGGATGTCCCCTAGGGCCTATGACCTGTCTAGCCACAAGTATTGGCCCCAGTAAAGATGGCAGGTTCCGTACTGAGGAGCAGGCTTTAAATCAAATCAAAAGGTATTTGGCTACTCTCATAACATATGTGCCCCTATTGAACCAGACCAGCTGTTATGCCTCATTTCTCCATGTTCTATGATCAAAGTACTTAGTGTCTTCAGCAGTAGGGCCTTATCATTAAGTTCTGAAGAGTGACCAAAAACAATGACTATAGTCAATACTGTTTGGGGGTATATGGGACTTCACTGGCCAACAACTCCAAAAGAGGTAACTAATTCCTGGCACTAGGTTTTTTATTTGCTATGATGCCTAGTAGGAGCCATCGTCATCCCAATATGGGGTAACTCTGTTTAAATCCTGTGTATACATGTATATGTATATATTTTAGGATGTTTCTATGTAACTAGGTTCAAAAGGGTTAATTATTTCACAAAATCAGAATATCCTCACATAATTTTTTTCTGTCTTCAGGAATCTTATATCTATATCTCTCTCTATATATCAAAATCTAAATGTTTATCATTGATATTTATAGTATAAATACTTTTCTCTTGGTACATATGAAATTTTGAAAGTATCTTTGAGATCATAATAAGTACAACTGATTTCAAGGCAATAAGAACTCCTGTAGAGTTAGGAAGATGATAACTACAATGAAAGTTTTTTTCACATAAAAGTAGGGTTTGTATCCAGAAACATTATATTTACTTTTAACACAGACAAAATATCACAGTAGATTTTGTGGAGATTTTTAAGTTTTGAGAGAAAAAATGGGTTTTATATAGCACAGTTTTATTTCTATTATGTGACAGGATTTATAACTGATTACAGATAGAGGACGACCTCCTTTAATGTTGTCAAACTTAAAGCTTGTGCTCCTCAACTTTACATATTTTTTCTGATCTTTTTACTTTATGTATGCTCTCTGTAGCAGATGAGGGCCTATTTAGAGATTATGCTAGCCGTGTTTTCTATCAGTGTCACATAATAACAGAAATGTCTTTTCTAAGGAACATAGAAATGCTATTAAAACTTCAAGGAGACATCTAGCAGGGATTTGACAAAAACAAATTTGATAACAATCTCCATATATCTATTTGGAAAAAAGACCTTAAGTTCAAAGGAAATAATAAAAAGAATTATCTGTGTGTGTGGCAGGGAATGACTAAATGGATTTAAAAGAACAGATCTGCTCAAACAGGTCAAATCTTTCTTTCCCATAGGCCTTTCTTTTCCAAGGACAGTTTTCAATTTAATGCACTGTGTCTGCCTGTGCACTTCAGCTTTATTAATGAAATTACATTTACTTCTACATGTGTAGTTTCTTCAGCATTTGAAACATTTTATGTATAAAAATGTTGATATATATTTACATTAATCATGACTTTTGAATAAAAATTCCAACTTGAAAATGTCGAAGACTGACAAAACACAAAGAGCACATTTCGCTAAACCTTCCATCAGTTTTGTTAATGTGTAGTTTTTAAAGGCTCTCAACAACGTTTGCATGTGATTCCCTTAGGAAACAGCAATTGTTCAATGATGAAAAGTTCATGAAATAAAGTGATCCTTTTAGAATGCCTTTCTAAAGTATAAGTAAAAGATACTAAGATCCAAGAACAGCTACATTTAAATTAGACAATAAAAGCTCATCTTTGCCATGATAATCTTAATAAGTTTTCCACTTATTTCAATAATACTGCTTTTGTTCAAAAATATTCTAAGCTGGGAAATATAGCTCAGTGGTGGAATGGTTTCCTAGAATGCATAAGGTCCTAGGGGCAATCTCTAGCACCAACATATGTACATTGCATATATTTTCATAAATGCACATACAGACATATGCCTGTGTGGTCTATAGTTCCTCTGGTTGTGACTTTACAATCGAATTATGAACCACACAAAAATTCCTAAGATGTTGCAGTTTTATTTCACTGTAATCCACCTATAATTGTCTGCCTTGGTGCCTTATGTTTAAATGAGTTTTACAAGCTCCAAATAAAATTTATCATTTGAGTTTATTGACAAGAATGAAACACAATTCTGAAGTAAATTTAAATGTGATTTTTATTTATTTACAGTTGTTTATGAGAAAAACATAACAAAATAATTATTTCAGAAAGGAAAACAATTATTTGGGTGTGTAGGGAATGACATGTATAGTCATGTGATTCATCCATCTATCCACTGATGAAGGTGCCACTGTGAAAAACTATTCTTACCATCAGGGAGACAGTAACATTTATTTCTGTTTTGTTTTAAGTAAGTTTTCAGTGGTACATTCATTTACCTTCTACAGTCCCATAAAAGTGGTGAGTTAGTTGTTTGCCCATGATATTGAATTAATAATTTTAAAATTAATTAATTAATTACTAATTTAAAATGGAAATCAATGAATCCTGGCACCAAAGACATGTTGTCCATAGGCACAGATTCCACTTATTTTCATGGTTTCATATCACAGATAGGACTAGGATTGTTTTTCCACTAGTGTGTATGCTAGGTATTTACTTACTGTCTGTTGAGTGGATGTTGGATGTCAGACACTTGCTATGCTATGTTTAGGTTTTGTGACATTTGAGAACAGTGTTCAACTGAGATGAGACAAGGAAGGAAAATGCATTCTAACAAAATCAGCTTTTAGAAAACAGTTATAAGGCCATTTCTCCATAGTGACACACAAACCTCTAGTCCTACTTCAGCCACTCTTCCCCGACTGTCATCTCAAAGCAGCACGTTTGATCATGAGAATGTTTATTAAACACCTAGTACATGCCAAAGAGCATTTTAGGAGTAAGAAACCTAAAAACAAAAAAGAACTCCCATGGGGTTTGCATTCTACTAGGGTGGAGTGTGATAATGATTCTCAAAGATATTACATTTGTGAGCCCTTTTTCAGATTATTGACAAAATGCATACAATATTCCTATATACTAAAGCCCCTGTGGCATAATTTGATGGACTTTAAAAGCTTCCACAGAGCAAGGAGTGCTGGTTTTGTACCTTGAACACATTTAGACTGTTTAAAACCTTAATGCCTAAGGTTCTTTCACTGGTGCTATAAATGGTCCACTTATGAGGAGTGGCTCATCACTGAGATTTTCCCAGAGTAACCAAGCAGTATATCAGGGAAAAGTGTTCTCAAATGCTATGTACTTTTAGAAAATAATATATGTCAATATAAGGTGCAGGAATCTGTAGTTAAAGAATAACCTTCAGTAAAGGCTGCATTTGGTTTTATCTTTAAGCACAGATTTGTAAAGAGTAGTAGACACATCAGTGAAGTCGTTAGTTTATTTTTTTATTTTTATTTTATGTGTATGAGTGTTATGCGTGCATGTAAGTGTACCCATGTCGTGCAGTACCTGCAGAGGACAAAAGGAGGCGTCATATCCCCTGGAACTGGAGTTACCGACAGTTGTTAGTTGCCATGTGGAAGCTGGGATTTGAACCTGGGTCCTCTGTAAAAGCAGCCAGTGCTCTTAATTGCTGAGCCATCTCTCCAGGCTGAAGTCATTAATTTAGAATTCCTTTTTTCCCCACTACCTAAGCCACAGGGATAAAAATTGCTGAGTGCTTTTGTTTGTGTACTCATGGGTTTTCATAAATGCATGCAAAAACTTCATAACACTAAAGAAATACTTGGAAATTTCCTCTATTTTTTTAAAGGTTGTTGTTTAATAAAACACCCACTCAGGTTTTACAATATTGTAGCACCAACAGGAGCTGCATTCCTGCCTCAGAGTTTTCCCAGCATGACCTCATATGACTCTTCCTAACCTGTTCTCACATTCCAAATTATTAGCTGCATATCGATAAAGGAACATGAAGGTACTTTATATGTCTACCCTTTACAACCACCCAAACATATATACAATGTGGCATGCATGGGGCACTCTACCAGGTTTACAAATTGACTTCGGAGAAAAGCCGTGAAGAACCTCTCTTCCTTACTTTACATTTTATTTATTTATTTTATTTTATGTGTCTGAGTGTATTTTTGCCTGCCTTTATGTAAGCGCACCTGTGTCGTGCAATGCCCATGGAGTCAGAAGAGGGTGTTGGATTCCCTGGAACTGGAGTTATGGATGGTTGGAAGCCATCATGTGGATGCTGGGAATTGAACCCAGGTCCTCTGCAAAAGCAGCCAGTGCTCTTAACCACTGAGCCATCTCTCCAACCCCTTACTTTGCATAGAAAAAAATTGCTTTGACTGATTCTTTGGAGAAATTGAGGTTGCCCAGACAACCCATGCTTGCTTTTGCTAAATTCCTTTGGGTACCCTGACCTGATGAGTAGTTTTTGGAGAGGATATCTGAGGGTGTGAGTACTTCGTGATGCCCAGCTTGTGCCTCCTGCTTTGTGGTCTCCAGGCTCTGCTTGCCACTTTTCATCAGCAGTTGGTGGCATTAAGCAGCAGCTGGTTTCTCTTCATGTTGCTTTTCACTAGCAGATTTGGGAGGTGAGCCAGATCTTGGAACTCTTGTTTGTGATATTTCACTTTTGGGGGGCATTTGGGATGACAAGAACTAAAAGCAAAGGGAATCTTTTCTCAACCTCAAATGTATGTCTCCTTTCAGGCTTGGTTTTATATAAAGCTCACCTTGTATCAGCTGCTCTTTTTTAATTGAAATGCAAACACATTATAACTTCTTTTTCCTAAAAGTAACTCCTAAGAAATAGTTCAAACATGAATGTAAAATTCTGTAAGCGGAGGAAAAAGAGATGGCCCTGGCATCAGAGTGAGGGGTATTTATCATTTATTTACTCATTCCCTCCATAATGACTGAATGCAAATCTCCTACTTGTTGAGATATGTGGGACATAAAAATCAACAAGACATAATTCTACTTCCATAGGACATGCTGTTAGATAGAACAGAATTGTAATCATGTCCTGAACTAGCAGGAATCTATTCTGCTCCTCAGATCTTTAGATTCCTATTTTGCTGAGCTTTCTCATGTAAAAATGATGTGAGAATTATTCTGAAAAAAAACAGTACAATGTGCACTGCAGGAGTAGACCTCTAAAGCTAGGCAGCCTTCACCACCCCACCTGCTGCTTCTGAAGGCTGTTGCTCAGAATTGTCTCTCATGGGTTCTTCTGACAGCATCTGAAGCAATTACATCTAGCTAGCAACTTTTAACTATCTACCACAATTCTGCATTCAGTTCTCAAACTAACGAAATATTTGTTGATGAAAATCTGAATATCAGCTACATCTTATGGCTAAAGTCTGTAAACCCAGCTCCTTGGTAGCAGAGGTAGGCAGATCACACAAGTTAAAGGCCTGCTTAGGCTACAGAATGAGTTCAAGGATGGTCTGGGTAACTCTTAATGACATGTCTCAAAATAAAATGTAATGAGAGGGGGAGAGAGAGAGAGAGAGAGAGAGAGAGAGAGAGAGAGAGAACAGAGCTATACACTTCTGCACTCTTAATCTTAAAGTGAAAACTTTGGGGCCTCCTGCTTAAAGGTTCTTCTCTGTAAGGGCAACATCTCCTTTTGGCCATGGCGCTACAATGAACCTTTGAGGGTATCTCAATGATTTCTCTCTCTCTTTTTTTTTTTTTGTCTCCTTTTTTCCTCCAAACAGCTCTTCATGAACGGGAGCAGTGCAGTGTTATCTCAGTACCACCTGCAACTCTCAAGTGCCAATACTCTTTCTCAAGCCCTCTCCTTAAGCATTTAGTGTAAACTCAAGAGCCCCCTGGCTAGACACCACAGAACCAGTAGCAATCGCAGTATCCTAGAATAATGATTTGCAAGATCTCATATTCCTCTTCATTCTGATCCTTCTTATACCTGATAAGTAAACTGAAGTCAGGTTGACTCCATTAACACTAAGTTAATGTTAGAGACACACTCCAAACCTGACCTACCCAGCACTGAAGATCAACTCATTTGATCATTTGTTGCATATTAAAGGGCTTCAGACACTGTGCCTTTGAGTCATTTGAGCTTTTCATAGATTCACTGTCTTCACTAGTGCTTTGCACTGCCGTGAGTGCGCAGTTCATTTAACGTTCTGGTGGGTTTGCAGCTTTACAATAGATGATCGTAGTTTACTACATTTTGTAGATTGTGTCTAAAATAAAAGATGACAAGACTCCCAGGGAATGACTCCTCTAGGAATTAGTATATTCACTTAAGTTTCTAAGTCTTTAAGATTTTACCTATTCTCTCTCTCTCTCTCTCTCTCTCTCTCTCTCTCATATATATATATATATATTTGTGTGTCACTGAACCCTTGGAATGGTTGACTGGTGTGGATATTTTCTTTTGTCTCATTCTCATAGGCTCTGGACTAGGCTTGAGCCTATGATTTTCTTTCCTAAACTTAGCTATTTTTCAACCAAAAGAATTTCTGGTAATATAGAATAGTCCTTCTAGATGGAAACTGTGTTCCTATCACCATGCAATGATAAATGCTAATTGATGTGATTCATAATTACTATACCCCCAAAATTCCCAGAAATGCAGAATAAGAAAGGATTTTAGAGATTAGTTTATTTAGTCTTCTTATAGCAAGACTTAGGGAGATGAAGAGATTTGAAGAGATTAGCTGAAGGCCTAAAGATAGACCGGAGTCAGAGGAAAATGCCTCTGGATCTTAGGCTATTTATTTCACTTACTTCTTCTCCTTTACAAGTACCAAGAGTATTGGTGGAATGATTATTAATTTTATAATTAAGTCTTAGGAGTAGAATAGTTAATCTCACATGGGCTAGCATTTTGCAGAAGACATAGTAGCAAAGCAAACTGCATAAATTTAGAAACTAGAGACACAACAGCCTGATAGGAGTTTTGACATGCTCTAGCTTCCTGATGTGGGAAAAGCTATTTTAGCCCTCTAAACTTCTGACCCATAAAAACAGGCATATCGTAGTAAACATGTATGGTTTTGTAATAATTTCCTCTGAGACAAAGCCTTCCATCTTTGAAGAGAAGCTTGTTAAGACACAGGATGTTCTAAGGAGGTGAATCATTCCATCCTTCAGGAAAGCTCCTTAAGTCCAGAAAATAAACAACTCAGGACTTCAGGAAGTCCCTGAAACTGACCAGATTCACTAGCCTCTCCATCTCCAAGCATATATAAGCAGTATAGACTACTGAGAGACAGACACTCTCAGATCAGCTGAGCTTCCTAGAAGAGGCTCAGATCTGCTGAAATGCCTGGAAAAAGCAGAGACCAGCAGAGCTGTCTGGAAGAGACAGGATCAGAGAGCTGCCTAGAAGAGGCTCAGACCAAGTGATCCATCTGTAACTCTCTGCTCTGTCCAGCTGCCTGCAATTTGTGCAGCGAGCTCTAGATCTCCAGCTTTCTAGAGCTCTCACCAATGCCAGGGTGGGCTTTTGGTGTTACAACTGTCTTTGAGTCATTTCTGATTAAGTAACCCCTTACTCATACTCCTGTAAGAAACCCCAATAAAACTCATTAGTTCACTTAATTTAATTTTGGTGACATCGTTACTTTTATCTGTCATTGGTTCCCTATCTGAGATAGGTAGACTCTTCACATTTCCCCAGGAATAATATCATTTAACATAGTGTTACTGTAATTGTGAGAATAAATGAATTAATACTACATTGTGTTAAGCCTACTAAATGGAATGTGTGCTTTCCATATTTTTTTCTACTTTATCTGAAATAACAGTTTATATTTATGATTAAAATAGTAACTTTTGTTGCATTGT
The DNA here is from genome assembly GCF_000622305.1 of Nannospalax galili. Taxonomy (NCBI): domain Eukaryota; kingdom Metazoa; phylum Chordata; class Mammalia; order Rodentia; family Spalacidae; genus Nannospalax; species Nannospalax galili. The sequence continues at coordinate 8,737,210 of NW_008358101.1, forward strand.
AATTTCTTGGGGTTTGTGATAAATCTTATAAACACTTCAGTCCATAAAATGGCTAAATGTAAGTGTCTTAGCCTAGCTTTTCTCAAGTGATGATCTTAAACCACTTGCGTCAGAATAATCTGTAGGCATTATTTTCAAAGAATGACTACAGGCTCCATAACAGACCCATTAATAAGACTCTCCAGTAAGGAAAGGTCCTAAGAACTCTTTTTTATAATAAACACCAAATGTGACTTTTATACACTCTAATTTTTGAGAACCGTTGCTGTACATGAATCATCTGTCAAATGCCAGATTAGTCAACCTAAAATATTACTTTAATCATTTTGTTTCCCTGTTCAAATAACCTCTAGTAGTTTTCTATAATTTCCAATTTGGCAAGGAGGGTCATCTCATCAGGTGGTGTTAACTTGCCTGTCCTCTCTTGTGATAGGCTGAAAAATGCCTCTTCCAATTTCCATGTCCTAGTCCTCAAGATAGTGGAGTATAGCATCTCTTTTGGCAAAGGGGCAATGGGGATGTGCTTAAACTTTGAATTGTCTCAGTTCACCCATTGTAATCACAACGGTCCATATAAGACAGAGACAAAAGATGAGAGTTAATGCATGACAAGAGATTGAAGTAAAAGGGTATTGAACCAAGGCCTCCTAGAGAAGCTGAATCACGAAAGGGAGCAGATGCCCCCAGAAAGCACTGGCCCTGCAGATGACTTTGCACAGTAAGACTGATTTTGGACTTCCAGGCTTCAGGCTTTTGAAGTCAGAGGCATATGTTGTTTCAAGCCCCTAAGTATACGATGACATGTTACAGAAACAGTAGAAAACTAATACATTTCTTTTCTCTAAATATTAATCTGTAGAGCTCTTTGACTGCTGCTCACTTGTTCTTACGTTTCCCCATAATCAGTCTCATACTTCTTCATCTCTGGGTTGTGCTTATTTTCTTCATGCTGATTCTGTTCTCCTGTGTATTGTTACATTATTTTTTCAGTGTTCTAAGCAGTTCCTCTTTCCTATTTGTCGAAATCATTCCTTACCCTCCCAGCCAACAGTGATTTTCTTTTCTCTGAGGCACTAAGGCAATCAGCATCTGTGCAATGTATTTGGAATTTAAAAATGAAAAACTCTGTCTATGAATAGCAGTTGTGTGGCACTATCCTGGAGAGATGTGAACATGGGTCTACTCACTGCAGATAGGAATCCAACGACAGACCAGGGTAAGGGTATCAACAAAGTCCAACTTAGTACAGGAGCTTGGGTGAGGAATAACAGAACTAGAAATGACTCAAAGATAGCTATCACCAAAAGCCCACCTTAGCATGGGTGACAGCTTACAAAAGCTGGAAATCTGAAGCTTACTGCACAATTTGCAGGCCATTCAAGAGGGCATCTCCATTGGTCTGAGCCTCTACTAGGCAACTCGTCTGCTTTCTGCATCTTCCAAGTAGCTTGGTTGATCTGTATCACCTTTTTCTATTTTGAGACAGCTCACTGTGTAGCTCTGGCCTGGAACTTACTATGTAGAGGAGACAGGCATCTAGTATCCAACTCACAGAAAACTGTATCCCAAATGCTGAGATTAAAGGTATGTGCCATCACTGCTGGCTTTGTCTGAGCCTCTTCAATGCAGCTTTACTTACTGGAGAGTGTCTAAGTGTCTCTGTTAAGTTTCAGAGATTTCTTGAAACTCTGAGTTGTTTATTTCCTGAGCTTAAGGAACTTCTTTCCAAGACAGACTGTTTCACTTCCTTTTAGAACATCCTTTGTCTTAAGAATCTTCCCTCCAGAATGGAAGGTTTTATCTTGGAAGAAATTTCTGGTCAGCAAGAGGTTAGTGGAAAGCCTCTCAAAGCAATACTTCTGGGTTTGAATCCTGATTTTGCCACATAGTACTTCAGAGAAATCCTCCTCAGTCTCCTTGTCTTTATGTCACCTTCCTTGGGCTCTGAAGTTTGAACAGGCTTCACACAGAAATGAAGTGCCTTGTGGCCAAAACATAGCAAAGGCTCCAGGTGTTTTGTCAACCTAATGAAGTATTTTTCCCTGTGTCTTTGAATATTGTTGTAAACAGCAACTCAAACTATGCTGTTGACACGTAACATGTGTTTCTGTTTCTTCTTCCCTGCTAACTCTTTGAAAGTAAGCATGGTCATTATAATTATAAGAGAAATAGTAATAACAGGATAATGGCAAAGTGGTCTAGTGAAAGGAACTGGGGACTCAGGCAGACTCGCCAGTTCTAGCTTTGGAATTTATTGACCATATGAAAAGAGAAGAAAGTGGGTTTCTTTCTTCATATTTAAATGGAACTGATTGGGCTAGGATTATAGGTCCATGGTAAAGCGACTTCTTAGCAGGGGTAAGACCTGAGTGTGTGCAAAGTACAGACAGACAGACAGATGATAGATAGATAGATAGATAGATAGATAGATAGATAGATAGATAGATAGATAGAGATGATAGATGATGATAGATAGCAGATAGATGAGTGACAGATAAATGATATGTAGGTAGAGAGATAATAGATAGCTTCATTAATGAGAACTGAGAGATTCATCAGTGTCCTCTTCTTTACCCCTGTTCCATGAGCCTTAGATGTAGGGGTTGCATTGTAGTGGAGGGCCAGGAACACAAAAGATCACAAATGGCCAAAGCATAAAGATGAAGAATCTGCTGAATGCTGCTCCTTGCACAGGATTCCTTTATTAAACTCAACCCACCTAAGGTTCAGGGGCCATCATCAAAGAGGGGGCAAAAAGATTGTAAGAGCCAGGGAGGAGGTGCAGGACCATATGAAAGCAGAGCCCTACAGGGGACCTGCTCATATGATTCTATGGCAATGGTGTCAGTACATACAAGTCTCATGCAAACTCAGGCAGACAAAAAACCAGCACAGAATTTGAAAAATGAACAGCAGACTCCAATCTTATCTGAAGAAATTTTGACAACTGATTTCTGCTATGTGAAGAAGAGCTGATCTTCCTGAAACAAGGGACTCTAGATAGGCTGACTAGACCTCAATGGATGGACTGGCACTGGGGAACGTGAGGTCACTGTCTTGACACAGAGGGCCTTAAACAGGAATGGAGTATATGGGCTCCAGTGGGGGCGGGGCTATGGGAGGGTGCAGGTATAAAGATGATTAAGAATGATTAAGATGTTCTGTATGAAATACATAGAAATTCAATAAAAAATGTTGTATCAAAAAAGGACAAAGAGATGATTGAATTAAAAGGGAATCTGCCTCTTAAAATTGGTTTCATCATTAAGATGACAAATTAAAACCTTAGCAAAGTATGTAACATATAGTGTAAATTCAGCACATGTTAAATATTATTAATGGAGCTTGCTACTTAACTTTCTATTTATTATTCATATATGTATATATTTATATAAACCTTGATAAGCCTGTTACTTTACATATGACAATGGCATGAGAAATAGAATAAAATTAGAGATGCACTTAATATTCAAGGTCAAACTTTGTTGTCATATGTGCTACAGAATATGGGTTTCATAAGCTTTCAGGACTTGCTGTTGAAGTAAGTGTTCACACTATACAAAGTGTGTAAGAAACACATAATTTGCCTAAATTTTATTTCCTTCCTTCCTTCCTTCCTTCCTTCCTTCCTTCCTTCCTTCCTTCCTTCCTTCCTTCTTTCCCTCCTTCCCTTCTTTACCTTCTTTACCTCTCTTTTATGTCAAGCTATTGCATGAGTAACTTGGTATTTTGAATACTTTAAATATATTGGAACATTTTTTTTTGCAAAAAATTCTGTGATTCATTACTTCTCCTAAGAACCCTCACGCTACTTTAGTGCAGATGAGAGTTTTCCTATCAGTGCTAATTTGAATTCATTTTTCAAATGAGACTTCATGAGCTTGTATGCTAAAATTAAGGTCTGCTCCATCTCCCCACTTCCTTTGTCTACTCGCATTGTAATATAATTTTTATGTAATTGAATTTCGTCTGACATGCCTTCTTATTTAGAAAGTAGATTTTATTGGGAAGTCTTTTATCTCCATAGATATTTACATGTTTTTTATAAATGTTTCTGCTGTGTATCCATCATTTATGAAATTATTCACTTTTATTTAAATCATATAAAATGATTCCATGAGACCAATATAATATGATTCGAGAATACTAGGGCAATTTGTGGTAATGATTACTTTTTGTCATTAGAAGTAAGGAAAGGAAAAATCAAGCTAACACCTGTAAGAGAAAGAATAAGCATATGTGAAAGCAGTAAATAGATGCCGCATGGTTCACCTCTTGCCATTTAATTTCTAAACAAAGACTATCTCTTCCTTTTCCTTTGGCTTTGTTATTCAAAGGTGTAATTTTAAATTACTTATAAAAACTTCATAATCATTCAGAGCCTTAAGCCTATCTCAAAGATAACTGAGAATTTCCTTATGACCCAAGGGGTAGTCTGCTCTTTCTAGAATTCAGAAAGGACAATCACAATGGCTGTGGGTTCTCCATGGAAACTTTTTCTTATAGCCCAGTGCCTTAAAAAATTTTCCAATTTGCTCTGAAGAAATGTTCTAACTCTGGACTCCTTCACATACTCCACAAGCAGCTTTGATTTGAGAAATGGGGAACTCATCTGCCACAGTAGCAAATGTTTACCTGTTGAGAGATGGATGTATTCCCCTTTGCCACCATGTATGAGTGCCGTGGACGAGAACAGACTCAATATCCAAAGAAGCCCGTGCTGTTTTATATTATAGAAACAGCTCGACCAGCACAAAATGTGCTTTTGCACTATGGGCCTCGGTTAAAATACAGTGCTTAAGTCAAATATAAATATAGTGCTTCAATAGAAAAATCCAAGATATGTTTTACCTTAAAACATGGTTTCATTGAAGATAGGAAACAATATAATAAGCTCAATATGATCCTTGTGATGTATTTGTTCATCTATGATGAGGTTAGCAACATATCTTAAAGAACTGGTTACAAATAAATATCTTACATACTAAAGTAAGGGTGCAGTTTTGCTTACAGTTTTTTTGTTTGTTTGTTTATTTTTTGGTCTTTTTAGAGACAGGGTCTCCCTGTAGCCCCAGCTGTCCTGGAACTCACTATGTAGACCAGGCTGGCCTTGAACTCACAGAGATCTGCCTGCCTCTGCCTCCCGAGGGCTGGGATTAAAGGCATGTGCCACCACGCCCGGTTTATTTTTTGTTATTTTTTTATCTAAGCTTGATTCATGCTGTGAAATGTTGTAAGAAAGGACCATGATATCTTTGCAAATAGACTTTTTTTTTGAAGCAGGATTTCAGTATGTAGCCCTTCCTTCCTTGAGCTCACTGGGTAGTCCAGCCTGGCATGAAACTTAGAGCAATCCTCCCTCAGCCTCCAGAATGTCGGTAGTACAGGTGTGTACCACCATGCCCCATTCAAATTCTTGTTAACAAGAGGGCATAGAGTTATATTCAGGTCTCTTTCTATCTCATTCTACCTTATTCTGTCCCTGTTTCTGCCTGACTCTCTCTCTCTCTCTGTCTCTGTCTCTCTCTATCTCTCTGTCATCTTTTGACACACACATACATGTGTAATATTTGTATATATATATGTATAAATTCACAAATCTATAAATTCTTGATATATTTAACAAATATCAAACAGTAGTTATTTGTCTGTGCATATCTAACTTTCTCCAAAACAAATTAATAATATATTAACTGTTACTTAGGGCAATAAATTCACTTAATTAAATTAATGCATATGGTATGACAGGACTATACTAGAATAAATGTAATAGTAAAATGTTACCTGTAAGAATTACTTTTAGGGGCTGGGGAGATGACTCAGTGGTTAAGACCACTTACTGCTCTTCCAGAGGTCCTGAGCTCTGTTATAAGCATCCAAATCAGGTAGCACACAATTACTTCTAACTCCAGCTCCAGGGAATTCCAGTCTCTTCTGGCCTCTGTGGCATACACTTACTCACACAGACATAACACACACACACACACACACACACACACACACACACACAAATGCTCCAAGGCCTGGTGGCATATGCCTTTCATCTCAGCACTCGAGAAGCAGAGACAGGGAGATTTCTGTGAGATTGAGGTCAGCCTGGTCTACATAAGTTCCAGGTCAGCTGGGGCTACAGGGAGACCTGTTTCAAAAAAAGATCTTTAAAAAGTTATTTTGAGGGGCTGGAAAGATGGCTCAGTGGTTAAGAGCACTGACTGCTCTTGCAGAGGACCTGGGTTTGATTCCCAGAACCCACGTGGTGGCTATGAACCGTCCCTAACTCCAGTTCCAGGGGAATCTGAAGCCCTCTTCTGACCTCTGCAGCATTACATGACACGGTGCACTCACATACATGCAGGCAATACATTCATACACATAAAATAAAAATAATAAATAAAATATTTAAAACATTATTTTGAGAGTTTAATTCCTATAGTAGAAAGTAGAATGGCTATCCCAGGGACTTGGGCATAGAGATAATGTTTGGGGAAAGTTAGATATTGATCAAAGAGAATAATAAGCTTTAATTATCTCCTACATAGAATAGCTACTATAACCAACAATAATTTTAATATATTTAAAATGTACTTAAAGAGGAATGGAGAGTTGGCTCAGTGGTTAAGAACACTGACTGTTCTTGCAGAAGACCCGGGTTCGAATCCAGAACCCACATGGCAGCTAACAACTGTCTGTAACTCCAGTTCTAGGGTATCTAATAGTATCTTCTGTCCTCCCTTTTAAAAAATAATATATTTTTAAAAAGTACTTAGAGAATAGATTTTTTTTTTTTTTTGTCTTTTTGAGACAAGGTCTCAAGCTGGCCTGGAATTCGCTATGTAGACCAGGCTGGCCTCAAATTCAGAGAGATCCGCCTGCCTGTATGTCCCAACTGCTGGGATTAAAGGCATGTACCACCACACCCAGCTCAAGAATAGACATTATTTTTATTTTTTTTAATTGTGTTGTGCAATGCCTGCGGAGGACAGAAGAGGCTGTCTGATCCCCAGGAACTGGAGTTACAGACAGCTGTTAGCTGCCATGTGGGTGCTGGGATTTGAACTCGCGTCTTCTGCAAGAACAACCTGTGTTCCTAACTGCTGAGCCATCTCTCCAGCCCTGAGAATAGATTTTAAGTGTTGTCACCACATATAACTATGGTAAGCAATGAAGTTGTTAATTACCTTAATTTATTCATTCTAAAATACAAATGTATAAACATTGTGTGCTATAAATATATACTATTTTTAGTCACATAAAACTTAAAAGGAATGATTGAAATTACTAATGAAAAAAATCTAACCTAGCATTTTTTCTTCTTCTTCTTATGGCTCCCTTTTAGGATTAAGGCATTTGAATTTTGCAGTATAAAGAGCCTTTAAAATCAATGACACATTTCTCAGTTTATTATATGACAGAAATGGACACTTACCATAATGTTCTTAGCATAGTTTCCTAAATTGCCTTATTTCCAAAGTAATTTATATGCACCATGAATGGATTAATTGTATGTGAAAATTTCACATTGCATAACCTAAGCAAAAAAACGATGTATGTTAAGAGCAATCTAATTGATAATAAGAAAATATCCTTCAAGAGCATCAGGAAAATATATTTACATAGTACTGAAAAAAATGTGCTTTTAATATTGCTATATATGACAAATTATTCTTATTGTAAACTTTAATGTTTAAAATAAACAGGACATCTTTTAATATTCCTGCCAAAAGTGACTGTTAATTCAGAGATAACAGAAGAAGGAGGTGACAGGTAATTAAGTAATTATGTAGGATGAAGTGTAGATTACAAAAGAAAATGCTAATATTTTCTTAAATGCTATTATTGAAGTTAAAAAATAAAATAAAAATGGTGCAAATGTTAGGAGCAGAGCCAGATCAGACCTTAATTCATAGGAAGTGTTTATAAAAAGTAATCTATTAGATGGTTCAGCAGTTTAGCGCATTGGCTGCTCTTGCAGAGGACCTGGGTTTGGTTCCTAGCACCCACATGGTGATTGACAACCATTTGTAACTCTAGTTTCAGGGCATCTAATGCCCTCTTCTGGCCTCTATGGGCACCAGGTGCATGTTTAATGCACATGTGTACATGCAGACAAAACACTCATACATATAAAATTAAAAATAAATCTTAAAAACTAACCTGTTCAGCTTACACACATGGCCTTCAGAAAAATGCTTTATTTTTAAAATATAAGTATGACCTGGGAAGGTAGTTCGATGGCTAAGCATGTGGACCTGAGTTTGGCTCCCCAGAACCCACAATAAAGCCAGACACAATAGTGTGTGTTTGTAATCCCAGAGCAACTGAAAGAAGATGGGAGGCAGATACAGGAGAATACCAGAAGCTTGCAAGCCAGTTAGCCTGGGTTCCTGTATGAAGCAGTGAACAGGAAACCCTGCCTCCAACAAGGCAAAAGGCAAGAGCTGACACTGACAATTGTCCTGTTAACTACACATCCATGCCATTGTGCTTGTACGTACACACACACACACACACACACACACACCTTGCAAGCCAGTTAGCCTGGGTTCCTGTATGAAGCAGTGAACAGGAAACCCTGCCTCCAACAAGGCAAAAGGCAAGAGCTGACACTGACAATTGTCCTGTTAACTACACATCCATGCCATTGTGCTTGTACACACACACACACACACACACACACACACACTACATATATTTGTGTGTATATATATATGACAGTTGTTTAACTACTCTTGCAAAAATAATGAATCCTTAAACATAGAACCATTTTCCTGACACAGAGCATGTGTGACAGTAACTTCTAGTTGATGGAGCATATTCTCTACACAGCACAGAACATCATATTTTCATTGTGGCCTGCATTGGGCACAGGAAGAGGGATGAGCAGTATGCTGTGTTTTATTGGGAACAGCTCATATTACTTTTGGATCACAGGCTGCAGATGTCTACTCTTCTACTTGTTTAAATTTGTGAGAAGATAAAAAGTGCTGAAAATGTCAGTCTCATCTATGAGGGTAATGGTATCTAGATTGCATAAGAAATTCAATTAATATTATCCAAATGTAATTCCTAGTGTTAAAATGTTTGAACATTAAAATTCAGTTGTGATATTTGTGTCCTCAATGCCTCTCCCTCTAAGGTGATGTCTATCCACATTGTTTTCTGATAGGCAGTCACCTGATTTCATTTTTTTCTAGATTTCCTTGAAGTTTCATACGTATGAATTAATTAATACAAATGATTTCCAACACCTGCCTCTGAACTAAGTTGGGAATATTGTAAGCTAACTTATTTCTTAGAAATTCTTCACATTCCTTGATTGTTATATGATTTCGCTATCTTCATAGTAATAATGTGTAATAGTTCACATGACCCCAAGGCACATCAGGAAGCATTTGTTTCTTCAACAGTTGGTTGGGGTTTGGCAAATTTGGATTATACTCTGCTGGGCATAGCTTAAAATTACAGGTTGGGCCAGGACAGGTTGGCCAAGACTTTTTTGCACTTTCTTTGCACCAAGAATTATAGGAAGCAGAGAATTCTTCTAGCAAAAGGTGGAGTCAAATTTTCAAAGCCCAATTTACCAAGTGTATTTTTAAAAATTAATTTATTTCTAGTGGATAAACAGTATTTGTGGATATACAAGAGATATGATGTGAAACTGTGATCTATATAAAGCTTTTAGAAAAATCCAACTGAGCTAGTCACCTCATCAGTTTATTTTGGTGATGAAAACATTAAAAATGTATTTTAGCAATTTTGAAGTATACATTGTTAACTGTGGTCATCATATATAGCAATAGATCATGAAAAATTATTCCTCCAGTCCAACTTAGATTTTGCACTCTTTGATCAACATCTTTTCTATCTCCACCTCATCCACAGCCCCTGGTAACCAACTATGTAATCTGTTTCTATGAGTCTGACTTCTAAAAATTTATTGATTAATTGATTGTTTGTGTGTGTGTGTGCGTGCGTGCGTGTGTGTGTGTGCGCGTGCGTATGTGTGTGTGTGTGTATACATTACTCAAGTGTGGGTGCAGTAAGAGGCTTGAAATAGTTACCAATTCATAGCAATTTTGAAATCTTGGACAGATATCTCCAGGTCTACCTACCTGAAGGTCAGGAATGAGGGAATGATCCTTGACTAGTTATTGATTCTGCTTTCTAGGAATTAGAGAGGGAGAATTTTATCGACTTTTACCTTTGTAAATGTATTTGTAAATAATCAGGGTATTCAAGATAGGCAAAGAAAAAATCCTTTTAATCTGTCTTTGACATGTTCTGTGCATGGCATATTGTAATACATAGTCATATAGCTCTTCAGATTTGTAAAATCTCAATGATATGGTCATTTCCTTTTTTATTAAAGATTACCTATTAGGTTTTTGCATAGATAGTATATTATAGTGACCCAAATGTCAAAAATATGCAGATATAAAGTGAAAAGCCAATTTCCCAATAATATATCTCTTTCCTTTTTACTTAAGAATCATGTACTATAAATATTGTGCACTGTTTTCTTTTCCACTGAAGCATATTAGAAATTTGCCATATTTGTACATGAACCTGTACATCACTATTTTTAGAAATATGTAATATTATATTTAATGGGTATATCATTATTTAACCACCCCCCACTAAAAGACAGTTTGTTTTTGACTTTTAAATGTATTTATTAGGGGGAAGCTATTACATATTCAAGCTAACCATGAGAAGATTAATGTATTCATGGTAAAAATTCCAAACTAAGATCATAGTATGCACTTATATTGTTCAAGTTGTTTTTTACACACTTTGGGTCATTAGCAAACAATCTTCTTCATAGTTTCCTTGAATATTTCTCATGAAACACTTTTTCTGAGTCCACTTAGAGCTCAGTGTGAGTATAATCACATAATGATGAAATGGAAAAGGAACAACTTTCTGTTTTAACTTTAGCTCTACCTCCAGATCCCTGTTGGATTACAAGAAACAAATAGATAATGTTTGAAGAGGGTATATCAGAGCGCCAAGTGCAAAGGATGGAGAGGTGGGTAGGTAGCATACTGAGTGTTATTGAGCTTTCTGTCTTTCTCTCCTACTGAAAATCACCAAATTTGTCTGTCACATACAGCATGAATGAAGCATTCACAAGCAAAAAAAATTCCTCTAAGAATTCTTATCAGACTTGGCTGCATGTAATAAAAGCCTAAATAAAATGACAGAGATTTAATTTTTTTACCACATGCATGAATTCTTGAAATAGGCACATCTGCAACATCACGAGGATCCCATAGAAGCATGGTGTGTAGTCTCCTCATCCTCATTTCTTTTTCTGATCCTATCCTTAGCATCGTTCCCATTTTCAACTTTTGCTCTTGGTTGAAGCCACCTGCCTGAGCTCTCACTGAAGTGCTTATTTCAGCCAGGAGAACAAAGACAAGACAATCCTTTGTGCCTCTGAACTGAGCCAACCCTCTGCTAATAACTTTTCAGAAGACTCATCCTTTCACTCCTCCCATCTCTAACTGTATAAGATACTGCTTACAGCAGCATAAAGATTTTGCTACCAAGAAATGGGAAAGAATGAACTTCAGGAAGAGAACATTTGGTCCTTCTCATAATAATTAAACATTTTTTTTTCATTTTCCCCTCAAAGTAAATTGGTAAAGGATAAAGGAAATATCAAGAGACATAGGATTAAGAATAAATTAAGTATGAAAATTGCCCTGTTCTGACTTTTTTCTAGATCCCTGTCTAGAACTTATAATGCTAATTACACTTGGCTTTACTTCTACTTCACAGCTCCTAGTCATGATTCAAGGACTTTCTTTTCCCCTTAGAAACAAGAGTTATGCAATTTGGGAATCTTTTAGATAGACCCACTGAAGGGGTACTCCAATTGCCTCACCCTGCATCCCTGTTCAGCATGGAAGGAGCCAGAAAGGTCTGCATCCCTATTCCCTATTGGCAATTTGGGTAACCCCTCCGAGGATGGCATGATAAGAATAAGAGGTAGGAATTGGCTAGGCAGTTAGGGTAAAAAGACCCCAAAGAAAAGTAGCCAGTTTCTGGGCAAAAAGTCAAAATGTCCTTGGGCCTGTTAGCAACATACTCTGTTCCAAAGGCCAAAAATGTCAAAAGTATTTGGGAGCTTGTATCTAATCCTTAAAAGATTTTAGGGTTACATCTTCAGAGGGGGGAATGTTGGAGGGGAGGGAGTGGGCATGGATTTGATCACAACACCTTATATTGCATGTATGAAATTCTCAATAAAGTTTTTATAAAAGTTAAAAAAAACTAAACAAGGATGAATTACAAAAAAGAATAAATTAAGTATATTTCAAATATTTTTCATATCTTTGGATCATTTAAGAAAATCTAATTGTTTTGCAAACCTGAGCTCAAAATTATTACTTTTGTCTCATAGTTTCTCAATTCTAAAATGTTTTCTAGAGTAATTTGAATCACAAGATTGCTTTTCTTCTTTAAAATCCAGGAAACTCAGTGAGGAGTTAAAATATAATCCTTAAAGTGTACAATTTTTACAGAGGTCACAAGAGGATTAAGACATAATCCTTGCAGTGTAACGTGGGAGATAGATTGATAAAGGAGCACTTCTAGCGGAAGGCGGTAACTGATTTGACAGAGCCTTGAACAAAGTTGGAGGGACACACATCCAAGGCACCTGCGTAAGCCTGGGTATAGAAGTGAGCTGAATTCTGAGGTCAAGCTGATGTGTAAAATGTGAGTGTTTGGGGATTGGAAGACATGGCTCAGAGAATAAGACCATTTGCTGTTCAAGAATGAGGACCTGAGTTCAAATCTCTAGCACCAAGGTAAAGAGCTGGTCATGGGTATTTGCTCACTTGAAACCCCAGCACTAGGGACCAAAGACAAGAGGATTTGCCATTGTTTTCTGACTTTCTAGTCTCTCTCCGGGTTCCATGAGAGATCCTTTCTCAAGGGAGTAAGGTAGAAAGTGACAGGACAGTAGACGTCTTTCTCTGTCTTCCACACATGAGCATGCACACCCATACGTATACCGTATATCTTCCACATACATACAAGACTTAGAAAGTGCATCTCGAGATGAATTAGTCGGCTGTTAGGGAAGGGATAATGGGCAGTAGACAACCTGCCCAGGCAGAACACAGTCTATGTGAAATCTCAGAACTGAAAAAAGGTACCGTTTCGTGACTTTGCCTGCTCGTTGTCCTTTGTTAATTGGGAATGACTGAAGAGATGAGAAGGCTTCTGTGCCAAGCTAATTAAATTTACATTATCCCTGAGTACAGGACCTGGAGGACTAGAAACAGGAACTGACGTCCTCTGATTTGCATTTCAGAAGAATCATTAAACTGTCAAAGTGAGAATAAGTTGAAGAGCAGCAAGATCCAGAAAAGGGACATGGCAAAGAGGGTTATTTAATCTGGATAAGAAATGATAATGTCCTGAAGAGCACAAAGAAGCAGGAGTGTCAGGTCCTTAAGAAGGAGGAATCTGCAGGACCAGGGGCCCAGTGACTCTAGTGGTGAGCTCAAGGGGCACAGGCAGTGGGAAGATGCCCTGATTTCTAGCCCGGACAACTATGTGACATGCATTATTTTTCGCTGGGACTTTGTAGAGAAGGACAGTTGTCTTCAGATTCCTGGGAGATGAGTTTAAATGTTAGACCTCTACGTGGAAAAATGGAAGGTTTGAATTTAGGGGAAAAAAGAAGCACAGAATGGGACAGTGAAATGAATTAAGGATAGTTTTGGCTATGTTATGCCTAAGTCAGAGTGAGTGCCCAGAAAGAGAGCAGGACAGAACTCTGAATCACATAATAGGTAGGAAGAGAGGGAATGAAGACTATGCGTAGTAGAACGCTTTGAGAAAAGTATTGTAGAAGGGAGACATTTCCAAATACTGTAGATTCCAAGAAAGCAAAGAATCAAAAGACCTGTTGAATTTAGCCACAAAAACACCACTGGAGACCAACATAATGTAAGGTGGTAGCTTTAATGAAAAGATGGGGGTAAGGAACACTGAGGAAAGATAGATATGTCTATGCAATGCTTTCAAACAATGTTGCTTGTTGGATTAAGGAGAAGCAAGATGTCATATACATCTTTGTAAAGATGAAAGGGTGTTGGATCAGTTTAAATTTTAATGTAAATGAGAAACAACAGAAGAGAAAGGCAGCATTAAAACTTTTGAGAAGTCAAAAAGAAGGGCTCAGAGCACACGGGGAAGGATTCACAGTGAAGGATGTGGAGCACATCTTTTGATGTAGGGGAAGAAGGAAAAAACTGGGGAGCTATTTCCAAGAGGCTTATGTGTGCACAGGAGGTGGAAAGATAGTGACTCTTAAGGGCGAACTGGCCAGAACCACACTGTTTATCATCCCTGCAGCCCCATGAGGCTGGAAACCCTGGAGCTTTAGTTCTTCATTCCACGTGGCTGTGTGGTTAGTGCTCTGTAAGACAGGGAGAGAGAGGGTGAGGTGGACAGTGAGATGCTTCAGGAATAGTGTTCTTCCAAATGAATGTGGGCATGGTGGCACACACATTTAATCCCAGCACTCAGGAGACAGAGGCAGGTGGATCTCTGTGAGTTCCAGGCCAGTCTGGTCTACAGTTGAGTTATAGGAGGAGAACTCTGTGGAGCAGGCATGGAATTAGAATTCATTGATATTAAAAATTACTAATAGTCAAAATGAGATGTGAGAGATGAAGGATTGATTGTAAAATAATATACAATGCTGTGATTTCTTTATGTTCTTTACTTGTTTGGGTTTTTCTGGGGGTGGGGGTTGAGACAGGGTCTCCCTGTAGACCCAGCTGGCCTAGAACTTGCTATGTAGATAAGGCTAGCCTCAGTCTTACAGAGATCCACTTGCCTCTGCCTCATGAGTACTGGGATTAAAGGCATGTATCACCCAATGCTATGATTTCTATATCAAGTTAAAGACTGAGAAATGGCATTTAAGTGAATGTTAGATTGTTACAGGTTGTGTCATAGGAAGTTTATTTCATAGGGGAATAATAAAGTATTATAATCTACTCATATTTAAAATATTTTCTAAATTGCTTAACATATATTTTTCATATTTTCCCCAGGGTTACATAAGGGCAATTTCATGCAAGCACATCCCCTCTCACACCCCTTTAACCTCTTCCTTCTTCCCCTCCCATTAGTCCCCTTTGCTCCTGAGACAACTTTCCTCTGACTTTCACAGACTTCTTCTGTGATCCATTATAGCTCATGGTAGCCTGAAACTTGTGATCTCCCTGCCTTTACCTCCTGAGTGCTGGGAGTATAGGCATGTACCACCACATTTAGTTGAGTTTCTTTCTACGTCTTTTTTAAATTGAATTTGTATAAATTTCATGCAGTATGTTTTGATTGTATTTAGATCCCCTTCCCTATGTCAACTCCCCTTACTCTCTCCAACAATTTAATAAACTCATATATATGCCTGTAAAGTCAAATTTGTGTCCTTGCATGCCCTTCAGTGTTGGTTCATCCACTGGAACCTGGTCAACTTACTCAGAGTCTCACCCTTAAAGGAGACTGTCTAATCCCTCCCCAGGAGCCATCGGCTGCCAATACTTCCTCAGGCTGAGTTGGGGTCTCTTACCTACTTCCCTGCCTATGCTAGGATTTTATTTGTCTTGAGCTTAGATACAACATCTAGTTTTATATGCAAAATTCATATCAACTATAATAATATTAGCCTACTTAGTTTGACTTTGATGTCTAAAACTTTAGTCGGTAGTGTCTTAGGGCCTCCCTTTTGTTATCTAGTTATTATTAGTCATTTTTTATTTATGAACAATCTTTCTAATTCAGAAGCATATACCCTGTCACTGCAAAAGGGCTCAGGAAGACTGATAGATGGTACTTCAATTTGCACATTATAGAGTATAATAGCTTAAGATACCGTTAGATCACTTTAATAATTAAGTTCAAAATTCAAGATTGCCCTGTTTGGGTGCTTTCATAACAGCACAGCTTCTTGAGATCAGTTTTCTCAGCTGTAAAATCCAGAAGTTTTACCTGCTTAGTGAACTGCAGTTTTGTGATGCTGTGTTCCAGCCTCATGCCCAAGGTTTTTAAAATTATGTGATAATGTTAACAGCCTACCACAGTTTAAAATTCTGGAAGTCAGTCTCTATATTCCCTGCACCAACACAAAGGAGGATCATGAATAAAAAGAGGAAGTAGGTGAGTTCATGTAAACAGCTTAATGAATGTTCAAGAGCAATCTTGGGGAGAGCAATCAATTCACAAGAGTCAGTACTCATCCTTAAATAACTTGATAATTCAAACTCTTTTCCCAAAGGATAATTATGGCCTGTAAGTAAAGCTAGAATTAACCTTATCTATAGGATGGTTCCAGCAAGGTTATAGTTCAGGACATGTTGGGGCTGGGCCGGTAGGATCAAGTTATCATGTGTCTTTTTGTTTTTTGTTTTGTTTTGTTTTTGTTTTTACAGAATCCAATGTAACAATTACTAGATTAATTATTTAAAAAATATATATATAATAGACTTTGATCAAATTTAGACCCCCTCCCCTATCCATGCCCCTTCATTGCCCCCCACCGGATTTTATCCATTCTGTCATATATGTTAGGGTTTATCTGGTCAAGCATTTGTAACCAGATGTCCCTTGGTGCAAGTTCATCCACTGGGGTCTGGTCAGTCTATCTAGTCACTCCCTTAAAGAAGGTCAACTGTCCCCTACCCAGCAGTAATCAGTTGCCAGTAATTCCTTGGCTAAGATTAGGGCCTGCTGCCCATTTCCCAATTCTGTGCTGGGTCTTTGGCTGATTGAGTTGGCAGGGGTCTTGTGCATGCTGTTACCATTGTTGCAAGTTCATATGTGCACGTTCCCAGAGGTCTGAAAGCCTCTGTTTCTCTATGTTCATACACCAACTCTGGCGGTAATCTTTCCATCCCCTCTTCCTTAATGGTCCATGAACCATGAGTGGGTGAGGTTTCATATAGGAGTTCTATCTAGGGACACACACTCTTCAGGATCTTATTCTCTAAAATTTGGCCAGTTCTGGCCTGTGTGCATCATACTCTGTTGTATGAGGGAGCTTCGCTGGTGAGAGCTGAGGGAGGTATTAGTATTCTCTCTACTCCTGTTCTGCTATGTTCCATGAACCTTGGGTGTCGAGGTTCTTCTGTAGATGTGACAATAGGGCTGGGCATCTTTTAGACATATACTCTTTGTGTATGACCAGTTGTGGAACTCTGTAGTAGCTGACATCTGTTGCAAAAAGAACCTTCTTTTATGAGTGGTATATTGTATACTTGTCTGTAAATATAAGGATCCACCATATTTAGCATACAGTAAGACTATATTTGTTTAGAGACATGCCGGAGATAGGGTTTTCTCTAGGATCTATGACATCTCCAGCCATGTATATTTGGCTATATTTACAGTACTACTCAGGAGTTCTCTTCCACTGAGAAGGCTTTAAGACCAATTAGATAGTTGTTGATTAACCCCTAGATAAAAGTGCCACTACTGCACCAATAGAGATAGTTTGCTGTGTTGTGGTTATTAGGCTTTAGGCTTTAGCACTGGGTTGGACCATTGATTGATATTTTTTTTCCCTTAGTTGCAAGGTAGCCTCTAGAGCTATGGGAGCTAGTCTTCAGGGAGAAGGCTTCCAGGTCAGTTCCAGCAGCAATTTCTTCTTTTTATTTTTTTGTTAAGGAAACATGGTAGTCATCATTGTCACTTTAGATATTTTCTATCTTGTGAATCTTCATCCATTTAAAGACTTGGTATCAATATGATCTATAGACAGATACATGTTTGTTTTGTTTGCTAGTTTGTTGTTATATCATTTACTTTTGGAACTTTTCCTTTCATGATTCATTTAATTGCTAAAGAAACCACTTTTCATACTGACCTTGTATAATAGTTTCATTTCTGTTGCTGTGATAAAATAGCCTGACCAAAGGCCACTTTGGGTAGAAAGAGTTTATTTGGTTTATAATTCTAGGTTATAGTTCATCGCTTCAGGGAAGTGAAGGCAGGAATATAAGCAGCTAGTCACATCACATCCACAGTCAAAAGCACAGAATAAGTACTTGCCTGCTTACTTACACTTAGCTAACTTTCTCCTCTCTTACACTGTCCAGGACCTCTTGATTGGGGGCTGGTGCTGCCCAAAATGGGCTATGTCTTCCTACATCAATTAACAAGACAATTCCCCACAGACATGTCCACAAGCCAACCCAATCTAGACAGTTCCTCAGTAAGATGCTTTTACCGGGAAGTGTGGTGGCACTCACCTTTAATCCCAGCACTTGGGAAGCAGAGGCAGGTAGATCTTTGTGAGTTTGAGGCCAGCCTGGTCTGCATAGTGAGTTGCAGGACAGCTGGAGCTACCAGGAGACCCTGCCTCAAAAGAAACAAAACAAAACAAAAAAAATGCTTTTACCAGGTGACTGAATAAAATGTTGGAAACTACTGCCTTTAAAGGAATGATAGTTTTTTACCAAGAAAGGACAGAAGAAGCTGACTTTTCAAGTCCCTCAGATTCAAAATAGCTTCAGGCCCTGTGGAAAAGTTCTGGGTCTGCTTTTAATCTGTAGATATTTCTTTATCAAATGCAGAAAATCTAGGGTGTGTAAAAATTCTTTAGATTATCTACTAAACATTCAATATTAATATTTTCAATATATCAAAAATATGCTAATAACCTAGTAAGACTTTTAATTCAGATATTCCTTAGAATTTTATTATTTTAACTTTTCACTTTGTATTATCTTATTTATTACTTTACTTTCTTAGTTAGTTACAAGACCTTGCATGGTAGCACAGAACAAATTATTTAAAATAGGAATCACAACAAAAAGATATCCTTTCTGGAGGAGAATGAATTACTAGACTGTAGTATGCCTATGCGATGAGTTTAGTGCTAAAAAAATTAGCTATGAAGTAATTGAAAAACATGGACATTTTGGTGTGCATTGCTAACTGAAAGAAGTCAATCTTAAAGGGCTGTGTAGTGTAGGATTCCAATTATGTGAAAGTTTGGAAATGATGAAACTATAGAGACAGAAAGATCAGTAGTTCAAGGAACTAGAGAAGGGGGTAGCTGGCTTAGCAGAGGATTCTGTCACTGAAGCTACTGCATTTGATTTGGTAGCTGTGAAGACTTGCCATGGCACATTTGTTGAAACCCAGAGAATGTATTACATGAGGAGTGGGCCCTAATGTAAACTGTGGATTTGGGGAGATAATGTGTATCAATATAGCGTCATTGATTACAATGAATGACCCCTTTTGATAGACAGTCTTCTTACTAGGTGATGATACATATCTGTGGGAATGTAGGATGTGTGGGAACTCTCTATATTCTGATAATTTTTGTTTTGAACCTAAAACTGCTCTAGATGATGAATTTTGTTCTCTATATTTTGTGTATACATGTATTCCTGTGTGGGTGCATGGGTATGAAGCTGCAGGTGCATGTGTTTGTGCATGGGTGGGCATGTGGAAGCCGGAGATCAGCGGTGGGTGTTTTTCCTCAGGTGCGTATATCTTGTTTTTCAGACAGATTCTCTCACTGGCCTGAAGCTTGCCAACTAGGCTAAACTGGCTGACCAAAGAACCCCAAGAATCTATCTCTGCCTCCCCAGCACTGGGTAGTCCCACAAATGACCACCCATTATTTACGTGTGCCAGAGATCACATACCTGTGCAAGAAATACTTTGCTGAATAAACTATTTCCCCAGCCTTTAAAGAATTTTTTGTAAGGAATTAAGGGTATATATGAGAATTATAAAGAGTGTAATTGCAGAAATTATGGAAATCAGTTCATTTTTGCACAATTCCATGAAGTAATTATGCTGAATTTTAGCCATTGTGAATGACTGAAGAGGTCACTGTCACATGTTATATGGGGCCAACAAATAAGACATGGTGAGCTGGTGTCTTCATGTTCACCACATCTTATTCTAGCTATGACTTTTGCACGAAGTTCTCATTTTGGTTTCTCTTTGCTTCATTTTTGCCACTGCAGAATGAAACGAAACTCTGAGCTTTAGTGCTTCACTAAATTTTATTTTAAACCTAATCTTTCTTAGAAATGATAATACAGAACCACCTTTACAAACGTAACATTTAAAGAAAATCACAGTCCCCTACATAATTTGTTTCTTTATCAGAGAAGGCAAGAGAGCTACAGATGGTATGTTCAGTGAGCCGAGAAGTCAGGACCAAGAAGCTATTAATTCTCACAGCGGTTCTCTGCTATTTTATGATCCCAGGACCTGTTGTGGTTCAGTCTGTTTTACATATTATGAATCTATAAAACGAGACAATAAAATTAACTTATGAATTTTTAAGAATATTCACAGCACTCTCAGTTTAGGTAGTTCTAATAGCTACCTCTTGCTGGGTAATACATTACTATAAACTTAGTGAATATAAGTATTGTAATCCAGTTTCGGTAGAACATGCATTTATGCAAGACATTTGGATTTTCTGCTCAGGGTCTCACGTTATTGAAAACCAGCTATTTAGCAAAGCAGTCGGTGTTCCCTATTTTTTTAAATCATAGCAACGCCACTGCCATCTCCATAGGCTTTGGTTTCTTCTCTGGATAGTGATGTCTGCACAGGGCTACTTTAATTTTTTTGACTGCTTTGGGTTTAGAAATACTTATTGAGCATCTCCCTATTTTCCATGCTCTGATTTTCTTTTGAAAATCAGAGGTGACTAGTAAGAGCCTGATCTCAGGGAATGGATGATCTACTACTCATAAAGATGATGTAGAAAGGACATGTTGAGACACTATGCCAGAATCATTTTGAGAGGAGGAAGGCAATTCATAGCAGCTTCCAGGATCAGTGTGTCTAAGGAGACTTCCTTACTTGTACCTGGAAATTTTCTGCAGATGATAGATTGACCATAAGAGATTTTTGTGTTGGGCGATTTCTGGGGCATTCTGAGGAGGTCATCGAGTTGACAAAGGCAGCTTTGTCAAAGGTAGTTGACAAAACAGCAAAGCTAAAATGAAGTTCTAAATGAAGATCAAGTCCAAGCAACTATTTATGACATTTGTAGTGGATTCTGGGGCAAGAGCTCAGACAAATGAAGTGCTTAAGAGATCTGGCCCAACCCTGACAGAGATGTTTACCCAGTATGGAGAAGGGATAAAATTCTCAGTAGATGATCGGAAGGAGAAGGGGGCCAGGCATGGTGGCACATGCCTTTAATTCCCTCACTCAAGAGGCAGAAGTAGGCTGATCTCTGTGAGGTTGAGGCTAGCTAGGACTACAGGAAGACCCCATCTCAAGAAACAAAAACAAAACCAAACAAACAATAAAGAAGGTGGATGAAGACTTTTCCAAGCATAATTGTGCAAATAAGAGTCAAGAAAATTGAATCGAATGATATGTCAAACTTGTTAGCCCTTTTATGCCTCAGCTGTGAGTAGAACCCAAGGAGTTCAGCTGCTGGGTTCTGACAGCACCTGTTCCATGCCCATCCCTTTCATTGTACTTCTAATGATGACATTTACCTTTGTACATTGGAAGTTTTGTGAAAGGTAACTACAAATTATTCTAAGAACTTTAGCAATTGCAAAACTCCCATTCAGTGTTTGAAATATAACCAACCTTGGTACCAAAGTAACACCTCTAAAGGGAGAAGAGCTTAAAAGTGTGAGGATGATATTAGATGGTGTCTTAGTTAGCTTTCATATTGCTGTGATAAAAAACATTGAGCAAAACTAACCTGGGGAGGAAAGGGTTTTTTTGGCTTATAGCATAGCTCATCATCAAGGAAAGACAAGGCAGGATCTCAGGGCAGGAACCTGGAGCACAGACCTTGGAGGTACGCTACTTACTGGTTTGCTCTCCTGGTCTGTGCCCAGTCTGCCCGGTGGGCTGGGCCCTCCCACATCACTCAACAATCAGAAAATGCCGCACAGACATGGCCACAAGCCAGTCAGTCCAATGGAGGCAATTCCCCAATTGAGGGAGGCTCCTCAACCCAGGTGTGTCAACTTGACAACTGAAGCTATCCAGCACAGATAGCTATAATGAGAGAGATGAGTATGTAATGGGAGGTCATGTTGAGTCACTGATGTTTTGCCCTTCTGGGAATGTATAATACAGGCTGCTGAATAGGCAATGAGCTGAAACTTAGTTGGCTTGAGTTTGAATGTCAAATTGCCCACGAAATTGGTTCTCAAAGGGAGTGCCATAGATCTAGAATTGTCACATCAGATCACATAATGTTTCCTTTTCTGTGGACTTACTAAAATATAATGAAGAACTGGGAAAATGCTGTGGTTTAATCGAAGGGTTATGCCCCTAACTTCATCCTACCTTCAGTAACCTTTAAGAGAGTCCTGAAGGTAAATGAGACTCTTTTATCTGAGATGAAAGACATGTAAATGTCTCTTAGGGCAGGGATTCTCATTGGATACAGAGCATATCAATCACCTAGGTATGTTTAAGGTGCAGTTTCTGTTACTACATTAGAGAGGTAGGAATTTACATTTTTAAATCCCCAAGTGATTCAGATATGGAGCCCTAGAATAGGGAAAATATACCTTAAATCATGCAGTGATGGTCTCCACATTCCATAAACCCACAAAATAAGAGGAATTTTAACTTATCCCAAGCTACTGAAGTAGGAATTACAGAACTCTTCAGGAATTCTTACAGATGCACAAGAGATAAACAAACAAACAAAACACAACTAAAAGCAACAAAGAAAAACAAACTAGGGCTAGACAGATGAGTCTGTGGTTAAGAGTTCATAGTGCTCTTCAGGGGATCTAAGTTTGATTCACTGTATCCATGCCAGGCAGCTCACAACTGCCTGTGACTCCAGTTCCAGGGGATCTGATGCGTCTGGTCTCCTAGGGAGCATGTATTCACATTCACAAACCCCTACACAGACATACATACAACTTTTAAATAAGCTAATGTGTTTCCTAAAACTACTTCCTCAGGCTTCTTTAAAAGGATGTTTCATAAATACAGAGCAGGAAATGGGCAGTTGCTACTGCGGGAGAGAAACCTGCTTCACTACCCCTGACTCTGATGGACATGATCTTCTGTTAGTGATCATTTCTGTTTTGTGACCTTAGGGATTGAATCCACATGCTAGGCAAGTAATTTACCACTGATTTACTTGTAGGGATCACTTAATATTAACTACTTAAAGATTTCTGCCTACCATAACCCCAAATCCCTTCCCTGCCCTTCTTCCTCATGGCCTGTTATTGAGTCTATACTTGGGTGGCTTTTAGTTACTTTCATACAATAGAGAAGCAACTGTGGATTGACAGGGGGATGAATTTTAGACTTAGATTTGAAGTATTCTGGAATGATTATTTTAGGGAGAAAGGATATAGAATCTCTCTAGGGACAAGTGATGTTTAGGCCCAGTGAAATGATGCCTTCACTGTCTTTTACTGTAATAATCATTTGAGGTTTTAATGCAGTAGACTTTAGGAATCACAAAAAAAATGTATTTGTTTTAAAAAATTAATGCAGTGACCCTTCCCTTGAAATAATGGAATCTTTTGTTGTACTGTGACTTGGAAATAGTTTTCAAAGTTCATAAAGATTGCAAAAGTTCTGCTTGATCATTTGACACATGCAAAACTTCCTTCCTCTGTTCTTTCTGTTGCTATTTATAGCAGCTGATCTACAGGAGATTAGCTTTCATCTCAGTATCTGATATAAATAACCAGAATGCTCTAAGCATGATCTGCTTAAGAATTCTAGGTTGTTCATAGACTGACATGTTTGTTTATATACATAATCTGGCACTCATGTCTTCTTACAAGTTAATACTTTTCATATAAAATACAATGAAAGCTGCACCTGTCTTTAGTGACGTTTTCATTTAAATGCCAGTGTTCCTAATGAGGTTAGTTGAGAGCATGAAGATAGATTTAGAAATGAGCAGCACCAATGGTCTTTGAGGCCAAGCCATGGGTTGAAATTTTCCCTGAGCATAACGTCTAAATGCAGAAACGCGCATAATGAGCTCGATGGGGGTGCAGCAGTCAGTCCGATTTATTCCACGTCTGTTCTGATATCTTCAGACCTATGGCATCTGAGCATCTGCTTGTTTCCATACCTTACACTGTGACTCAAAGTCCAGAAAACATCAGATAAAAACCTAGAATATAAAACTTCTCTTTTAAAGATAAAACTAGCCAATATCATCTTTACCCACAAAATATTTATTTTAATGGCTACCCAGGCTAGTTTCTGCTTAGAGTTATTCAAAGTCCTTTGATCATTTTAGTGAGTTTAGAAGTACCCTAATATAAAATACACTCCTGACTTCAGTAATGTAGCAGTAACCATTACATCCTTAGAAATTTTAGAGACCGAAGTATGAAACAGGAACAGAAGTTTAAGTATATAAATAAAATCATTCCAAATAACTATATTAATATTTGCAATTCTTCTAATAAGTCTAAATTATTATTAAACCTAATTAATGAAATACTTTATACCATACAAATAATGCATTTTATTAAATATTTTTATGATTTTATTCATTAAACTGTAATTTAATTATGTTAATAGAATTTTAATGGATTTAAGCCAGAATTACAATGCAGCATCACAATCTGAATTTTAAAATGAAGTTATAGTAAAGACAAACCCATTTCATTTTCATTTTTCATTATATGATTTAATGAATGAAAATCCAATGTAAGAGCAATTTGTTAAACTCAGTTTATTAACATCATTAGTAGTGACCAACCAAGGTTATGTTACAATAAACAGGAACCCTTTAAAAAATTTATATCCTGTGCTTACTACTAGGACTATGCTTATAGTCACTTTATTTCAATTATAGGAAATTTATTAGAGAAATAATGCTGAACCCAGATTCAGCTTCTGATGTGTCTTCTTACCATCTCTGGTCACTGAGCTTTGTCCTTTTGGAAGGCCAGTGATGCCAATCTGCACTTTTCTTATTAAATAATATTAACTGAAATGAAAAAAGAGTATTAGATGTGATACAATTTTTTTTAACATATCTTTCATAGTGGATTAGGTTTTTCTGCAAAAAAAGAAAAAGCCCCAAATCTCAGTGTGCTGGATAGCTTTAGTTGTCAACTTGACATAGCTGGGTAGAGGGAGCCTTGATAGGAGAATTGCCTTCACTGGACTGGCCTGTGGCCATATCTGTGGGGTATTTTCTTGATTGTTGAGTGATGTGGGAGGACCCAGAAAGGCTGAGGATGGATCAAAGGAGCAGTGTTCCTCCCTGGCCTGTGCTCTAGCTCCTGCCTCCAGGTTCTTGCCCTTGGGCTCCCTGAACTATGATCCAGGAGATGTAAATAAATGAATGAACCCTTTCCTTCCCAAGTTGGTACTAGTCAAAGTTTTTTGTCACAGCAATTGAAGGCAAACAAGAACACTCAGTAATTGAACATCTTCTGTATGCACAAGTCCACTTTTGTCTCCTACATTACGCCCACAGGGGCTTTGCTTTTGGTGACCCCTGTGAGACCCTGGTGAATGGACACTTTCAGTTAGCAAGAACTTCCACTTCTCTGCAACTGAGTAAAGATGCTAATAGATAACAGGCTGACAGTGACATCTGTATTGCAAACATGATTCTCCTAACTGAGCTCACAATTCATTCATGATTGTTATACCTAATTTCAGAGCCAATGGGGAAGTACAGTTCTACTCTGTGCTTGGGAGGGGAAGAAAACTAGCCTCTTTTACAAGCTTCAGCAATTCTCACAGGTATTTAAAAGCAGAGCTAATCAACTTATTCTAAGATGAGCATAGTGAGGAAATGGGCTTTGACTTGCAGTGGTAGTGAGGATCATTAATAACTTTCTATTGTAAATGATCAATATGTGAAGCCAAGATTTGACAAGAAATGTTTTGATTTTTAAAAAGAAGCCTATCAGAATGTCTTTTTCATTGTGTTTGCACTGTTGGGTTCTCAGGAAATGTGAAATGGGAGCCAGAACAAAGCAAGAGTGAACAAATGGGGAGATGAAGGAGAAAGACTAGCAAGCAAGACAAGTGACACCAGACTTCCCAAAGAATCCTACAGACTGGGGCTAGCGTTTGGGGAGATATTAGTGGAGATATTGGAAACCTGGAATAATCATACACTCCTGTCATCCAAGCCCTTGGGAAGTGGAGGAAGGAAGATCAGGAGGTTAAAGTCATCCTTTGATACCTAATACTTTTGAGATTAGCTTGAGCTAGATATGACCTTACCTCAAAATAAATGAATAAATAAATAAAAGTATGAAAAACAAACTAAAGAAAAATATAGAAGAATGGAAAGGACATGGATATATTGTTTAGAATGGATGAACTTTTAGATAGAAAACTAGAATTCGGCACAGATGATTTGGACTATTCTTAATGAGCATATTTATGTTGATTTTGCTAAAATATCAGGACTTTTTAATTTAATGATGCAGCTTTTCTGTTCTTCTATTTCTCCTACACTTTGTCTTATTGTTTTACCATTTAAAAGCTCAGCCACAGAAGAAAATTTGGAAACTATGTCCATTTCTATATGTGCAGTTTCTCCTTAAAATTGAAAACATCAATTAGGAAATTATTGCCTCTTTCAGACTTCTTTTATGACTGCTAATCAATGAATTGCTTGCATTGGGTTCTCTAGAGTTAGCTGTTGTCACAGTATCAGATCAATGACAGGTTAAATGATTAGATCAAGTTAGTTGGCAGTTTCACAGTCACTTGGATATATATATCCAAGTGTGTGCCTGGTGCCCACAGTGGCTAGAAGAGGTTGTCAGATCTCCTGCAACTGGTGTTAAGGTCAGGTGTTAGTTGCCCGGTGGCTACTGAGAATGAAACCCAGGTCCTCTGGAAGAGCAGGAAGTATTAGATATCAAAGGATGACCCCTGAACCATCTCTCAGTCCCCACTCTTTGGAATTTGAAGGAGCCACCTGAAACTGTTTAGGACTGTTATTCAATAATAATGACAGTAATCCTAGGACCTATAATAGGATACTAATAATTGTGCAGTATTTTTTCCATGCTTAGCTTATATTTATAGGGATATTAATGTGTTGTTCATTCTTTAAAAAATAACTTTGTTCTTTAAAAATTTCATACTTGTTTACAATGTATTTCAATCTTTTCTATCCCCCAAAGAGTTTCTCCAGTTCCCCCTCAGGACCCACCAACCCATTTTCCTCCCAAATTCGTGACCTCTATTATTGTTGTTGCTATTGTTCTTATTGTTATTGTTAGCCTTCTGATTTCAATTAGTGCTGACCATATGTAAATGGGTGTGGGGCAATTCACTGGGGCATGGGTAACCTACAGGTCACATTCCCCAGAAGAAAGTGATTTTCAACTATCAGCAGCCATCAACTGCCAATAGCTCTTTATAGTTCTTGAGGCAAGAAATTTGAAGTCAAGATGAACCACAAGGTCCTATTCCCTTTGAAGACCAAGAAAAGAATTTTTGTCCTTTCCTGATGCTGGTGGTTCCTAGAAATTAATGACTTCTTTTAGTTAGTAGCAGGTTATTCCCATCTGTCTTTCTTACCACATGCAGTTTTCCTTCTATGCCTGCATCTCTAAGCATAGATCTCTCTCTCCTTATAAGGATATCAGCTATTGAATTTAAGGACCACTGAAACCCAGTGTAACTCGCTTCTTAATTTAATTAGATCTTCACAAGCTGTTTCCAAAGCTATTCATGTCACAGGTACCTGAAGTCAGGGCTTCACGGTATAAAGTTGGGCATTCAAAAGGCTGGAGAGATGGCTCAGTGGTTAAGAACATTGGCTGCTTTTGCAGAAGACCTGGGTTCAAATCCCAGCACCCATATGGCAGCTAATAACCATCTGTAACTCCAGTTCCAGGGCTTCTGTTCTCTGGAGGCACTGAATGATGCAGGTGCACTTACATTCATGCAGGCATACCACTCATACACATAAAAGAAAAACAAATAAATAATTTTTAGAAGTTAGGAGGGCAAGCATTGGTATCAGCATCATTGAAATTTCTGTAATTCTTTATCATCTATTTGTAGGATTCTGTGAAATACTCTTAGAAATACTTCCTAAGCCCCAAAGTATAGAAAGATATTAACTTCACTGTAAATATCTCCCTGAATTCTTACTGTCATTTATAAAACTGCACTGTTGGTTACTTGCCCCAAGACCTGGTTCCTACATTAGTTCTGTTTCTCATGATTTTCTCAGTGCAACTTGTCAAGCATTACCTTTGTTCACAAAGCATTGGAGGCAGTTCAGATGTATGGAGCAGACACGCTGGTGATCAAGGGTGAGTCACTATTCTCATCCTGTATCGGGGATTTGCTGACAGATACTAATGGTTGCTGTCACTGAACTAAATCCGAAACAATGGTGAAGGAAAATAATGGTTGTACCACTTTTAACCAAGATAACTTGAATTGTTTTCTCCCTTTCTCTTCAACAACTCCATTGAGTATATCTAGCTATTGGTTCGTTTATTTTAAAATCTACACCACATGTCAGCGCATCATCTTTTCTTTCAAAGTAACTTTAATATAATTTTCAGTACAGGAAAAGGAGAAAGGGTAAAAAATGTCATTAAACATATGCATTGAGTTCCAAAAGTTCCAGGTAATAAATCAAGATTCAATGTCATCCTGTCATATTATACTGCATTATTGTATTAAACTAATATAAACAATATATTATTTATCTATGCATATGGTGTTAATATTCACCAAAATAATGAAAGTACTTGATTTTATCTAGTTAAACTGAGTATCCTTTTAATTATAGTAACAAAAGATACTATTTTGTATTGTAAGTCCTTTTTCTAAGGAGAAAGGGTATGGATTTTGAACTTCCTGTCTTTGGTTTAGGTATCTGTAACTCAAGGCCAAGAACGTACACAGAAATATGTTTACTAATTCTAAAGAATATTTCCTGAATTATGTATGCAAACCTATTATGAACCCCAGCAGTAGCAGTAGCAGTTTTGTTTTAAATTGTATCACAGGTACTGAATGCATCTCCAGTATAAACTACACTCAGCATGACTTCAAAATTATGTTAACTACCAGATCGGCTGTTCTACCTTGTTATTGAATGCACTGATAAAGGCTTCTCTTAATATTTGATTCATTATTTCTGTATAATTTTGTTTTTAGTTGTATCCATTTTAGAACAATAAAGAACTGGTTCACCAGACTTCCTGAGAATACAAAAGTAACCTGTGACATAAAACTCAGTGACGAAAATCTGTACTAGTTTCAGTACCTCTGTTTCTTCTTGGGAGGTTTTAAAAGATAGATCTGAATGTTGACATTGAATACAACTACTTTACTTTTTTAGTTAGCCAATTGGGTTGGGTAGCTTTAGTTGTCAACTTGACACACCTGTGAGGAGGAGACCTCACTCATTTGGGGAACTATTTCCATTGGATTGGCCTGTGGACATGTCCGGGACATTTTCTTGATTGTTGAGTGCTTTGGGAGGGCCTAACCCACTGGGGGTGATGCTACCCCTCGGCAGGTCATCCTGTATTGTATGGGAAGGCAGACTGAGTATGGGCCACTGGGGAAAGCCAGAGAGCATCTATTTCCCATGTTCTGTGCTCTGGATTCCTGCCTTGAGTTCCTGCCTTTGCTTCCTTTGATGATACACTGTGCTTTATGCCAAATAAAACCTTTCTGCCCCAAGTTGATTTGGTCAGTGTTTTTATCACAGCAATAGAAAATAACTAAAACACCAATTCATTAATTTTATTTTACAATACTATGACAACAGATTATCAGTTTTCAGGACAGATAACTGAAGATAAAGGCCTAGAAAAAGAAGTATAGCATAGGAATCCTCGGTGACATTGTAACCTAATTGGTTGCATACAACATGAATTTCCATTGTTTGTACAATTCTTAAAATAATGATTTGTATTTATGTAATGCCTTTAAAATATCCTAGGAAAGCTGTATTTGGGGGCTGGAGAGATGGCTCAGCGGTTAAGAGCACTGACTGCTCTTGCAGAGGACCCGGGTTCGATTCCCAGCACCCACATGGCAGCTACGAACTCCTTAACTCCAGTTCTAAGGGAATCCAAAGCCCTCTTCTGACCTCCGCAGCATTGCATGACACGAGTGCACTCACATACATTCGGGCAATACACTCATACACATTTGGGTAAAAAAAAAAAATCTAATTAAATTGTGTCATTGTTCCTAAAGAGTTTGTAAAAAGACTTTCAGGGCAGAGAATGAGAAAAATCATTCTCTGTCAGTACTGCAGACTAACAAGGAGAGTTCTTGCTCAGAGGGAGCAAGAAGTCCTAAGTACTGCATTTAGGCAAATCATAAATGCATAGTATGCCAGGGGAAGCTAATGTTTTTCCTGTGCTGGCTCTGACATGTTCACACATGAATGTATTTCATTCAGAAAAATTAAGGACTCTAGAATGGCACAGGCTGTTTTTATGGGAAACAGATGTATCATGGTTCACCCACTCCCTGACCACCTGTGGTTTGCCCATGACTCAACTTTCTTGAATAAAGGGAGTTAACTCTTGGATCCTTCACAAAGTCTAAATTACATATTTATTTTCTTCCTTCTCATATTTCTCTTCACTGCTCATTGACATCATAGAACCTTGAGAGAAGGTTCAGTAAGCTACAAAAGGAATTCTCAAATCTCTTCAGCATTTTCATTTAAAGACAAGTCTTGCTTGTATTTAGATTGAAATTCTGCTAAAAGTACAGAAAGAATGCCAAATTATCCAGCCAATTAGAAAAATGTTTATTGCATTTTTAAGCCAACTGGTTACAAGATATACTTAAGGATGTTTAAGTGAGGGTAAGAATTATTCTCATTCAGAAATCTGCTTTCAGATGCCTTTGATTCATCACCTACCCTTCAGCTGCCCTGTTCATGAAATAATGTGGACAAACTAATATGATGAATATTTCTTAAACTTCAGCTTAGCTAATACCTGCAGTTAAATCTCACAGTGAACTACTTCCTGCAGTTGCTTACAAGTAGCTAAAAGGAAGAATTTGTACTTCATTATGTTTTATTTCTCCTGCTTTCCATTCACAGAAAACACACAGGGAAATGGTCCAACCACAGGTAGGTGGATGGAAAAACACAAGGCACAGATAGTCCACATGGAGAATAATCATGCCTTGAATAGTCACTGACAATATTTTTAAAAATATTTTTATTTCCATTTATAACCTCAGCTTGGGTTTATTTTTTAACATATCCTTAGATATTTGGGTTTCCTTTTCATAGAATCTTCTTTATTTCTTAAGAAGCACCATCTAATTAAAAGTAAAATATAAACTACTATAACTTGTTACCATTCATGGGCCAAATTATAATGACAAGGACAACATAGTGGAGTAAAAAAAAGAAGCAAAATCTTTTTTAAAAACTCAAGATTTATTCATTGCTTATAATTTCCAAATGCAAATGACACAGCCTTTGAATTTCCCAAAACTTGGCCTGTATATGCTGATGTCAAAATGCTATATCCAAAATGGTACATGACAAATTTTATACATTTTTTTTTTTTATAAACCAGCTGACTTAAGTGACAAAGAAGCGAGTAACCTGGCCACAGTATGAGTCACTGGAAACCTGGAAACTCCCAAGTACATTTCCTAAGAGTGTTTTTGCATCCAAATGTACTTACTAGTCTAGGCAAAGTGAGAGAGTGCCCTGTGAGATCAGATAAGTGCTAATTAGTTAGAAATAAAGACTTACTAGAAGTCAACTGCAATATCGGTTTGAGATTTTCAGATTAAAACAACTGTAATTCAAAGCAGTAGATTTCAAAGTTCGCTCAGGCGAGATGACTCTTAATGAATTATCACTGCCCTTGGGAATGTATTAATTTAGTAAGCCATAAAAGCAAATGACAGTATATTCTGGACATGGACTGAGCTGTAAAAATAATGGGCTTTTTGATGATGAACTCTTTTTTAAAAAGACAGTTGATTTTGATAAAATGGCCATAATATGATACTTTTAAAATCCATTTGACTAAAACTGTATCCCTGACCTTTCAGCATGTAAGTCAGTGTGTGTGCTCAAATAGAGTTCTATTTGATATGTTAAAATATATGAATGTGAATTCTAAATGGTCCAATTAGATATGTTATTTAAAAATACTTTATTTATTGTTCATACGTGCATGTAATGTGTTTGGGTCAAACACCCCTAATCCCTTCCCCTCCAATCCCACCTCTATGCCCCTACCACTTTAACCCCCCAATATCAGGTGCTCTCTCCCTCCTTCTGTCTTTCTCTCTTTTCTTTTTAGCACTCGCTGAGTCCACTTAGTGCTGCCTGCATGTGTGGGTTTGGGACCATCTACTGGAGTACAGGCAGCTTCTTAGGGGCCACACCCCTGAAGAAAACAAACTCTCCCTCATGTAAGGTGGGATGCCATGGAACCCTCCCAGATCCATGCTTGAATTTTAACTGCCTTGATCTTGTGCAAGTCTTGTTCATGCACTCTTACCTGCTATGAGTGTATGTGTGCAACTCTATTGTCAGATATATAATTTTTTAAGTCTTATTCATTGGTTGCATATATTGATTTTCCCCATCTAATAAGGATAGTAATAATGTTAAAAGAATGTAATTTGTCCCAAGTAAATATAGTACTTGGAGATAATATCCTTTAAAAAATCTTTTATTAGTTAAGACTTTTAATTCTTTCCCTTCAACACCCAGTGAATTTCTTCAGTTTATTCATTTAAAAGGAAATCTTCCATCTATGCCAGTTGTCCAAAGACACTATTTGATATTTTCATGTAAATTGAACTGGTAGCAAAAAATGGCAAAGATATAGCTTCTGCCATTGAGAGGCTGAAGAGCAAAAGACATCCAAACTAGCTTTAATATGAAAAGGCTGCCTAAAAGGATTGTGGGAAAGGAGAAACAAAGAGAGAGTTTTAAAAACAGCCTTCAGATTTCGTTTTGTGAGGAAAGGCAATGCTTTTGATAGAAATGTTGAAAGGCAGTTTCAGGGAGAGACTACCACGTGAGCCAAGGCCCACATTCAGAAAAACAAAAATTGAGTTGAAGTCATGAATCATCTATTGTGACTGGGGCTCAGAATAGAAAAATGACTGTATTAGAAAATATAAATGAAAACACAGTTGAAGTCTGATTGCAGAAGACCAGTACGCCACACTGTGGACTATTCATTACATAATGAAGGATCAAAAAGAATAATTTTCTGTCAGAAATTCATACTTACATTAGTTATAAGGAGGAGAAATGCAAAGTATTTATATCTGCATGGAATACAAAATTACCGAATGGTTTGAACAACCTTAAATAGCCTTAAAATAAACAATTAACAAATGTCCTCCGTTTCATAGAGTTAGTTTTAATAATTGATCCAGTATTCAGAAAGGTTTAACATTAAATAGTTTAATGAAAGGGCATTATTGGAATATTATGTAGTTAGGAAAAAAATAGTTATTAGTGAATTATAACAAAAAGAAATGAATAAATTATATTATTTTTGATCACATACTATGTTCTAAACTTATTGTAAGACAAAATACTTTCGTCCATTCTTTATTACTTGATTCAGTCTTGGCAAATAATGGTAGAATGCTTATAAAATTTCCCCAATCACTACCAAATAGATGATTTTAAAAGATAAGAAAATGATGCTCAGAATATCAATGTCCTAATGCTGGAGAGATTGCTCAGCAGTTAAGAGCACTGACTGCTCTTGCTGAGGACCCACGTTCAGTTTCCAGCACCCATATGGTGGCTAACAATGGTCTGTAACTCCAGTTCCAGGGAATCCAATGCCCTCTCTGACCTCCTCAGATATTGCACGACACAGGTGTGCTTACATAACATGCAAGCAGTATACACATACACATAAAATAAAATATTATTTTTAAAAGAATATTAATGTTAATTTCAACAAACAGCAATTCAATGATGGGGCCTGAGTAACTTTTTCACTCTGTTTTGTTTGGTGTCTATTTTGGCTTTTGCACTACTCTACAGCTTCACATTGTGGGTTCTGTAACATGATCAGCAATTTCCCAATAAGAAGTCAAATTTTCGTTGTGCACCTGATCTCAACAACACATGGAATCAGCTGTGAATATAGAGAAACTGGCACAATGGGCATTTTTGTTTTTTAAATTAGTTTTTGTTGAATTTTTGTGAATTTCATACAATATAGTTTGATCATATTAGATCCCTTCCCATATCTTCACTCATCTTTCTAACTCTTCACCAAATTTCTATACTTTAATATTTATCTATTGATATATTTATAAAAATATAAAATATCTATATCAATCATCTATCATCTATCTATCTATCTATCTATCTATCTATCTATCATCTATCATCTATCTATCTATCTATCTGTCTATCTATCTAGCATCATCTATATATCTATGTTATCTATCTATATAAAGGCCTTCAGAGTCAGGTTTGTGCCTCCAAATGCTGTTCGGTGTGAGTTTATCTACTGGAGACTGGTTAACTTGTTAAAAGTCACATCCTTGAAACAGACTGACTCCCCCTCTCAGCAGCCATCAGTTTCCAATAGTTCCTAGGTAGGGTTGGGGTTTCTTACCCACTTCCCCATGTCTGTTCTGGTTTAAGCTTTCATGGGTCTTGTGCATGCTGTCATCATTGCTGTGAGTTCATATGAGTAACTGACCAGCTGTCCTGTATACCACTTCTGATTCTTACACTCTTTCTACCCCCTCTTTGACAATGATCTCTGAGTTTTGGGACGCAGAATTTCATTCCATTCAAAGAGGAGCACTGCAGCCCCTTATTTTCTACACATTAGTCAGTTGTGGGTCTCCAAAACAGGCATTTTTAAAAAAAAATGGAACATGTATTTCAATAGTTACTGTTAATAGATAAAAGACAGTGATTATACACTGACCACTGAAATCATTGTGTATGCTACACAGTGGTTTATAGGTGAGTTGAGAGTGTTTAAGAGAAGAAACTTGATCACCAGCGCTTAGAAAAATGAATGAAGCATTCAGCTCAAAGCTGAAGATGAGTAGAAATTGCAAGGTAATGCAGAGGAAATTATAGTGAAAGAAAACTGGCTAGGGATAGATTTTGGTCTCCTCT
Source organism: Nannospalax galili (assembly GCF_000622305.1). Classification (NCBI taxonomy): domain Eukaryota; kingdom Metazoa; phylum Chordata; class Mammalia; order Rodentia; family Spalacidae; genus Nannospalax; species Nannospalax galili. The sequence goes on from NW_008358101.1 coordinate 8,772,320, forward strand.
AAGTATTAACTACACTTCAGGATAAATGGTCTTAGGAGTGAAATTTGTATCTCAACGAATATGCTTTCATTCTGGCTATGCCCCACCCATTAATATGAAAACTTAACTTAAAAATCAGCCTCAGCTATGCTAAGCCTCAGTCCATTACACAAATAAGATCCTCACACCTTTATTTGCCCCAGTCCTAAAATGTGCAGTCTATACCGACAAACTGGACGAGTCAGTACATCCAATGTAGGGTATTGGAGCAGGTGAGATGATGGCTCAGTGAGTAATGGTACTTGCCATCAAGCCTGATGAACTGAGTTCAATTCCCAGAACCCACAAGGTAGTAGGAGAGAACTTATCCTCTTGATAGCCCCAGACATACCATGTTATGCATGTGCACACACACAGCGAATAAATAAAATAATAACCTAAAATTTAAAAACAGGGGATGACTTTGTTATTATAAAGCTCTATTTCTGTCCTCATAATCTGTAGAATTGTGTCCTTGGATTTTGTATGTGTTGGTATTGCTGTATTAAATAGTTTGAAAATATTTGAAACAGGGCATAATGAATATGTCTAACTACAGAGGGTGGGAAGTGAAGAAAGAAGTATATGAATACTTCCTGAAGAAAGAGGAAAAAAATACACTTGTCAGTTTTTTACTGTTATCAACAAATTTAATATTAAATTTTATTTCTATTGTTCCTTGCTAAAAATTGTTAAGAAGACCTATAAAATCATGTAACAAATGTCCTGTCCTGATCAAGGTCGATATTATTTCCATTATCTTTCATTTTCCTCTCCAATCCTAGTTTCTGGAATATTTCCTCTTTTTTTTTTTTGACAGAGTTTCCCTGTAGCCCCAGCTGGCCTGGAAATGACTATGTAGCTATGTAGACCAGGCTGGTCTCGAACCCACAGAGATCCACCTGCCTCTGCCTCCCAAGTACTGGGATTAAAGGCATGCGCCACCATGCCCGGCGTGACAAAGTACGTTTTTAATGAGATTATTCTTCTGCAAATATTTTCTTCAAGTCTATGGCTATCATCCACAGAATTCTGTAGTCTCTTGGAAATTTTGAAAGGCCTGTAATTAAGACAGTTTTACACCATGATACTGAAGAGAAATAGTAAGAGCCTTAAAAGCTTTTGCTCTTTTACCACTAATTTCTTCTTTCCTATTTGTACAGAAGGTTCCTTTCCCTTGAGAAAAGAAAAGTAGTTCACACATTCTTTTGAACAGCTTGTCATTCTTTGCAACTTAGTTTACTAAGTTTTATTTTGCCTCAGCTCCCTAATAGGCTCAAATCTCAAAGGGTTTGTTTCGTTATAAGCATTAAAATCATTTCACAAATGCATAGTTGTGAAAGGGTCGTAACTTCCATAGCTCAGAATTGGGAAGTGTATGGAGATGACGGAAGAGCAAGATAAACCTTGTGATCTGGCTACATTTCTTTTTTATTGCTTCACTTGTTTTAATTCTAATAAATTTCACTTGTAAGACTAATAACCAATTTTGGTGACATCTTTATCTCTGAATCATGTTATCATTACCAGTTCACATGCATTCAAATCATTGAAATATACATACTTCATAAAGCAAATCTGTTAAAAATAGTCATTATTTTTATTCTTTGAGAGACAAGAGTCTCTCAAAATTGCTTCATTAGATTAAATCAGGATGGTCATGCTGCTGCGTGTTCAATGCCTCCTTCCCAATATATGTTAAATAACATTAACCATAGAGTAGTGCTGACATCCATGAAATAATTTTACCTTTATTTATACTAAGATCAAATACTGTGAAGAAATTTAATATTATCTATGGATTAATATGAAAAGAAACTGCATGTGTTATAATAGTGCACTGAAATTGAGTTTTATATGTAACATGATCACAAGTCAGCTCTTGAAGAAAATGAATCACATCAAATTGTAGCAGCAGTAAGTGATAATGCATAACCTGCAAGTCAGGCCCCTCAGGAAAAAGCTGTGTGCACAGCATCACCCAGGTAGTGCACACTGAACATTTGTTATGGCATCTTTCATGTGCAGCCTTTTATTATTTTACTTTGTAGAGTTTTATACTATGAGGAAATTATTATCACTAGGAAAATAGCATTGATTTCAGTCGGTTACTGGGAACAAAAGAAAATTAACGAGGAACTTATAAAGTTACCAACCATATCAGTGAACTTATTTTTGGAATTTGAGCTTTATATCTGAGGCAGAGTGATTCAAGAAATGTTTACTTACAAGGCACAGGGTAGTATACAAGTGTCTGTGATGGCATCTTCTCTGTTCTCTAGTGGTTTTCAGACTGGTTATGGGGTACACAGAGCCACTGGTCTGCCTGCCAGAAGAGGCATCTTGTGGAGTTCCATGCTCAGAGGTCTCCTCTGCAGGCAGGAAAGGGCAAGACTGAGAATGAAGGTCACTGGAGAAGGAGGATGCTATGGAAGGAAGACTTTCAGAAATTCCATCTGATCATCTTTATTAAAGCCAGTATCTTATTCCTTAAGAATATACAGTTCCTAGGGGCAGGAGAGATGGCTCAGTGGGAAAGAGCACTGACTGCTCTTGCAGAGGACCTGGGTTTGATTCCCAGCACCCATATGGCAGCTAACAACCATCTGAAACTCCAGTTCCAGGGGATCCAATGCCTTCTTCTGACCTCCGAGGGTACTGCACAACATGGGTGCACCTACTCACGTGCAGGCAATACAACTCATATACATAAAGTAAAAATAATAAAAAAATTAATTAAAAAATAAAAAGAATATGCAGTTCCACATGTAATTACTGTCTTCCCAGCAATCACTCCTGCCTTCCAAGTCCTCATTTCTATTAGCAATTACTTTTGTATTTTAGTTCTTACATGAATGAATTTTTTTATCATTATTTTTATGCATATGTGCGTATTGCCTGCATATAGGTAAGTGCACCCGTGTCGTGCAATGCCTGTGGAGGACAGAAGAGGCTGTCAGATCCCCTGGAACTGGAGTTATGGACAGTTGTTAGCTGCCATGTGGGTGCTGGGATTCGAACCCAGGTCTTCTGCAAGAATAATCAGTGTTCTTAACCACTGAGCCATCTCTCCAGCCCCATGAATGCATTTTTAAATGTTATTAAAACAAGCATTTTCAGTTTTGCTTATGTTATTTTTCAAAATTTTAAGACTTTTTTTATTTTAGTAAATTCTTTTTAAATGCACAACTTCACTATACCTGTAACCACAAAAAGCCTAGCAAAGAATTCACATTAGAATTGAGGGACAAGGTGCAAATTTTCTCATAATTAGGTACAAAAAAATCTATATCAAATCAGAATTCAAGAATGTGGAGAACCGGAGCCCATGGTGAATTCTGGGATATAGCAAGAAGGCTTTAAAACTGCCAACTGGCACCCAGGAAAATGTGAGCCTGGAAACCCAACAACAAAAATAGAGTGGAACTGAAAGTTACAGAAATCTATAACATTTATTATTAACTATTAACCTGCTCATTTTACAAACAAATGGGATATGTACTGATAGTCCCATATACACACACATTATGCATTGATCATGACTGTCCAGCCTTCTAGTCTTACCCTTCTGCTAACAGAGAGAACATGACATCTTTCTCTTTCTATGTCTGGCTAATTTTACTTATCATGATATACTTTAGTTCAAACCACAGATGGAAAATGCCAGGATTTTGGTTTTGATTTTCTTTATTGTTAAATAACATTCTTGGCTGATAATATATCTTACCTATTATGAATATTGTCCCAATAAAAATGGTATACAGATATTTCTCATTTCCTTTAGGTTATGCCCACAAATAGAATAGATGGATCATAATGTAGTGCCATATTTGGTTATTTGGTGAACTTTCAACCTGTTTTCCATAGTAGCTCTAAGAATTTACATTACCAAAAATAGTCAACAGGGATTCCTTTTTATTTACATTCTTGGCAGCATTTGTTTATTATTTTTTAAATTTGATTAATTTATTTATATCTTATGTATATGAGTGGTTTTTTTCCTGCATGTATGTAAGTACCCCTATGTTGTGCATTGCCTATGGAGGCCAAAGAGGGCATTGGATCTCCTTCAACTGGAGTTACTGGTTGTTAGCCACCTTGTTGGTGCTGGAAATGAAACCCTGGTCCTCTGCAAGAACAATCAGTGTTCTTAACCACTGAGCCATCTCTCCAGCCCTCATTTGCTATTTTGGTTGTCATAATGGTCATACTAACTAGGTTGTGATGGTATCTCACTTGCAAATGTTATGTTCATTTCTCTGATGGTTGTTGATATTGAACATTTTTTAAAAGTTATCATCATTTATATTTTTCACATTTGAGAATTGTCTATTCAAATAATATGCTGTATTATTCTTGTTTTTGAATTATTTTACATGCTATATATTAATTTTTTAAATGAATATCTCATGAAAAAATTTCCCATATCCACAAGTTGTCCCTTCACCTTGTTAATTATTACTTTTGATCTGCAAAAACTATTTTAATTGATATAATATTTTCATTAATTCTTTGAAACTTTCATATAATGTATATTGATCATATTCACCTTTCAATCCTCTCCCAAACTCATATCTACCCCCCATCCTGCCCCTCGACTTCATGTTCTCCTTTTTTTTTTTAATTAAAAGAAGCATTTCATTACAACAGCATTAACCTTTCTGAACTCTTGACAGCTAAGCATCTGTATTCAGTCAACTAACCAAGCCAGTGCCCAGCACGTACTAACCAGACTGAGATGTGCGGCTCCGCTCTGCCTACATGTCTTAAATCATGGCGTATATGTAAACAAACACGTGAACAGATAGAGGTGGTGAGCAGAACACGAGGCTGTGTAAGATCTAAGCCTTTCTAAGTCTCAGGCTTCTAAACTGTGAAGTGGGAGCAGCCATGCCCACCATTAAAAGTCATGCAATCAAATAACCCGCGGT
>NW_008358101.1:8783109-8797353 GCF_000622305.1 Nannospalax galili
CTGGGTTAGAAGGATCAGGAAGCAGTATTGGTTCCCCAGGTATCTGGGGCCCCAAGACTAGGAATGGCGCAGGGCCCAAACTAGGAATACAGAGCGGCGGGAGGGATGGAAGGGGGAATGTGGGCTTAGGGAGTCCCTTGCAGAGAGTTGTGCTATAGACTTACCCCAAGAGGCCTGAGGATAGTAGTGCAGGCTAGGAGAGTTAGCCGGTGGTGCAGGCCCAGGGAAGCAGAGAGAGGTGGAAGGGTGAATGTCGCTTAGGGAGTCCCGGCGCAGAGAGCTGCGCTATAGACTTACCCCAAGAGGCCTGAGGATGGTAGTGCAGGCTAGGAGAGCATGTTCTCATTTTTTAAATAACCCACCAAGTCTCATTTGTGCTGCTCATAAGCCCATGGGTGTGAGGCAGTCTACTGGAGCAAGGTCAACTTATCAGGGGTCACACCCTTTAAGAAAACTGTCTCTCCCTCCCCAGAAGCCATCAAATATCAATAGGTCCTCAGTTAGTGGTAGAGACTTAGTAGTTGATCTCTCTCCAAGCTGGAATGTTGACTGGCTTGATCTTGTGCGGGTCTTGTGCAGGCAGCCTTAGCTTCTCTGAGTTCACTAGCACAGTGATATTAGGTCTGGTTGTTCCTAGCCCCTGGCTCGACTTCCATGATGGGCCTTGAGCCTGGACCAGGTGAGTGATATAGATATCCCATTTGAGGATGAGCACTCCACTCACACTTAATCTCTACAGAAACTTTAGTTTGATATAATACCCTCTGCCAGTTTTTGCTTTTGTTTCCTATGCTTTGGAAGTCCTGTTCAGAAAATAATTGTCAACATCAGTATCTTGAAAGCTTCAGTTATTTATTTCTAGTAGTCTCACAGTTTCACTTGTTCCATTAAGATCTTTAATCCATTTTCAGTCAATTTCTGTCTAAGCTGAAAGATAAGGTTGAAAAGCTTTAATCTTCTGCATGTGGAAATCTAGTTTCACAGGTGTCCCTTCTTAGAGAGGCTGTCCTTTCTCCAATGTATGTTCTGAGCACCTTTGTAGAGAATCAGTTGGCTTTATGTAGACATATTTGGGGGGTTTCTGTTATGTTCCATTTTATATGTGTCAGATTCTATGCCAATACCAGGTAGTTTTTTTGTTATGATTCTGTATTATGTATTGAAATCAAGAATTTTGAAACTATCGGTTCTGCACTTTAGGTTTAAGAATCTTTTGCAATTCAAGGTATTTTTTTGCTTCCTTATGAATTTTAGGAGTGTTTGCTTTCTACTTCTATGGTGACTGCATTGAATCTGTATCACTGGACACCATGGAAATTTTCATAACATCAATTCTGCCAAACCATGGATATGGAAGGTGTTTCTACCGTCAATTGTTTTCTTTGATTTCCCCTGTTGTAGTTTTGCTGTCAACTTGACACACTTGGGAAAAAGGAAACCTCACCTGAAGAATTGCCTCCATCAGATTGGTCAATGGGCATGTCTGTGAGGCATTCTCTTAATTGTTAATTGATGTAAGAGGGACCAGCCTACTGTGGGTGGTGCCATCCCTGGACAGGTGGGCCTAGGTTGTACAAGAAAAGTAGCTGAACAAGTCAGATGGAGCAAGCCAGCATGCAGCTCTGCTCCATGGTCTCTGCTTCAAGCTGGTGCCTTGAGCTCTTCTTTGGCTTCTCTCAAAACTCAAAGAAAAATCACAGACTCCACATGGCCTCGTATTCTAGTTAAACCTGGTTGTTCAACCAAAACCCACCAATGAACAACACACAGAGTTGCCTAGAATCCAATACCCTGGGAGAGAAATGACCTTCATGTGGAGATTCTTCTCTGAAAGTGAGGAGATGAGGTCTAAAATATAAAGACTATGATCCCTAATTTTGGAGCTGTCACACTGAAGTAAAAAAATAAAGCTCAGCAAATACATTTTTTAATCTAAAATATTTTCTATCCCTCTCTCGCTCATATTAGAAGCAAAAAGTTATTGTGGTAGAAAAGAATGCTCAATTGAAGTTGATTTGGGCTATATATAAGTTCAGCTTTATACAGCAAGTCTGCCTCTTTTTCTACTTAACTTTCAGTGGAATAAGGATCATGCATGGGAACATTCCAGAGCAGTTGTTTCTAGTACAGACATTACTCAAATCCTACATATACATGCATGCAGAACTGTATTTACACTGACGGGTAGGTAGCCAGACCTCCTACTTTACATGGTATAATCCCTGTTCATTCCTTTGTAATTTGCAAAATATTATGGTTTGAATGAAAATACAATTGGCTAGTATGTTATTAACCTAATCCTTTAGAGTTAGTTCTACTCCAGAAAGGAAAGTAGTTGAACAGGTAGTATGAAATATTCCTGAAAAATGAACTTCAAATAGTTCATAGTCACTGTTATATGTCAGAGTTCACAAAACGTCACCAGCACCACTTTAAGAAAAGTAGCAAGGTAAATGTTTATTATTTCGACCAGCTGGGCTGTCTATCTAGGGTGTAGGTGCAGCCCTGATCATTGTCAGGTCAGAGTTTTTATAGGATTACAGAAATATTATTAAAACAGGACACTTGTGAACCAATCAGGTTTGTACAACATAGCAGAACTTTGAATCTATTAATCAACAACCAATCATTATACAGACAAGTGATGCTGTCATATAACTTGGCAATCAACTTTGTAATTTTAAATTAGTCAACTTCCTAGCCATAAAAAGTACAGTAAGAAAGCTGAAATCAGCAGTTACCAGGTGGTCACACAATAACAGGGTGGGCTTACACTTTGTGTCAGGGTGACCTAAAATAGCAAGTGACTTACAGAGCGAAAACAAGCAGTTAGCCAGATGTAAGATGTCTGAGATTAGCACATTCTACTGGTTTGTGATTGAGCTATTTCTTAGAACTCAAGGCTGTTTTCTCTTTTTAAATATTTTCCAAAAGTGAAAAGAGGTTACTGTTAAAATAGCTATTCTGAGCAAGATGGAGTAACTTAGGTTAAGTTGCTAATATAGTTCAGTCACATTAAAATAAATAACTACTACTGGGGCTGGAGAGATGGCTCAGTGGTTAAACGCACTGACTGCTCTTGCAGAGGACCCGGGTTTGAATCCCAGCACCCATGTGACGGCTACGAACCGTCCTTAACTCCAGTTCCAGAGGACTCCGAAGCCCTCTTCTTACCTCTGCGGCATTACACGACACAGGTGCACTCACATACGTGCAGACAATACACTCATACACATAAAATAAAAATAAATAAAATATTAAAAAAATAACTACAGCATAGGCAGTAGTGTAGTTTTCTATTTACAATAAAAATAAAGGAATAAACCTTCACATATGCAAACACATACAGGTATTAGCCAGTCTTTTGTTTTCTTTTCAAATTGAAACACCTGTGAGACTTAATGTGAAAAGCAGAAACTGGAAGAGATCAGGTAAGATTTATAAATGGAACAACCTTTACTAGAAAGTTGAAAGAACAAGAAATGCAGCTATTGCTGAACAGAACATAGGGAAAAACTCAGCATTTCTGCCCCGAGACAACACAGAACACCTCAAGAAAATGGTTTCCTAAGATATAGAAAGGAACCACTTCCCAAATGGCAAACTTTCCACAGTGAGGGTTTGACTGCTGTGTTTGTCTATACTTGGTAACTTTTATTAATGAACCAGCCCAGCAATTCATGCCATACCAGGAAGGACTCTAGAGGAAGAGCACCATTAGTATTCTACTGTTAGGTCTAATACATGGTGTAGCAAAGCCTCCTGGGTAAAGCTTTCAGAGCAATTAGAGCTAATTAAAAAGACAGGCTTGTCAGCACCTGAACAGTGTGGAAAAAAGAGTTGGTGACTTGGCTTTGGATTTTGAGTTGTTCTCAAGTTAAAGATGAACACAATTGGTTTCTCAGGAGTATGTGAGTGTGCATGTGGGGTGAGGGGCCTGTTCAACACAGAGTTCAGCTTTGGGAAAAAAGTCAAAGGCATTCTTAGTGCCTTCAAATCCTCTAAGAATAGTCGCAAGCCTTTGCCAAAGCTAATATAGACAGAATTCCCATGGAAACCCTCAGGGTTAGAAGGGGTGGGGAATACTTTTTGACCACTTATTGGTCAAAGGGCTCCTGTCCAATTTTTATAATATAGAAACTGATAGGCCAAACCCGAAGGCACCTGTTTATGTGGTCTGCTTATCGGCAGTGTCTATACTTCATTCAGATGTTTTGCTGGGAAAGGTTTATGGGAAAAGGAAACAGATGCCTTTCACCTTGCTTCACATTCAGTCCTTTTGCTGTTAATTTACTTTAGTTCATAGCTAGACTTCTACTTGTTCATATTATCAGCCCTCTATATTTCTTTGTGATAACTGTCATCCTGCTTTGCATTTCTTAGTTTGACCCTAGTGTCTATTTTGAATGCATTTATTCTTTCTTTTTTAAAAAAATATTGTATTTATTATTCTTATTTTATGTGTATGAGTGTATTGCCTGCATGTAGGAAGTGCACCCGTGTCATGCAATGCCCGCAGAGGACAGAAGAGCCCATCTGATCCCCTGGAACTGGAGTTATGGACAGTTGTTAGCTATCGTGTGGGTGCTGGGTGGAATTCGAACCCGGGTCTTCTGCAAGAATACCCAGTGTTCTTAACTGCTGAGCCATCTCTCCAGCCCCTGAATTTATTATTTCTTAGGCACTAGAGAAGTAAAAGATATGACATCAATCTGCAATTTAGCTATGCGAAGTTTGTATTTGGGCAGTATTGTTTTTTTCCTTTTAGTACAGGTAACATTTTAAAAAATATTGAGCCCAAATAATCAATTGATTTCTTTGTTATCAGGAAATTTTCATATCTTTGGGGATTTCATTATTATCATTTTACAAATTCAGAAAAAAGAAGCATTTTGACATCTTTAAAAGGCAAGAATATAAAATAATTGCAAATTAACTTACAAATAGTTTTAGTATTAAATCATGACTAATTTAATGACTAATTGTTAGCCATTTTAAAAAGTATTAGCTTTATTCTTTCATTTTATTGTTCTTCATTTGCATTTTTCTAATAACATGTATTTTCTAAGCCACATTATAAATAATAATTAGTATATTAATATTTAGTGATATGCAAAAACTTCCACATAAGTTAGATCATAAACATCGTAAACTTAAAATTCATATTTTGTAATTACTCTACAGTCAAATATTAATATGAATTTTCTTCCATTGTTAATTTCATTTTCTCATGTAGTTAATATTATTTTACTCATTATTCCAAAAGATACTTTTGCAACAGTAACTGCAGTAAAGATGTTATGCCTTCTAGTTTTTATGTCTTTAAATAAGATTGGGTGGCAAAACCCTATTATATTAAAGCTCAAAAAGTATGACACAAAACTATCTATTAGGTGTTCTTATTCCTAATTACCAGTAATAGTGACTAGTGCCAAATTTTGAGTATGAAGTTCCGAGGATTTTAATGTTGTGTTTGTCAGTTTCCTGCACAAGGGATACTTAAAATTTCTGGTTTTATGTCAAACAGGCCTGTGAAAACAAGCTCTAAGGCCCATATACCAGACCTCCCTCACTGCTGTGTTAGGGGCATGTATTTATTAATATTTTTAGATGTATTAGTACAAGGACTGTAGAGATGACTCAGTGAGTAAAACAATTGTCATGCAATGTTAGGACCTGAGTTCAAATCCTTGAACCCACCTAAGTAGTCAGCACAAGTTTGTAACTTCAGTGTTTCTACAGCAAGATGGGGGTCAGAGGCATGTGGATCTCGGGAAGCTTGAAAGCCAGCTGATTTGGCTTATGTACCTGTGGATAGCAGAGAGTAGCTGTCTCAAGTAACGTGGGAGGCCAGGACTGACACCCTAGGTTGTCCTCTGACTTTCACATATATGCTATTGTATATGCATACCCACACTCACACAAACATGCACCACATCATACATACACACACGCACATACACACTGTACACATACACACACATAAATGCTGTGTCTTGTTCTACTCTTATGAGAAAGCAAGACTGATGAGGGTAGAAGGAACAGTTTGAAAAGAGTGGGTCTTGGATTTAGCCAGACCTAAGTTTGAAATAGCCTGTCTGCCAACGAGCCAGATTATCTAGAAATAAAAAACAAAAACATATGAGAGAGAGAGAGAGAGAGATTTAGAGCTGTGGAAATAGCTTACTCTTCAAAGTGCTGGTCTTACATGCCTGAGGACCTGAATTTGACCTCTGGATCCAATGTATGGAAAGCCTGGTGTGGTGGTGTGTGCATATCATTACAACGCTCAGGAGGCAGAGACAGGTGAAGCCCTAGAACTCACTCCCTTGATGAGCTTCATGCCAGTGAGAGATTGCAGTGGATGATAACTGAGGAATGACATTCGAAGTTGCCTTCTGGCCTCCACATGTAGGCCCACACACATGCGTGTGTACACACATGAACATGCATACACATATATGTAATGTTTTAATTTGGGTCCTCTATACCCTTTTGTTTTTAAGACAGGATCTCATTGGGTAGCCAGGCTTTTGTCCAACTCGGGATCCTTTTCTTTAATGTCCTGAGAGCTGAGATTACAAGTCTCAGATTAGACACCAGTGTTTTGTTTTGCTTTTTTAACTCCAGACTTTTTGATTGAAAAACAATATAATTAATAATATGAGATCAAATCATTTATCATTTTACTGAAATATCAGTGCTCACAGTGGTCAAGCAAGGCTTGGCACTGAAATGTTCTGAAATTATCAGGACCAAAAGGTAGATATATTAAGGCCAAAATGTGATTTTGCTGAGCAGTGTTTCCTAGGTATTAGAACAAATGCAGCCAATTATCCAAATGAGAATTGGATGATATACTGTCATGAGTAAATGTACTAAATACTGTACAACATTTGCTACAGTTTAAATAACTAGCACTTACTGTTGTGTCTTGCGAATTATTTAAATAAATTGCATTTATCCATTTTAGTTAAATTTTCTTTTTATGCTTTGTGCTAAATTGGTCTATCATTGTCATTTGGATCTCATTTAAATGTTTAGCATCATCTTCCCAAGATATATAAGAAGTTGAACAACAATGAACCACTTTAGTAACATGGTGAAAACATACACAGACGCCTACACAACTTTATTGTTAAGCAATAATCCAGAAAGAGATCTGTTTTCCTAAAATAGTAATAAAAATCTGTCTATAAATGGTAGAATTTAACTCACTTGTTCCAATATGTCTGCAATCACAACACTTGTGAAGAAGTAGGAGAATCAGGAGCCCAAGAACAACCTTAGCCAAATAGTAAGTACCAGGCCAGCCTGGGCTACATGAGAACCTTTCTTAAAAGCAAAACAAAACAAAAGGCATACTTTAGTTTACTTTTAAACTGAATAATGTGACAGTTACCTTATTTACTACAAACAAAAACTTCATGTTGATACAAGTATATCGTCTTATTTATTTTTCTGAAAACTCAGTGTCCTAGACCCTTTGTCACTTCCAGAGCACATGAAGTACCATTAACAAACTTTGCATTAATGAATTTTAAAGAGATTTAGTAGCCACAGGGGCAGGATGTGTTGGCCTTAAAGAGCTGAGTTATTATAAACACTGTCTGTGTAGACATTTGAAAGAAACAGCGTGGGAGATAAAATTACAGGTTCACGAACCTATTTTTCATCCTTCTCCCACACATATACTCATCTCCTCTCATATTCTTCCCACAAATTTTGTTAAACTCTAGTTTCCTCATAAACTTTTCTGTTAAGTAAACGTATAAATGGTCAGGTGCCGGTCATGCTTGGTGCCCTTTACTGTCTTCCGTCAAGATTCTTCATATCCAAATGCTTAGAACACAAACTCTTACAATTCTAATGTTGTAGACCGGAAGCAAGTTGTGCTGTGAGTAGATACGTGTTCATTTAAGGTCTATGGCTTTGTTGAAAAGGAGGGCTTCAGCTCGTTCATTCTCTCAATCACCTCCTCCTAGCCCCTCACTGTTCTGTTAAGATTAGGCAAGTCCTGAGAAGGGAAGTCTATGAGGAGGAGCACGCATGGAAGGGCATCTTTAAACTCCCATGTTTTCCAAGTCCTTCCTTAATGGGTCATATGCTGCTATGAACAGATTAAGACATCTGGAGAAGAAAAAAGAAACTTTCCTTGTCCTCTATCCCTTGGGAACATCACTTAATCTCTTTTCACTTTTGTTTCTATCTCAATAAACATACTGATAAAAACAAAGTTTTTGAGTAAATCCAGAAGCTTTCTTACAAAATCACTGTAAGCTCCAAATAATTGTGTGGGTGGAAGGTCTTATGATTTTTATTTCCTCAGTAACTACCTAAGAAACAGGATAGAAAATTTAAGCAAGCCAGTAGAAAGGCTGTATTTGCCAAGGTCATACACAGAATTCTAAGAAACTCTTGTCAACATGTGACTTTTTATCATGAAGAAACTTTCAACCAGTTTAATTGGAAAATTAGACTCAATTAAAAATTGTACTCATTTTGAATGACAAAAATAAAAATAAAAGCAGTCAAAGAAGAAAAGAAAAAAGTCTTCAAGCCTGTGTCAGAATACATTAGTTTCACCTGTTGGTTACAAGTTGGTTTTTGGACTCTGGTAAGGACAAAAATGTTAGGCATTTGCTGCAAATGCCTATCTATGGGAAGCTTTCAGCAGTGCCAGCTGGCTAGAGAAGTGCTAGGTAAGAATACTTTTCTGAACAAGGAAAGCACATATCCTGATATTTTGGAGGTTGCATGTTAATGGGTAAAGGTTAGTGGAGATGTAAAAAAAATCATAAATAATTATGTGAGATCAAGATAGGGGCTATGCTGAGAGACAAAACAGGGCCATTGGTCAAAATGACTATTGTGTTCTCTATACTGGATGGATAGAAATTCTGTCTGGATATTCAAGTGTAAATCTTAGTCAACAAAAACAAGATCTCCATTGAAGACTGTACTAAGTATATTCCACGAAAAAGGACCAGACAAATGAACCTGCACAACAAAAGCAAATCCTAAGATCAGAGTGAGATAAACAGTTTTGAAAGTTCAATATGACTGGAGTAGACGCCTCATGAGCTAAGACACTAAGAGAAGCACAGCAGATTGTAATAAAGACTCTCATGTCTTCCTTCCCTCACTTGATATATATTTTCTAATGCTATACTATGTGCGAAAACATGTATTAGATATGCATCAAGAGCCAAGAATTAAAAGCCCTCATGTAACTCTTTTATTCAATGGAGGACCTAGATGGTCAAGGAGAATAAAGGATGGTAGAGCTACTTCTAGATAGTCGGGTCAGGGAACACCTCTGGCCAGCCAAGAATAAAGAACAAGCAGTCATTGTCTGGAGATCTATGGACTTGGGCAAAAGAATGTTAGACAAACCTAAGATAGAACAATGTTCAGAACACAATCGAATGGGAGGCAAATGACAGGAGTCAAGATCCAGAGCCCAGGTAGGAGTTAAGATTTAAGTAGGTCACGCTGAAGATTTGAATTATATTTAAATTTTGTGAAAATCTATTAAGAGTTTTGTTGAGGGAGTAACTTGACCTGATGTATATTAAAGTATTATGGTCGTGTAAAGATAAGGATGTGAACCATTTGTAGAAAGAAAGAAGAGGGAATCACTTGGAAACTCCAGTAAGTGATGCTGGAGATGGTGGTGGACTGGCTTATATTTGTAGCAGTGGAGGTGATAAGATTTGGTGATATTCTGAGTAGGATCTGAAGATGAAGCCGCAAGGTTTGCTAAGACACTGGGTATTACTCTGATAATAAGAAGACCAAATAATTCACAGTCTTTTGTCCAAAGCAATTAGACAAATGAAAGTGCCATTTGCTGATAGTGAGAGGGATACATATAGTACACCATGAGGAATAACTGACTGTTAACTATTTGACTTCAGAATGTAAAATTTGAAGTATCTATGAAATATATATGAGAATTTGTCTCATAAAGTAAAGGAAGAAACTAGAGATCTCAATTAGGATTATTGACATATACAATTAGGATGCTGACTGTGAAATTGGATGAAATCACCTAAAAATGAAGTTGATAGAAACCAGGAGGTGAAGAATATGAATTCTGAATGGATTTGAGGGTAAAGATTAAAAAAATAATAATAAAAAAATTAAAAATTTTAAAAAACTTGCTGATGGATAAGTGAAGGAAAATAAATCAAAGATAACGTAATGGCTTCACCAACTGAGTAAACAGCTGCATCAGCCATCCAGTTGGGAAATAATGGAATAGGAACAGCAATAAGTTCACAGAGCAGGAATAAGCAATAGTCACTTAAAACCCAAAGAGAAAGACATGAGACAATGGTGTTAGAATAACTGGATAGCCATAGCCATGTGCTTAAGAATGAAGTGGAACACTTATATCATGCCACTTCCAGACAGTTACATAAAAGTTAATCACAACCTATATGTAAGAACTAAAACTAGAATAGTCTCAAAAAATGTATAGGTCAGTAATAATGATGATAGACTTGACAAAAATTTATTTTCAGGTATGACACTTCATATGTGAGCAGCAGTAACAAAAGATGAAATGGATTTGTCAAAATTGAAAAAAATACCTTTTGTACTTAAAATACATCAAGAAAGTAAAAAGATAGCCCACAGAATGGGAAAAATACTTGCAAATGTATTTCTAATTTTATTCTTACAATTCAATATTGGAAAGATAACCCAAATTAAAAAAATGAGAAAAAGTTTCAATAGCCTGTTCTCCAAAAGAGATAAAATATATGTATTCCATTAATGATTAATGGTATCAAACATCTTTCTTCTCATGTGTGGCCATGAGTCCATGAATATATATTTAGTAAAATTAGCCTTCTGGGAAATGCAAACCAAAATTACAATGATAGCATTTTATCTCAAGTATGATGGCAGTGACAAATGTTGGGGAGGATGGAGGATTATAACCTTCTTACACAATGACAGAAATGTAAAATGCTGCAGTGGCACGGACAGGTAGTCTGGGAGCTCCTGAAAGTCTTAAATGTAATATTACAATACAACCCAATTCCACTTGTTGATTGACACTAAAAGAAAATGAAAATTTATCCCCAGCTAGCCTGGGGATAAATTATCACTATCTAGACTAGGCTGGCCTTGAACTCCCAGAGCTCTGCCTGCCTCTGCCTCCAGAGTGCTGGGATTAAAAGCATGTGCCACCACACCTGGCTGTCTTACCAAAACTTGAACATGAATGCTAAAAGTAAAATGATTCATAGTAGCCAAAGAAATTGGGATTAAAAGCATGTGCCACCACACCTGGCTGTCTTACCAAAACTTGAACATGAATGCTAAAAGTAAAATGATTCATAGTAGCCAAAGAAAGTAGGAGCAACTCAAATATCCACTAACTAAAACTGGGCAAATAACAGGTAACATTTCTATGATGAAATATTTAACAATGGAAAGCAATACATTACTAATAATACTGTAAGATAGATAATGTAACATACTGTATGACTCAACTGATATGTAATGCCTAGAGGATCAACACCTGTAGAAAGAGGAAGTATTCATATTTACCTATAGCTGACAGGGGAGATGGTTAAGAACACATATCCAGTCACTGATGAAAGGTCCAAGATTTCTTCAGTGGGTATATTAGTTACTTTTCTGTTGCTGTGATAAAATATCATGATTAAGGCAGCTTATAAAAGAAAAAGTTTATTGGGCCTCCAGTTCCAGTGGGATTAGAGTCCATCATGGTGGGAAGCATGGCAGAAGGCAGAAGGAGCAGAAAGCTCAACATTCAGATCTTCAAGAAGACGCAGTAAACAGAGACAATGGGGCAAGGCTTAAGCCCACCCCTAATGACAGGCTTCTTCCAGCAAGGCCACACCTCCTTACCCTTCTAAAACAGCACTACCAACTAGGGACAAAGTGTTGAAATACTCAGAGCCCATCAGGTCATGCTCATTCAAATCACCACAGTGGGTGGTGAAAATATTCTACAATGTAATATAGTGGTGCTTGTACAATTCCGATACAAGAAAACCCAGTGAATTATGGGATTGAAATACAGGAATTGATCAACCTATTAACTGTATCTTAACTTAAACCTTGCCACCAAGAAACAGAAAAGGGGGAGTTCCAAAGCAGGGGACGGGGATATAGGAGAACATCTGGTGGCAGGCACTGTCATGGAGTGAGTTTCTGTTAACGCAGAGGCCAGCTGAGCTCTGCAATGAAGAGTACTGCAAAAATTGGAGGACTGACTATTGGGACTGGCAAAATAGCTACAATGGTGGAGACCCTTCTTGGAGGGAAATGGAAAAAATCAAACTACAATGTAGAGGAGAGAAAAGAAGAAAAAAAAAAAAGGGAAGATTACTACTGAATAGTTTCTTCAGAAGTTTTTTCTTTGAAAGTAAATAAAAGGATGATACAGGATCAAGCTTTTATTTGTCTTTTATTCTCCTTTTGGTTTTGGAGAAACTTTGTTCTCTGATGTGATTATTTCTGTCTATTAAAAGAAATTAATGTCACCAAGGGAGATAGGGGATGGTGCTGAAGCAGAGTAGAAGGAGTTCCATAGTCCCCGTGAATAAGCAATGAGCCTTGTATATAGAGCTGGGACCATTCTGCCAACATATTGAAGGAAAAGTAATCGAGCACAAATGAGACTTTCCAATTACATCACGATGTAGTTCATGAAGATTAGAAAGCATCTTCATAAATGTCCTGAGAAACATTACTTTTCTGTGTATTTGAGGATGATGAGAATTACTTAAAGTTAGTAGCATTCATTGTGCAATCGATAATTGTTTCTGTTAGGATGGAACCAATATTCAGATTTGTGGGGAAATTTCATTTTCCATGTTCTCAGGATGCTCACTCAATCACATGTGAAGTTAGATATTACAGCTCTTTGCTTTTAAGATTTATTTGATGCTTATACATATTATAGAATAAACTGACTAGCTAAACACTAAGACTTGCATATATTCATAGATTAGTAAGATTACCCCCTAAAGGAGCTTTCTCAAAGTACATAGACCACTACAGAAGTCTTTTGTCTACTTATTCACCCACAAGCTTTCACGTCAATATTTGTGCTAAACCCTAATTCAGGCTTTCAGATATGTAGATGAATGTAAGATCCTCCCAGCTCAGAAGGGACTCTTTAGGAGTTGGAGAGGGCTGGGAGCTTACAAGCAAAGAAACAATGACAGTATTCAATGTGTTTGAAAAAGTTCTTACACACATAAGGAAAGGCATAGATAAAGGAATGGAGAGCTTCCTAGGAAGGGTGAATGGAAAGGTATATGATGGTTATATTGTGGCCAGAAAAGGGGTTGGTTATGGGTTCAGTGTTTCAGGAATACTGACACTAACAAGTCTCTGAAGAGGAGTAGGCATTCAAGGCTCAGACCAAAAGTAACTCAGGAATATAACATTTAGTACATTTGGCTTGAATTACACTTAATTTTTAAAATAAAGACTTAGAAAATGCAAAGATATTTAATCTGCTAAGAAACCAAGACATGTTTCAGTAATTTGAAAATGGTTCTTTCCTATCAATAGGGTCACCTTTTCCACACACTCTTGCTGACAGTTGCGATTTCTTATCTTATACACTCTAGTCACCCTGGCAGGCATTGAGTTACTGCACTGTTGTTTTAATTTTCATTTTTCTGATGATTAGTGATGATGCACACTATTATTTAGGTGCTCTTACATATACATATACATACACACACACACACACACACACACACACACAGTAGAGATGGGAGATGATGGACCTGTAAAATTACTTGACTAGAGTAACCATTTCACTATTTATACACATCATGGTGCCCACCTTAGATGCACAGAATAAAATTTTTCTGTTGATGGTGAAGTGATTCATAAATAGTTGTTTTTTAGGCTTCACTAAACAAGATGTCTAATTGTGGAAACAGAATGACTTAATAGTTCCTGTGAGCTGTGAAGCACAGTAGGATAAAGGGCAGCACATGGTAGGAGCTATGGGAGGGCTATTTATGGACTTTGAAAACCCCTAAACTACTATATGCAAAAACATGTTTTTTTAAAAAAAACTTCTCTGGAAAGATAATCTAGAATTTAATGAATTTTTAAGTGATTCACAGAAATAGGTTAAAATTATTTGCTTTAAGGTAAGAACTTATTTTTGTATGTTTTTATGAAGACATTTTACTAACTTAGTAACTTTATTTTTCTTAGTTTTTGAATTAGATT
>NW_008358101.1:8797402-8873914 GCF_000622305.1 Nannospalax galili
AATATCTATAGCAAGGGGGTGCTCAAATAGAAATTCCTGGCTTTTTAAAATTTTTTATAAACATTTTGTTGATTCTTTGAGAATTTTTTACAAGGTATTTTGATCATATTCAGATTCCCTCCCCATCTGCACCTCTACCTTACTAACCCCCAACTTCATATCCGCTATTATTATTTTTTAGGGTCTATCAAGTCTAATTTGTATACCCAAATGTTCTTCGATGTGGGTCCATCCTCTAAAGCATGATCAACTTACCCAGCATCACACCCTTACAGAGAACTGACTTTCCCTCTCCCAGCAACTATAAATTGCCGACAGTTCCTCAGTTAAGGTTGGAGCTTTATGTCCACCTCCCCCATTCTATGCTGGGACTTTGTGCACATTTCACTGTAAGCCTCCACATGGTTTTACATACTAAATAGCAAAATTATTTTTTATTCTTAAAAAAATAAATGGCTTTGGGGGTTGGAGAGATGGCTCAGCGGTTAAGAACACTGACTGTTCTTGCAGAAGACCCAGGTTTGAATCCCAGCACCCACACATCAGCTAACTACTGTCCAGAACTCCAGTCCCAGGGGATCTGACAGCCTCTTCACCTGATTTTTGCCTAGGTACAGCAAACCTCAGCAGAATATAATACACATAAAAGCCTGTACTTGTATGTGTAAAAAAAAAATTAGTTCAAAAATTTGGAAATCAAAATAAATAAAATCTCTCTAAGTGGAAACATGCACCTTAAACAAAGACAATGTCTTATAAAAAAAAATAAATGTATAAATGAGTCTCAGCTTCATTTGTTATCAGGAAGATAAGAAATCAAAGCTCAATGACATTGCTACTGTATCTACAAATGATAAAGAGGAACAACTCCAAGTATTATCAAGAATGTAGAAAAACAGAACTCCCACACCCTTCTGGAAAGAATGTAAATGTGCAAAACTCCTTTGGAAAATTTCTTTATCTATTTAAAAGGATCATAGACATGTCCCATGTCTCACCAGTTCCATTCCTTGGTATAAAGTGGGCATAGATAACATCCATATGTTTACTGAAAGTCATAATGGAAATGTCCATGTTATCCTAATGTGAAATGCACATTAGTGGAAGAAACCACAAATACATGTGGTGCATTCACACTGTAGGTAATTCTGGTATCATTAGCATTCAGTAGAATCACACATTAGGACATTCAGATAGAGAGCAGAAGGAACAATGTACTACAAGGCACAGAAATGGACTGTGGTATAGTCATATCTTGCATATCCATGCTAAGTAGTTCATGATCTGCAAGGATATGCAGCATCATGGATGAGTCTCATCTCAACTCCATACCAATAAAGAAGCCAGACACTGTAGAAGGAACTCACACTGCTTTCATCTTGTTTAATTTGTGAAAATTATTTGAATTGTACATACAGGTACAGGTTTCTATGTGTATTATATTCTGCTGAGGTTTGCTGTACGTGGGCAAAAATCAGGTGAAGAGAACCAGCTTAATCGCTGGACAGTGGGATTAATGAGCTTAATCACTAGACATTAATTAATCAATTAACTGGGATTAATGATCCTTCGTTTCCTGCTCCCATCCTGGTTTCATATTAATTCAATTCTCCTTTTACTTGAATGTAAATTTGATGATTCAAAAATAATCCACGATCTGCAGGTCCATGCTGATATAAACAAATGATAGCGCATGGGCAAACTTGATATAACACTGTGTTTTTCTCCCCATAAATCCATAACCCTAGTCAAGTCATAAGATGATCAAAGAAGCCCAAATGATGAGACATTCCACAAAATAGTTGAATAAACTGTTAAGGCCATCAAAAGCAAGGGAGACCTGAGAAACAGAAACAAGAACAGTCTATGGAGCCAAATATTTAAATGTAATATATGGTATCATGAATGGAATCCTGAAACAGGATGCTAACCAATTTTAAAAAATAGAATAAATACAGACTTTAGTAGTGATTTATGAACATTGGCTCAGTATATTGCTACTGCAAAATATTAAGAATAAAAGAAAATTGGGACAAATTTACTACTGAGCGCTCTCATAATGATAAATTTTGCATAATGGAAAAATACTCCAAAAGTAGCAGTAAAAATGAATTCTCATAATAAGTGCGAGTTATACTTCAGCTGCTAACCAGGTAAGGTAAACCTGGGTGGGATATCATATAATTAATCTTAAGAAAATATAAAGATAGGACACAATGACTAAATGTCATAAATCAATATTCTGTTATAATGCAGGAATTATTGCTTGTCCTCTCTGCAACTTTCAATGGATTTCTAGTGATTAAACCTGGTAAATATGAATTGCCTCTATTTACTCCAACATATTAAGCTGGCAACTTTGCAAGGTATTGGTTGCTAATTGATATTTCAAGTTAAACTTTTTTTATATGTCAAACTTCATGCAAAAAGCTGAGTAATGAAATCTGGAATGTTTTTGGTAGTAATTACAGACTATTAAAAATTAATTTTCACTCCGTTACACTCTTTCAACAAATACAATGGAAACCTCATAGACTTGGAACTGAAAGGGACATTTAAGAGATTAGTTCAGCTCCTTAACTTTATATGAAATATTTGAGTGCCAGTGATTTTGGGACTTGCC
The DNA here is from genome assembly GCF_000622305.1 of Nannospalax galili. Taxonomy (NCBI): domain Eukaryota; kingdom Metazoa; phylum Chordata; class Mammalia; order Rodentia; family Spalacidae; genus Nannospalax; species Nannospalax galili. The sequence goes on from NW_008358101.1 coordinate 8,800,026, forward strand.
CAAGGTCACAATAAATTTGTGAGAAAGCTGAAATTCGTTTATTCAGCTCAACAAGCATCTATGATGCTTCAAGAACTGAGGTAGTTCCTAGACATATAAAAGTGACTAAAATAAAACTTTATCCTTTAATAAGTGGCAATGTGGGCAGGAAGAAGAAAGGGCATGAATGGATGAAGGCAGTGTAATGTAGAGGCAGGTCAGTAAACCTGAGTACAGGATGCTACACCTTGAGCTTCACCTGATCCTGCTGAAGATGGACAGGATTTAAAATTTGAAGAGGGGGCTGGAGAGATGGCTCAGTGGTTAAGAGTCTGGGCTGCTCCTGCAGAGGACCCAGATTCAATTTCCAGCACCATGTGGTGGCTAACTACCATCAGTAAACTCCAGTTACAGGGAATCTGATGCCCTCTTCTGACCTCCACAGGCATTGCATGATAGGGGTGCACTTAGATGCATGCAGATAATACACTCATACAGAAAATTTAAATAATAAATACCAAAAAAAAAAAAATCGAAGAGGCCAGGACTAGATATTCTCAGCAAAGCTGATCACATGTGTCAAAGATGGAAGAGATAAAATGATAATGTGTTTTATGGGAAGCTTCATGCTGTTTGCTGTTACTGTTGGGTAATGTGAGTAGGGAGCAGGGCTAGATTAATCTGAAAATACTGTATCACTAGAGAGGGTTGTGTACCATTCACTAAACAAAACTTTTTTTCTCAGGTTGTAGGAATTTTATCAGCAAAGTCATTATAGCACTCAAGAGGTAGGCTGTAAATGGGTAGTTAAGACAAATCACAGCTGAACTTGGAGAAGAGGAAGTTCATTCAAAAACAGTTTAAGAAATCAAGGACTAGAGAGATCGTTCAGTGGTTATACAGACCTGGGTTCAGTTTCTAAATCCACAAGGTAGCTCACAACTGACTGTAACTCCACTTCCAGTAAATCCAATACCAACTTCTACCTATTTTCACAGGCACCAGGCAGAGAGATGGTGCTCATACATATATACATACATACATATATACATACATGCATGCATACATATGCATAAAATAAAAAATAAAGTCTTTTTTAAAAGACAGAAAGCACATTTTTATTTATGTTTTTATGAATTTTAGAAACTTTATGAATAGTCAAAGAAATGCAAATCAAAGCACCAAGTAAGATACAGTTTTATCCTACTAAACTGTCACAGATTTATACCAATGATTAATATCCAATGCTACTGTCATGCTGGCCAAAGTTTACATTAAAACTATCTTTCTGGAAAATAATTACACAGTTTGAAGATTCTGTAATTTGGATGCCATTTTTTTTCTTCCTTTTTTTTTCCTTTGAGGATGACTTTTGTATTACTTTTGAACCAAACTTTTTCTCCATCTTAAGGAAAGGTGAATCTCAAGTAAATGTGTGGATAAGATTTTCATTCAGATGGTTATTATTTGTTATAAGCATTTTGTGTAAGAAACTTCACAATCCAGTTTTCTTTTTGGCATTGTCTTGTGTGTCTTACATCACTTTAAATCTCCCAAGCAGCCATGTTGGAGATGTCAGGGAAGCTCCTTTGAGAAGAACCATGTAATGCCAGGCGATTCTCCCCTGGATCGGGCCAGCCTAGATAGCAGAACAGTAGGTGTGGTGTGACCCTGGACAAGGTTAGGCAAGCCTCTTCCATTTGTTTTATTCCCCACTTTTATTTAGTCCTGAAATGACCTCCTGTCCTCTTTCTCACTTTCTGGTTCTCTTCTGGTTTAGAAGCATAGGTTCCCCAAAGTAGGTACATGGACAGGGTGCTTACCACTGAAAAGCACATTTTAAAAAAAGAAATACTTGGGGTTTGAGAGATAGTCCAGTGGTTAAGATCATTGACTGCTCTTGCATAGCACCTGGGTTCAATTCGCAGCACCCACATGGTGACAGACAACCGTCTGAACTACAGTTCCAGGGGAATCTGACACCCTCTTCTGACCTCCACGGGCATTTCATGACACCAGTGCACTTACATACATGCAGGCAATAAATAAATAAAAATGGTAAAGTATTTAAAAATAAATATTTTTAAAAAGTGATGATTAATTGGATGAGGGTGAGGTACAAGGGACAGGTGAATGCAGGTGCTGGACAGGGAGTTCAGCAGGACCCAGCCAAGCTCCAAGGAACTTCAGATACCAAGGAGTGCACACTAGCCCTGGGCTCCACTTATCCATTTCAGTTTCCATCTCAGGCTGTAGCTCTGAAGCTCAGCAAGTGAAGCAGTTTTTAATAAACATTCTAAAGAAAACAACCACAAAACCCTTATGCATATCCAGTCTTATCCCAGGACCAAAAATTTCCTTCCTGCCCTACACACATAATACCAAGAAAGATCATTCACATGATTGACCAGAGAGAATCTGCTTCCAGTGCTGTTTTCTTTACTTCTTCACACTGAGGAACTCACCCTATAAAGTGTACATACATGGGATGTACAAACATACCCTATAAAGTGTACCACATGGGATCCATGTACTGACATCCTCACTTAGGCTCTGGTGACTGTGGATGATTTTTCTGTCTGTGGAAAAGGGAATTATTAGCGATGGAATGAATGGAATGGGAATGATGGATGGTAACGATACATGAAAAGCTCTAAGAAAGGCGATCTTAAAACTCATCACACATACAAAATAAGCACTGTGTTAGGTGACAGGCAAGTGAGCTTGAGTGTGGTCATTATTTCACAGTGTGTCTATATGCCAAACATTACATTGCACACTGAAAATATTTACAATTTGTATTTGTCAGTTTTATTGGAAAGCAGTTTTGAAAAAACAAATTTCAGCCAAAACAATTGGATGTCTACCAGAAAAAAAATTAAAGAAAGGACCCTAATATCAAAACATAGAAGACTGGAAAGTTTTCAGGTCGTAAGATCAGTGTGATCAGTTATATAGCAGATAGAACAGGATCCACTAAAAACAAGATCCTTAAGAATATCTATTAAATTTGACAATAGAGAGGAAATAAGTGATTTCAGTGCAGTAATTGTACTGAGGTGGGTTGAGGTTTATGTGTGCTGAAGTAGTGGCTGATTTTCTAGACTATTCTTTGGCAGTTTACCAGAAATTGGAAGGAGAAAAGAAGAAAATATCTAAATGCAGAGACAAGTGAGACTAATTTGCTATTTGATCATGCTGAGTTGTTTAGTACATTTGTAGGCTACAGGGAAAGATGCTGGCTGGAAGCAGGTGTTGACAAAGAAGCAAAATGGGCAGAATCCTGGGGGAAGATGCAAAGGCAATTGAGGTCTGAGGCATGCAGAGGCAGGACTGGCCTCCAAAAGGTGAAGAAATATTTCATTTTCAAACCCAAAAAGGAGGGATAAAGCCTACATAGACACATACTAGTGTACGTGTGAGTTTTTAACAAACAAAATAGGAGAGCATTAGGGTATTGAAAGGGATCTTGCTTGAAGCCTTTGATTGTTATTTCTTTAGTTATTTATATTTGTTCTAGGAAGAAGTAAGGCCATCAGTTGTTAAGAATGAGGTGAATGATTCTCCTAGGAGAGCAGCATTTAGATTAAGTTCGAAGAAAACAGGCAAGGGAATTACAGAGGCAAAAAAAAAAAAAAAAAAGATCAAACTGAGGGTGTTGCAAGTGGGAGACTTAATTTGAGGCAACAATAGTCTGCAGGCTTGAATGATTTTTTTTCATCTGTGACTTGCTACCTAAATCTTTAAAAGCATTTATTAAATATGAACTACAAATATTACTTTAATCCCAGGTGGTAGGCCAATTTATTACTTCAACTTACAGGTTAAATAACTTCCCAAGGTTACAAAGCTGGTTTAAAGCAGAGTACAGGTCTGTCCAACTTTGAAACACATGTTGCTAACCATATGGTATATTTCCTCCCAAGGAATTGGAAAGCTTTAAGAAATGACTGTCTACCCTTGGGGAACTTTTAATGCACCAAAGATCTGGCTATGAATAATCACAAGCAAAAGTGAGAGGTTATTATGCTCAAAAAGCAGAACAGAGTGGCTCTTCACTGTTAACTATGTCTTCAGGGATTCTACCCATAGAACAACAGCTGACTACATCTGTGCTTGTATCCAGCAGTCGGACAGAAGTCTGGCAATGTTGGGAGCTGTGTCTACAGGGACAAGAGGCAGGAGAAGGCAAACTTTTTGTCTCTAAGTATCTGAGGCACAGTGACCGTCCTAGTTTGTCTTTTCATTGCTGTGACAAAATACTCTGACCAATATCAGCTTAGGGAGGAAAGGGTTTACTTGGGTTCCATCTCCTGGGTCACAGTTCATCAGGGAGCCCAAGGTAGGAACTCAGGGCAGGAACCTAGAAGCAGGAGCTGGAGCACAGGCCATAGAGGAATGCTGCTTACTGGCTTGCTCCCCTGGCCCCTGCTCAGCCTGCTTTCTTATGCAACACAGGCCTACCTGCCCAGGGGTGGCACCACCCACAGTGGGCTGGGCCTTCCTACATCACTCAATAATCAAGAAGATGCCTCACAGACATGGCCACAGGCCAGTTCAATGGAGGTAATTCCCCAACTGAGGCTCCCTCAACCCGGGTGTGTCAAGTTGACACTAAAGCTATCCAGCACAATTGACCCCTCGTCAACTTGACACACAAACACATCACTATTAAACCATAACCTTTCCAATTCTCGTCCCCCCAGATATGATGTTAATATCACAACATAAGACATTACAACCTTAAGAGCCCCATAGTCCTTAAAAAATTCAAACACTTAAAAGTCCATAGTCTCTTTTAAAAGTCTCCTAACTGTGGGTGGGCTTCTGTAAAATCCAAAATAAGTACTGTCTTATTTCAAAGGGAAGAATCAGGCACACCTAAGCAAAACCAAAGTCCAGCAAAAGTAGCTCAAGGCTGGACATCTGGGATTCACTCATGATCCTCTGGGCTCCAAAGGGTACTGGCAGCTCCACTGCTCTGACTCTGCCGTCCACAGCACACACAGCTCATCTCTCAGACCTAGACCAGCTCCATTCCACACCTACTGCTGTCCTTGTTGGTCGTCCCATGGTCCCGGCATCTCCAAAAAGCTGGTCTCCACCGAAACTGAGGCTACACCTTCACCAATGGCCTCTTCTTGCCTCTTGGGGTGCAAAGCCTCAGATTCTCTCCATGACCCCTTCAATCCTGGGGTCTTCACTGCAACTGAAGCTGCACTTTCACCTATGGCCTTTCCTGGCCTCTCAGAGTGCCAAGCCTCAGCTGCTCTCTGTGACCCCTTCATGCTTTCAACACCAGAACCATGCAGGAGATTCTTCCACATTACTAAGTCCTGCTTCCAGCAGAGGCTCGGGTCCCCTCTGTGTGCTGACCCTGAGGAATTACCTCCCAGAAGACTTCACCACAGTGATGCTGGTCTCTTGTTACTTACAGCTGATTTATCAGCCCCAGCTAACCAGCATCAATTGTCCCAGTAAAGCAAAGGTTTTAGTTCAGGTTCTGGTCTCTTAATCACAGCTGATCCTTCAGCTCCAGCTGACCAGAACCCACAGATTCTCAATTCAAAATATCACACAAACAGCCTGATAGTCTCTGCTTCCCTTTGAAGCTTCACAAGCCAGGCCTCCATTGTTCCCAACTCTTTCAGTATAACTGTTCCAAGCTCCATAGCAACAAACTCTAAGCACTCAATGGCTTTTCCAGCCCAAAGTTCTGAACACTTCCACAATCCTCCTAAAAACACTGAGGTCAGGTCTGTCACAGCAATATCCCACTCTCTGGTACCAATTCTGTCCTAGTTTGTTTTTTCATTTCTGTGACAAAATACTCTGACCAATACCAACTTGGGGAGGAAAGAGTTTATTTGTCTTACATCTCCTGAGTCATAAGTTCATTAGGGAGCCCAAGGTAGAAACTCAGGGCACGAACTTGGAGGCAGGAGCTGAAGCACAGGCCATGGAGGAGTGCTTCTTACTGGATAACTCCCTTGGCCCCTGCTCAGCCTGCTTTCTTATGCAACACAGGCCCACCTGCCCAGGGGTGGCACCACTTACAGTGGGCTGGGCCCTCTGACTTCACACAACAATCAAGAAGATGCCTCAAGGACATGGCCAGAGGCCAGTTTAATGGAGAAAATTCCCCAATTGAAGCACTCTCAACCTAGGTGTGTCAAGTTGACACTAAAGCTGTCCAGCACAGACCCTGTTAGTAATTATGGATTTCAGAACAAGGAACCTAATAATTATAATCTGCACTTCGAACCTGGCACTATGTAAATGATGTTCATAGATTCAAAATTTAATCATAGAAATGTCATGAAGAAATACAATTGTTTGCATTTCATAGATGAAGAAGCTAGGACCCACACAGCTTATGTAACTTGCCTAAGATTTCGGAGCTAATATGTGATTGAGGAGGCCAACGGGATGACTCAGTGGGTAAAGGTGCTAGCTGCCAGTCCTCACAAACTGAGTCTAATCCCTGGAAGCCAGATGGTGGAAGGAGGGAGCAGATAACTACAAGTTGTTATCTGACCTCCACATGTATGTCATGGCATGTGCTTGCACACCACACACACACACACACAGACACACACATTAATGAATTTTATATAGTTAACAGAAAAGTTACTGAGGCTGAACTTGAAGTCAAGCAGAGTGAGTAACACAGAGTCTTGCTTAGGATGGCATTAAAAAACAAAAAGGCTTTGGTAGAAGGACAAACACTAGCAGTATCATGAAGCAATGTGAGCGACAGCAGGAATGAGAGGGAGGTAGGCAGGGAAGCAGAGACAAAGAGAGAGGAGAGAGAAAATAGTTCTGTTGTTTACATGAACACAGATCCTATGACATCTGTAATGGGGTGAATAGAGTTCCACCCAAATTCATGCCTCTGCAGAACCTCAGAATATGATCTTATTTGGGAATAGGGTTTTTGAGGATATTATACATCATTAAGATAAGATTGTTCAGTGGGTTGGCCCTAAATTCAATGACTGATTGTTTATAAGAAGAGGACAGATACAAGAAGAAGGAGACAGGCTTAAGACAGGGAGACAAGGTGTATCAAGACCCACCAGCAACGTGAAGGATGCAAGCTTGAATTTGTTCCTAAAGTCTTTAGAAGGAACACTGTCTTGATGATGCCTTAATTTGGATTTTTATTCTCTAATATATAAAAGAACAAAATTTGTGTATATATGGTTGTGTGTATGGTGTATATGAATGTGTGTGTATATATGTATGTGTGTATGTATGTATGGGTGTATGTATGTATGTGCATATATGTATGTCCATGTATGTATCTGTGTGCATGTGTTCATGAGTGTGATGTGTGGGCACACATTGTGTTTCATGGTGCATTTGTGGAGGTCAGAGGACAACTGTGGGTGTTGGACCTTGCTTCTCACCTTGTTTGAGGCCCAGTCTCTTTTTTGTTTGCTGTTGCATACCCCAGGCAGCTGATTGGGCATCTTCCATGGATTCCCCACCTCCACTTCCCATCTCACCATAAGCGCACTGGATTTGTAGACCCATGCTACTGTGTACATGTGCAGTTTCCTGCGATGTCTGTGGCTTCTAACTCAAGTACTCAAACTTGCAAGTGATTTCCCTACTGAGCCATCTCCAGGGCCCTAATCTGTTGTTTTAAGAGCTCATCTTTGAGATTTGTTACAGTGCTATAGTAAATTAACATTTTTTTAAAAAATTCAGGTCATTTTCCAGCTAGAATTAAATTCACTTTTATTTATAAACAAAGGAGTGCATAGCTTTTAAGAGAACTAACATTCACTGTTGATGATTCGACAAGCTCTCCTTCCCGGCCTCATTGTGTTCTGCTGCCCTTTGCCTGATAGATAAATCTCATTTGGATCCCTAAGGCAAGTCCTGCCTTCATCTGCATATTGATACTGTTACCAATTCATTCAGTATTTTGAGTAGCAAAGTAAGAGTTTTTTTCTTCCCAATCTGGCAGTAACATGAAGCTAAGACTAACATCATAATCAGACAACCTCTGAATGTACAAAAAGATGTGAAAGTACCCACGTCTGCTTTAAAATTGTCTTTTACACTAACCCCCATGACTGACAGAGTCTGCTTCTACTCAACACTTGAACTGAAGGGGGTTGGTAAGCCAGCCAAGCCAGCCAGCATGAAGGGAGTCTTTTCACATCTTCTTTGAAACTCTGAGTTTTCACAATATCGAACTGTAGAAATTCAGGGCTATCCAAATACAATTAGTTTGAAATGAATAGGAGTTAAAATCCTTTTAGTTTCTAGCCAAATAGAGGCATAGACTTAACTTTAACTCTACCTCTTTTGTTCCTTCGCTGTCAACCGTCTTCTTGATGACGTAGAACTTTGCACCTCATTCTCAAATGCTTTGGGGTCGATTCCTTTTACCATCTATTTTTCAGAGTTGTAAACAAATGTATTTGGGTTTGCTACAGCTTACTACTCAGATTCATCAGGCATACAGACAGCTCTATACAAGTATGCACACAGACATACTTGTATACATACACATGGGCATATGGTAAAGACTGGTCACTTCTGTTCAGAGCTGCTTCCCTATTCCCTATGCCCAGTCCCATATAATGTCTGCTTACTGTGATTTTCTTGAGTGCGTACGAAGGAAACGATTGCCCTGCTCTCCAGAAACCAAAATGCACTGCCAAAAAGCGTGGGTCACTTCCACTTGAAAATTCACTCCTGTGAGAATTTTTATTCTTGTTTGGATGAACTAACAACACAAGGACACAGGGTGCAGGTCTTAGAATTAAGTGAAGAGTTTCTTGAAAACATGTTTCTCCTGACATGCTCCTCTCTGGAAAGTTTCCTATTTCTCTGTCATTCATTTTATTTTATTGCAATACTTGGTTTTGCTATGCATTCATTTAATCACTGACGTACTCCCTCCAAACTCACAGTCTTTTATTTATCTTGTAGAAGGCACTATATATAAAACCTAGAACTGTATCTATTGTTAATCAAAGCCTCATTCAATAAATGAATTGATTGATGCACTCTAGATAACCCCAAAACAAAAGGAGTAAGTGTTAAGAAGAGGGGCACTGATAAAAACTTTAAGTGGAAAAAAACTTTCATATGTCTCTAATGAAAATCCTTTCAAAAAATGAATGATTTTCTCTAACATGCTTTTAAAATAGAAATTAATATGGTTTTGAACAAATAATCTTTGTTTAAAAAAAAGGAAAAAAAAACTACAGGTGGTTGAACTTCAAGGTCTCTTTTAGAGAAAAATCAGAAGAGACCCTGGGAGGACTGGATCGTAATTCTGACAAGTGTTGGAGAAGGGGTTGGCTTCTGAGTATGCAGTCAAAGAGGAAAGGCATTAAAGCTATTCAAGGGCCAGGCACTATGTAGTTATCAGTGGGACATGAAAGGGCAAATAGCAATGGTTTCGCTCTTTAGGTCATTCTACAGAAATTCAAGACTAAGGCCTCGGAAGATAAGCATTTCTAAACCTTGTCCATAAAACTTGATGAGTGGGGCTGCAGAGGTGGCTCAGTGGGTATGCACACTTGCTGTGCAAGTGTTAGGACCTGAGTTTGAATCATCTGCACCCACAGAAAAGCTGTGCATGTTTGGGAACACCTGTAACCCCAAGGTGCAGGGGAAGGGGAGCAGTAACAGGTAGCTCCTGGAAGGGTGCTGGGCAGCAAGTCTAGCCAAAACGCTAAGCTACAGGTTTAGAGAGCAACCATGTCTCAAGAGAATAAGGCAGAGAGCAATAGAGGAAGAAATGCTACGCACTGCTCTAACTCTGCATCTGCAAGCATGGCCACACACCCACCCACACACACACACACACACACACACACACACACATGCAACACATACACGTACACGCAGACATGCACACACTAAATAAAAATTAAAAATAAAATATGACTAGTAAAATAATTCTCTCAGAAAAGGAAAGTTCTGGATTTCCAAGCACCGTCTTTAAAATCCTCTATTTGTACTTTTATGCATACTCTGTGAAATATGAGGCTATAATATAACATTGATGTGTAGTGCAGTGTCATGTTAGAAAAAACTATTTTGTACCAAATTCAAGTTATGCAAGACACATTCAAACAAATGCTTAGATAGTCATCTGGCAGTGGGACATGCCTTGGCCTGTTCTGTCCACGTGGCACCATACATGGCTTTATATAGGAAAGAAGAGAGATTTATTTCACCCCAAATATCCTAGGTATTTGTTTAATGCCAGATGAAGAAATTGTTGAAAGAAAACAGAGGTTATCATAGCGTTGAAAGAAAAGTGGAAAACTAGCTGTACGAATACTTCCCAGGGTCACCTAGTTACATTATAAAGTTCTGAATAAACAGCTCCAGGGAGAGAGAGATTTTCCTTTTCTGAGTTCCTGTGTCTCTGTATTGATGTCTGGGCATCTTTTCAATTTTCCTCTGTTGACTGGGCTGTTTGGGGACTGGAGGCTTCTTTTTCTTATCTGTGGGGAGGAATCTTTTCTAATTGCAGCCTGATGATTTTGCTGGAATGACAAGGTTTGTGTGGGTTTACCACAGAACATAATAGATTGTGTGGCTCACGAAGAACTGAAATATGTCCTAGAGCACCCAAATGACTGGCAAGTATGGAGATAAGATCAGCATTCCAGCATGGGGATCTGCTACATCCCTTTCCTGCCATCATAGCTCTGGTGGCGAGTTCCTCCTGCCAGTCATCCTCCCTCTGTCTGGCTAAGGCAGTGGGCACACATTAAGCAGTGTTCTGATGGATGCTCTTCCTTTAGGGGGAACAAAGCCACGATGTCAGAGGGAGGAGAAAGGAATACAAACTTGCCTGGAAATTTTGAATCTGATGAGCAATGATTTGCAAGAGAAAAGATAGGGAAATAACAGAGGGGGGAAAACATTTGGATGAAAAATGTAGGAAAGGTCCAGTCATTAGACATTTCCAATAATAAAAGAAGTTTTGAAAAAATAGCTGCTGTATTAGTTAAGGATATAGTCACTGGAGAGATGGTTCATTAGATGAAGTGTTTGCCATACAAGCACAGAGACCTGAGTTCAGATTTCTAGCACCCGTGTAAAAAAAGAAAGAAAGCCAGTAGGGTGGTAGACCTGTGATGCCAGCATTGAGGAGTCAGAAACAAAAGGATCACTGAGGTTTGGTGACCAGCTAGTCCAGCTAAATCAGTCAGGGGACTCCAGGTTCACTGAGAGACTCTGTCTCAAAAATTCAGGTGGAGAAATGAGTGGAAAAGATGCACACATGTACACGCCTACCACACACACACACATACACACACACACACAGAGACACACAAATAAATAAAATGGCAAAAAGGGCTGGGCATAATGGTTCAAACCTGTTATCCTAATACTTGGGAGGATAAGACAGGAGGTTTGCTATTTCAAGGCGGCCTGAACAGTGTATTACAGTGAGAGAGAGAGAGAGAGAGAGAGAGAGAGAGAGAGAGGTTTATTTATAGTTTATTTAGATCATGGTATCCAGAATATTATCATTTAACATGGTTATTATTGTATTTCCTAAATGCCAGTGAAATTTCTCACATTTTGATACCGAATGTTAAAGCTCCAGTGTGTATTTTAATACTTTAAGTTTGGATCATCCACATCTAAGTGGTCAATAACTGCATGCCATGAGTCAGTATAACATCAGAACTCTTATGGATAATGAAGCACTATTTAAAATGTTGAACATGCTTAATACATGCACAACAGAGAGTTCATGGCATGAGGTCCTGGTGGAGGCTGTTTTACCTGGGAAGGCCAGTTTTTTCCTGTCAGTTTCCCAGTAGAGACACCTGTCTCATCATCATGACCAGGACTCTAGATCTCAGTCACACAGGGTAGTAAAACTTGATTCCTTCAAGTTCCTAAAGTTGATTTACCCTAAGTTCCTAAATGCCACTGGCAGAATTCTAAGAGACTTGTGTATAAAGATGAGTGGCCCATTCCATTTGGTGACTCATGTCAGGATGGCTGTGCTCTGGTATCATCTCTACAAACCATGATTTAACTCCTCTCACCTGTGAGATAAACTCTGCTCCTCCCCATCTGTTTTTAAAGAGACAAAAACTAAGAATATAGGGTATTTTTGTATTTTTAAATAATTAAAGGGAAATGAAAAGAATGTTTTTAAAGAGACAAAAAGTAAGAATATAGGGTATTTTTATATTTTTAAATAATTAAAAGGAAATGAAAACATAATTTTGCGATAGATAAAAATGTACTACATTAAAATTTCATTATCTATAAAGTTTTATTGGAACAGAGCCTCACTTATTCAATTAAGTATGGCTTATGGCTGCTTTTGTACAGTAATAGAGGAATTGAGTTGTTGCTACTGATACCATATGGCCCACCAAGCCTAAAATATTTTCTTATCTAGTCCATTTCAGGATGTGTTTGTCAACCCCATGTTGTCTATGTACATTCAAAGAATACAGTATTCAGTCCCATATCCATGTAATTCTAAGTCTCTGCTGAAGCCTACATATCAGTGTTAACAATAACAACAAGAAGCAACAAAGATTCGAATCTGTAGCTAATCGATGCAGGAAACCAAAGCAACCAGGCTTTATATGGGGCATGTGCACTGGGAAGAACAGAGTGAGGAAATACCTGGCATCTCCATCCTCAGTCTGGACCTGTCAGCATAGAAGCTGAGCCACCATGCCAAAGCACATTCTTCTGAGTCAGAGCTCATCCCTGTTCATATTTACCTCGGTGACCTTAGTGTTCCACCTCTTCCAAGCTTCATCAGCTCCTTTGCCGACCGACAATTTCTTTCATTGCGCTCATCAGTTAATCCAGGCTTATCAGCCTGGGGGCCATTCTGTCCCTCTCTAACATGATTTTGTTTGTCTGAGTCACTATTTGTAGCTTTTTACATCTTCCTTAAGGCCAATCTGATTTTCCTTTCCTTTCCTTCACCCCCCCTTTCATTTTTACTGGCTCCAAATATGTTTTGCTTGCCCCTAAGCCCTCTACCTTAAAAAACTTATATTCTGACTGTTGTTTCCTTCAAGTTTCTTTGAGTCTACAGCTGGCATGTACTAAGCTACTTGAGTTTGATGGATTGGTTCATAAGAAGTTGAATAAAACATGAATGGGTAAGAAAGAAAAGTTAGGTAAATGCAGAAGAGTTTGTGTAATATATATTGTTAAGTATAAAATTACAGTGCTTAACTTTGAATGTTATCTTTCTTGTTTTCCATGGGCAGTTCCATGAGAAGATCATTTGTCATCCTTACACTACACTTGGGATATCTGGGTGATGGAAAATTGACACCTACTTTACAGTGCAGTATAAGGATGACATCAAATACAGTGGCACCTAGTGTGAATAGCTCCTTAATAGAAGACTCATTCCTCCTCCCTCTGTTTCACTAAGGAATCCTTTTACACTTAAATGGTCATAGTTGTTTATAGGTGTAAATGTTTTTATCTTATTTATTAAATTACACAGCTCATAAAAATATTAAAGATTACTTGGTATGCATATCTTAAAATAATTCTAAGGTCTTATTTAATTTTATTCAATAAAAATCTGTAATAATTGATTTTCTCATTTATAATAAAGTACCACATAACCTATTCATTTTGTGGGTCCTGTCTCTTTTCATACAACATTGCATTGTATTTTTTCATCAAACAATTTTTTTGTTTTATGATGAAAAATTACTTTATTGCAACTATGTTTCATATTTTATATACCTAGAGAAACAAGGGTTTACCTGAGAAAGCATTGTACTTTCCTATTTGATGGTTCCAAATAGTCATAGATATTAAAAGCCTTTGACCTTAGCTTCACTTTAGAATTACCCGAGAAGACACTTCAAGAAGCCAATGCCAGGTCCCTTTCAGGCCCTCGACTCTGAGCAAGGAGCCGCAACCTTGTCTGTTTTGTTCTGCTGGATGGTACCAAACTATGGCCAAAGCTGGGAGCCACTAGTTGATCCTGCCCTCTGTGTTTATCATATAGAATAAATGAAACCCAGCCATTATATAATCAGTGGCCCTGTCTGCCCTTGGATGAACTGGAGCTAGAACCAGTCTTGCTACCGCTGTGCTGCTGTTCCAGGTTACCAGTGACCACAAAACTTCTCTAAGTGAGATACTGCTCACATTAATTTAAAATCCACATCAGTACAACAGAGAACCAGTGATGAAAGACTTAATATAGGTGTGTGTGAATATATGTGTGTCTGTATGTGTGTTTAATTTTTAATTGGATTCATTGATTACATTTTAAGAATTAGATATGTGACTTTTAATATTAGGTCTCTTGTAAGGTAGACAGATTCCCATTTGTTTCAATAATAGTGAGTCAGTTTAACATATTTTTATGTCATTCCATATTATTGAATGTTATTCAACTTATTAAAATTTACCACAGTGGCCACCTCTTGTTTAATTACGCACCAGTTATCATCCTTCTTTGAATAGTCATATTCCAGTTTTTCTTTTGGCTAGTAGGAGAGAGTGGATGCACAAAGAAGATGATAGAGTTGCATTAAGTTACACAGCTACTGAGCATCAGGAAGTGAACCAAAATCAAAGAACACATTGGCTCATCGTATTTTGGTATTTTAAAATTATATTCTTGTGCTTTACAACCATTTGCCTCTTTTTTCCCTGAGTGTATTAACATCTCAATTTATTTTGTCCAACTATTAATTAACCCAATTTCTTTATTTAGAAAACTGGAGAAAGGCAGGAAAGGTGGTTTATAAATATTTTATGTTGAACTCCATAGTGAAAAATCATGAAAGTCATCTAAGTAAGATTCTTCTGGGCTGTCTCCCTGATACCTTCACTGAGTGGCAGTGAAAGGGAGGGGGCATTTGGTTTTGTTATGCTATTAGGAGGCTGGGAGGAAAGGATCCCTTGGATAGGAGTTAAGATCACAATGTACTTACATTTCACAATGGGTCATTTTGTAATGAAGTTGGATGGGTCCCAATCAAGAGAACAGAAAAATAGTGTTGAGATGAGGGAATCCTGTGGTGACCAAACATAACTAGGGTGAGCCTCAACTTGTCCTGACAACTGTTTAACATAACTTGCATGTCAGTACAGACTCCATTAAAATGTTGATTTAAGCATTAACACTCTCTAAAGAAGAATTCTTGATGGTTGAAAAGTTATACTGAGAAGCTTTTCTGTATTATTTCTTGAAATCTGGCCTTCTGTATTCTGAAGAATGGCAGCGCCCACAAGATAAGCTTGTGAAGTCATGGAAGTTTCTCACTATAAATGAAAAGGACCCTGGACCCCAGCTAAGGCTACGTGGTACAGGGCTTGTCTTACACATAATTCCCAGTTCAATTCCTAGTCCTGGCATAACAGAAATAAAAAAATAAAATAAAATAAAACAACAATGAAGATGGAAGTTGAGAGAGAGAGCTAGAGAGAGAGAGAGAGAGAGAAGTAAATGCACTGGAACCAGAATGTGACAGGTGAGATTAGTGGTCGAAGCAATTTGGCATAGTAGAACTACAGATTAAATATAGAAAAATTTGTATAATTGTTTTTATTTTGAAAACTACAATCATTTAGAAAACTAAGGGAATTAAAGCACAAAACATTAAACATTTAAAAGCAAAGTGCATATTCATACTTTATGTGTAGGAGTGATTTGCCTGAGTACAATGACTGTGGAGGCCAGAAGAGGGCGTCAAATCTCCTGGAACTGAGTTATGACTTTTTGTTAGCTGCCATTGGGTGCTGGGAACAGAACACAGGTCCTCTGAAAGAGCAGCCAATGCTCTTGACAGCTGAGTCATCTCTCCAGCCGCAAGAGTATAATTTTTAAATAAAATAATTATATTCAAAGTTGTTTATTTGAAAAATATTTCTACAGCATCTTCTCTGTGCCAGAAACAGAACATTCTAAGTCTGGTGTAAGAATGGCTATCAGGCAGACATTGGACCTAGTAACTACCAGTGGTTTACATTCTAGTAAAGGGAAGCCATTAGGAAACAGTCAACAAGTCAACAAAACAGGATTACAGCAGCTTCTTAAGTGCTCCCAAGGAGATAAACAGGATGTGGTCACAGAAACTGACAGTGACCACATTCTTACCGGTGGGTGACAATAACGTCTTCCATAGATACTCAAGGAGGATTTTGTAGAAGAATGATATTCGAAGAGACTTCTGAAGCCAAAAATAAGCTGCACCATGCAAGCTCAGGGAGGAGCATGTCAGGCTGAGGGAATAGTTTGTATAAATGTTCCAGACAGAAGCTTTACTACAGAGAGTAACATAAAGGAGCGAGAGTGCACAATAATGCACACATGCACACGCATCACACATACATGCACATGCGTGCATACTGATTGAGACAAAATTGCAAGCAGCAGCCTAACTAGCACCTAGAAATCAAGATGGATAAATTGACTTCATATTTAATATTTTCTAACACCTTTCTTTTCCAACATTCACTCCCTTTCCTAATCACATCTAACTTGGGAAAACACAGAAAGTATCATTGGAAAGACACAGCATTGTGTCTTGTCCAGAATATTTCATCAAATGAACGCTGCTGACTCTTGGTTTGTGGGAGTTTTTTGAAATTCATCCATTTAGAAATAAATTGTTTCCAAAGGTGTTATGTGAAGAAAGAGAAGACCTCTATATTTTCATGGAAAGAAAATTAATACATACACTGTCTGAACTGAGATTCATAGTAAATAAAATTTTTTGGATAACAGGAATATTAAAACCTTTTTAAGCTGCATTTTTTACCTGTGGTGGCAAATCAAATTGTTCCGTACATGTGATTCTTTAGAGGTGAAGAAAGCTTTTTCCTTTTATAGTAGAACTTTTCAACTGCTTTATTTTTCTTTTTTTTCTATATCTCACATTATATTTCTTTACCACATCCATTTATTTCTGTAGATCACTGTTCATGAAACTTCTTAAATATCCCTTGTAGATCACTGTTCATGAAACTTCTTAAATATCACTTTAAGGGGCTGGAGAGATGGCTTAGTGGTTAAGAGCACTGACTGCTCTTGCAGAAGACCCAGGTTCAATTCCCAGAATCACATGGCAGCTAACAATTGTCCATAACTCCAGTTCTAGAGGAATCTGGTGCCCTCTTCTGATTTCCACTGGCATTGCACCACATGGGTGTACTTACACACATGCAGGCAATACACTCATATACATAAAAATAATAAATGAAATTTTAAAAAATCGCTTTAAAAGTTCAAGCTTCTTGTTCGTGCTGTTTCTGCTTTGTCTGGGAAAATCTTACCATGTCATTCACCTTCCTTTGGAAAAACAGTAAACACCAGAGACCTCCTGTTGTGCTGCTATTTTGGAGTCAATGATTATCTAAGTGTTTTACAAGCAAATCAGTTCTTGATAAAATAAATCTTCAAATAAACATAGTTATTAAAATACCTGTTTTCTACAATCACAAACCATGAGCATTTCAATGATGGGTCATATGTTTCTCATGTTAGTTTGAATTTTTTCAATGGACTTCAAGACGCTGTTTCAATTCAACCTGCCTCTGGTGTTTTATGTGCCTTAAAACTTGTTGCTACTCTTTAATAACTAGGAGAGCATAGCTGCAGGGTTCCAATTACTCTGGCAAAGGAACCTTATTACATTGTCTCCAAGTAAGCATGTAATTAACATCTCTATTTCAAGACCATCTCAGCAAATTCAAAACTCTGAAACTATCCATACACGTTTAGGAATGCATATGAACACTCCTGATGTCTTTATTGTGATGTCTTTATTGCTTCACACAGTTATGCAAAAGGGATTTTTGGAACAATATTCTATACTTTAGCATGGGTTAAAATGTTTTACTAGGACTAAATATACGGTGCAAAATCAAATGTGTAATTTTAAAGTGCCTCTGTGAGGATAAGATTCACCTCTCCCTTGGGGAGAGTTCTTGTGCCTTTTTAAAAAAAAGATTTGTTTATCTTTATTTTATGTATATGAGTGTTTTGCCTGCAAGTATGCAAGTGCACCACATGTGTGCAGTGCCTGTGGGACCAGAAACAGGTACCAAATTCCCTGGAATTGGAGTTACAGAAGGTTGTCAGCTGCTGTGTGGGTGCTGGGAACCAAACCCAAGTCTGCTGGAAGAGCAAAAAGATCTCAACCATTAATCCATCTCTTCATCTATGGGAAGAGCTTTTTAAATGGATGAGCTATTGGTGGTCACAGTGTCTGGACAGAGGTCAGCTATCTAGAATACATGTTGAATACTTCCCTGGACACGTATTGGTGAAAGGTCCATTTACAATCATCTGAACTCAAGTTTAATTTCACTTACAAACAAATAAAAATTTGTATAATCTAATACTTCCTGAATTTTGTAGGAATCAAACTAATGCATAAATCAAAAGGTAGCTGTAGTTACTTCTGCTCAAAAGTTTACCAAGAGTTGTTTGCCATTTCCAAAAAAAATTTAAAAATCCCCTTGATGACAGCACAGCTTGTGGTATTTGAGTTGCCAATAAAACATTCCCACATTTATTAAACATTTGCAGCAGCTGCAGTTGAGAGAATTCTGTGGATAGGTGCTATCACCCAACAATTCAATTACATTTTCTCAATAGAAGTACCCTGTCCAAACATTTAGTGACTGAAATATCTTATCGCTATAAATTACTTTCCTAATGTATTATTTGATATAACTTGTACAAGGAGGGAATTATGTTCTTAAACAAAGAGCTGGTGAGTGATTTTGTTTATTGGTTTATTTTTAGTATATCACAAGGACATTATAAAATGAGACTGTTTTAAAGACCTTTGTGATATAAGGTTGTGAATAATTCTAAAATATATCTTGCCCCCGAAGAGAAAGAAAAGGGTGTATATGTATACACATGTTCACTTCAAACAAAGAAGGAAAAAGAAAAGGAAGAAACACAGGAGAATTAGCTTGATTTCAGTCCTTTATGTGCCGGGCTCTGGGGCCAGTGCTTTAAATGTATGACTTCATTTGTGTGCATGGCACTGAGAAATGCCGTGTGTGCTTTGAATCTTGTGACCCTGTAGTGCCACATTCAGAGTCGATGCTTGACATTTGGATAGAACAGAATAAGAGATGTGTAGATGACTATTCTTGACATTGCTGGGATGTTAGAATTATTTAAAAGTTCCATTAAATAAGTGGCAGTCTCAGTCTGATTTATGGTAGTTAATGAAATTTTCACCAAGACGCATAATCATAAAATTTGAAAAAAAAATCATAGTAGACGTATATAGGAATTTGTATGCATATGAATATCCATGCACGTTGGTACCCGCATGCTTTCTATTTATAGCTTTTGGGACACATTTGCAAGTGATAAATGAACATTGAAATGCTACACATATGTTTATATCTACTTATAGTTATGGAGTTGTTTCAAAAAATGGTAACTTCTCTGAGCCAAATCTCAGGCATTTGGAAAGGGCAAAAAAATTAAAATTGCTAAGATAAGCTAAAGACAAGAAGAAAAAGCAAAAACTGATATGGCAATAGTAAATTTGACACAATAAGTGTATGTATGAAATAAAATGTATCAGAATTCATTACTAGTCCATTGTTGGTTAACTAGTTTTTAAAAACTGACAAGGGTGACTTTTAATGCATAGATATAGTCTTGGGGTTTTTAAATACTAAAGATAATTTTTTCTATAAAATTTCACACATATCAATGTAGATCCATTGTAATTTTGGATAAGTGATTTCCCTACTTTTTTAAGATGACCAAATAAAGTTACAGATTAATGAGGATTATGTGACTGGGCATCTTGTTTTTTACTGGACAAAGCATTGCTGTGAGAAGTAATTAGCCAAGGTAGGTGCTGAGTTCTGAAAAGAGGTATCTTTGTTGAAATGGTCACATTTTTTAGCCATTGCAACAAATTTGAAAATAGCAAAGATCATAAAACCTCTGTGTTAGGTTTCCTTTGTTTCTAAGTTTCAGAAACATGAATGAATAAACTGGTTTAATCAAGAGAGAGAATATGGGGCTGGAGAAATGGCTCAGCCAATAAAGGCACTTGTTCAATCCTCAGGACTCATATGGTGGAAGGAGAGAACCAACTCTAACAAATTATGCTCTGACCTCCACATATGCACCCTGACATGTGTGTACCTTACACATCATGCACACACACATACACACAACATACACACATGTAGAGAGAGAGAGAGAGAGAGAGAGAGAGAGAGAGAAAGAGAATGAGAATATAATAATTATAATAATTAAAAGTTAGAGAATGTGTTAGTTTATCTAATTGGAAAGTCTAAGGTTACTACTTGTTTCAGGTGTAGCTAGTTATGAAAGTTAAAAGTGCATCATATTTTTCTTGGCTTTGCTCTTCTTTCAATGAATTAACTCTGAATTGATTTTATGGTCTAAACTAGTCTCAACATAGGAGTTATCAAAAGTACTTTGTTTAGGGGCTGGACAGATGGCTCAGTGGCTGAGAATGCTGACTGCTCTTGCGGAGGACCCAGGTTTGATTCCCAGCACTTCCATGGCTGCTAACAACCATCTATAACTCCAGTTCCAGGGGATCTTATGCCCTTTTCACCTCCATAGGCAATACAAGATGAGAGTGCACCTGCCTCATGCAAGGAATACACTCATACACATAAAATAATAAATAAAAAAAATTTTTTAAAAGTACTTTGTTTAAATTACTTTATCCAATTAGAAATGGAACTAAGCAAACAAACATAGACGTTTTTCCTGTCTTTTTATTTCTTTGAATCAATCTGGGTCACATGCCCTTGAGGTAGATACTATGGTTTGGGAAATGGATGATTCTAATTGGTGTGACCAGGGTCCTGTGCCTTTAAGTAAAAGGAGAGATGTTGGACTTTGGCATCTGCAGCACCAGAACTTGAACCAAAGGCACAAAGGAAATGAGATTGTCTACACTTTAACCATGGGTGGCCTAACACAGGAAGGAGCCCCAGAGACCACGAAAGCTTGTTTCAAATATATTGCAGTCACGTAAACCCTAATCTCACTCTTTCTCTTCAGATGTAAGAATACATAGTTAGGAACTGACAGAATTTCAGGACTCAAAGGATTAGGAACTGACATAGTTAGGAACTGACAGAATTTCAGGACTCAAAGAGCTCTTGGAAAGGTGTAGTTGAACATCATCACTTTAAATATTTTTCCAGAGTTTGTTCACCTTTAAATTGAGACCTGCTGATTACAAGAGCTGGTTATCATAGATAGAACATGAGAAGAGCTGTGTAGAATATGAATCAGAACTTTATTAAGAATATTCAGTGTGTAGCTGAAAGATATTTTAGAAATTGCATCTTGATTTGGATGGCAGTAATTATTACCAAGTTTATATAAAATAAAGAAAACAAACCATGCATCATCTTTTCCCCCTTCCCAGCCATGTTATCACTGATGAAATGTCTGTTATTTTAGTAACTTGCTAGTCTAAAACATTTACTGAGAGGTAATTCTACCTTCTTTTTCTTGTATTTCAGTTCCTAGGACCAAGGTTTGTCCTAATTACTGCCCAAAGGCATAAACCCTGCTACTAGAAAACAACAATTTCCATAAATATATGCACATATAAATATTTGCATTTACAGGGCTGGAGAGATGGCTCGGCGGTTAAGAACACTATTCTCCCAGAGGACCTGGGTTCGATTTGCAACACCCACATGGTGGTTAACAACTGTCTGTAACTCTAGTTCCAAGGGATCCAACACTTTCTTCTGGTCTCTTCAGGCATTGCACAAACATGGTGCACTTACATACATGAAGGCAAAATACTCATACACATAAAATAAATACAAGTATTTTAAAGTTGCATTTACCTATTCTAAGCAATTCATTACTAAATATGAATGGAAGCAGTTTTTAAAATATGAAATACACAAAAACCCAATAAACAACATTAAATATATTTTGAAGTAATTGTTGAGGGTCTTGTAGTTAAATATTTTACAAGTTAATAATCTCCCATCATTTGAGGTTTTATCATTGTCATTGCCAGTTTTTTAAAAAATATTTTATTTAATGTGTATGGTTATATTGCCTGCTTATATGTAAGTGTACTCGTGTCACACAATGCCCATGGAGGTTAGAAGAGAACATAGGATTCCCTTATGGAACTTGAGTTACAGATGATTGTTAGTTAGGAATCAAATCTGAGTCCTCTACAAGAGCAGCCAGTGCTCTTAACCATTGAGCTACCTCTCCAGGCTCTCACTGTTTTGACTCCACATCTGAAAATTACATGACTGTCTGCAATCCCAGCAGGAACCCTGACAATGAGGTAAAGCAGGTATCATATTTCAGAGGTCACACTGGCTCACTGGGAACCAAAGGAACTCCTTTGTATATGTAACTGATAATTTTAGTTTAGGAGAACTAATGATAAATGAGGCCAAGGTCAGGGATTTGTTCTCTGGAAATGCCCTTAAGCACCCTGGATTCAAGGCCACAGCCTTTGAAGGCACTCTCTGTCTCTAAGGAAAGTGAGAAACCAGAAGGCTATGAACAGAGGAAGATGATGACTCGATGACTTGCTAGCCCCTAGTGTGCTAAGGGTACACTGTGCAGCACACTGTCCTATACTCTCTTCAGGGACATTTACATCAAAACTAAGAATTACAAGACCATGGCATTTTTGCTGACCCATGAAAGATTATTTAAGAATTCAACATAATTAGATGTTTTTGTCATATTTAGACCATAATATTAAATTTTGTAAGAAATACTGATTTTTCAAAATCCAAAGGTCAAAAATTGAAATACAAATAGACGCTATAATAGGATTAAAGGGCAAGAAAAGCTAATGGTGAATCTGTTCATTGACTATAATGAGATTATTCCTAGGCAGATGAGCCCTTAGTTTACACAAGAAAATGAGCTACACACAGCAGAGATGTTACATTGTAATTCTATGAACTCAGTGGCTCTATGGTTTCATGAAGATGCCAGTTCTTATTTTCTTTAAGAAATCAGAAATAACTGTGGTAGGCTCAGTAAAGTCTCATGGAAAAACTAGAATTTTGCTAAGTTTAAATTTAACTGTAATACCTAATTTACTAATGTTAGAACAGCATATGAAATTAAAATTCATGATTATGAACTCTACCATTTTCATATTATTTTATTTATATTTGTTTTGAGTGTTTGCCTGCATGCACATAAGTGCAGCCATGTGTGCCTGCAATGCTCATGGAGGCCAGAGGAGAGATCATCATGGAACTGGAATTATGGATAGTTACTTGCTACCATTTGGGTATGGGGAACTGAATTCAGATTCTCTGGAAGAGCATCCTATGCTGTTAACTGTTGGGCTGTCTCTCTAGCCATGAACTATTACATTTTAAAAATTTTACAGAAATTTTCAAAAAAAAGGTATTAGATGGTAGTGAAGATTGGTCTAGAACTCCATTGGTTGTGCTCTCCAGCCCTCTACAATCCTACGGCCCCAGCCTCTCAAGTGCTGTGACTACAGGCATTGAGCCCACCAAACCCGGCTTATCAATTATCAAAATCTTACATAAAAATACTATTCTTTTGAGTTTTACAGTTTTTTTATTGAAACCTTATATATACATTGTTGACTGTAGAATTCTAAAATCATATTTTCCAAAATTTATCCCAAACCACAGAATTATTATAGCAAAGGAAAACACAAGTCACTTAATTCGGTTTTCAGTGTTACACAGTGAATTATTTGCTCATTTGGTGAACATTACCCCATTTGCTGCTTTACCTTCTTCATCATAATCATCATCATCTTCAGTAGCTTCTCCAGTAAAGCATAACACTATTCTTGGGATTATATGCTCACATAAAAAGTGACCAATTTCAAAATCTGCAGCCGGTATAGCTTCCGCATCATCGTCATCATCCAGATCTCCACTCTCAGGAACTCATTCTGTAAGTCTTCGTTAACCTTTCATTTGTGAAATATACTTTGGGTTCAAAATGAAATTCTAAGATAGATCTCATAGGCTCACCAGCATCTGAGAACATCACTTTAATATCTTTCAAGTGCTTCAGAATAGCTTTATCATGTTCCTGATCCATGTCACTCTGTAAGTTAACAGTCAACCCAAATTCAGGAATTCCTTTAGGGTTTTGTCTTTCTTCATTCTTTCTCTCATCTTCCGTCTTGGCCTCTTCTTTCAGCTTCCCCAAAACTTCATCTTCCTCATCTGGTTTCTAGTCACATTCTTCTGAGGTTCATGAATTGCATTAACGATCTCAAATTGCTTATCAAATAAAGACTGATAAGAGAACCGCATACTTCCTCATAGAATTTGTCTTCTAAATGAACGTTTAACTTGAAGATTTTTGAGAGCATTCACTAGTCTTTTGACTACCTTAGGCAAGCTTTCAATGTATCCTATTGGTGTGTCTACCAGACCATGAAGTCTTTCTCGAAGGGTTGCAAGAATCTGAGGATTTTGCATCATCTGAACAGCCAGCTGACATGCTTTGATTTTCGTTTCTTCACCCATTTCTTATTTTTCTAATTTTTCAACATCATCCAAATCTTGATCAAGTTCAGACTGTTCTTTGTTGTTGATATCGGCCACCTTGTAAGAACTCCAAATATCAGAGGCTCAGGTGCTGAGCTGGGCAGCCAGACCTGTGCAGGCAATGACTCAGGGGAGTGGCGCGGAATCGAACCCGGGTCCTCTGAAAGAGCCCATTTCTCTTAACCGCTGAGCCATCTCTCCAGAAAATAAATATTTATTTTTATTTTACATATATGAGTGTTTTGCTTGAGTGTATGTAAGTATACCCGTGTCCTGCAGTGCCTGAAGGGGCCAGAAGAGGGCATTAGATCCCAAGGAAGTGGAGTTACAGACAGTTGTTAACTGACATGTGGGTGCTGGACCCAGGTCCTTTGCAAGAACAGTCAATGCTCTTAACTGCTGAGCCATCTCTCTAGCACTCATAAAATCCTATTTTTAATAGCTACATTGGCAAGTACATCTTGTATGCTAACAGAGCACAGCCAATTAAATTAGTGTTTTCATAGTGGTAATATTTAGTGCAATTGAGGTTCTAACTCTGTGAATAATGTAACTATCAAATTAGGAAACTAAACTAGACGTTTATAGTGTAGTGACTTATTCCATCAGCTTTAATGGATATTTGTATTGTAAATAAATAAGAAAATAAGTTTCAAAATTTGGCTCTTGCTATAGTTTGGCTATTAAATGTCCCCAAGGCCCATGTGTGGTAGGCTTGGTCTCCTGGATAACTGTACTGGAGGATGGTTGAACTTTATGATGTGGTGATTTGTGGAATTCCTTTGGTCACTGCAGGGAAGCCTTTAAAGGGAACTGTGGAACCTCTTTTTTCTTCCCGTTTTGTTTCTTGGCTATGAGTCAAGCAGTTGCTACATGTTCTGTGCTATCAGCAATTATTGCCCAGCACCCGCTAGAGGATGGGTGCAATGGGCCTGCCCAGTCATTGACTAGAACCCCTAAAACATGGTGCCCAAATTAACCTTATCCCTCTAAAGTTATTTATCTCAGTGACAGAAAGCTGACTTACAACTAGATTCGAGGCAGGAAAAATTCAATATATTATATAATATGTTCATAATACTAAATCATTAGGATACTATTTACAACTTTTTAACTTCATTGATTTTTTTATAATCAATACTTTCTGTAACCTGTATAAGTTACCACAAATCGATACTTGAGTGCCACAAATGAGTGTCTCCATGTGTACGCTTCTAAGCCAGTTACTATGGAGACAAAGGATGTAGAGATCATTGAGCATCTTGCTCTCAATGCCTCATTTCCAAGATGATAACAACCAAAAGTCATTTCTAAAAGAGACTGTGGCCATGTATTGCCTGTGTGTGCCTGAGGACAACATCATTTTCAGAACATAGTAAAGGCCACACCCATGGGGGACATTTCTAGAGTGACTTTCTGAGGCTTAGTTCTTCCCAAGGTCTATGTGAATCTTCAGTCCTGCATGAATTTGCCGTTCTCAGCAAAGTGGTCAGGAATCAATCTTGTGAAGGCAGGGGAGGATGGTGTCACCCTCTAGAGATTTACACTCCTGGGTGCTGCACCACCACATCCACCAACACGTGTGTAAGGAGCAAGGTCTGAGGGCCTGAAGAAAATCTACCCTCTGGGGAAAAACAATCAAAAGAAAATGATAGCTTAAAAAAAATCATAGATTAGGGTTAGGGAGATGGCTCAGTCAGCCAAGTCCTAGTTGTGCAAATATGAGGACCTGACTTTGGGTCCCCAGCACCCATCTAAAAAGTGAAGAGTGAAGAGTGTCAGTGCTCTGTATAACAGCAGTATTGGGAGGGAGAGATGGAAGATCACTAAAGGTCACTGACCAGCCAGTCCAGACTAGCTGGGGAACTCCACATATAATGAGAGATGCTGCCTGAAAAAATAAGTTGGAGAACAACTAAGGAAGACACCCACCATCAGCACCTAGTCTCCACATATATGTATGCACACATGAATGTGCCATGGAACACACATATGCACACACACACACACACACACGCACACACACACACCTTAAAGAATGAGTAGCCCAGAATGGATGCAAGATGTAAAATACATAAAATGACAAGGAATGGTATAAAGCCTTCTATGATAATTAGTGAGTGGCTTGACAATGAACTTACCCAGTAATTCAAAACAGGGATGGCAGGAAAATTGAGCCGCATCTTGAGACATGAACATGCTTCACAGAGTAGAATTTCTGAGTGTTCAATGGTATACATACTACTTATTCTAGCATTCTCTTATATATATATATATATAGTCTGTGTATATTCACACACTGAAATACCAGTTTAAAAGGTACTTCAAAGATGTGCTGCGAAGTACCTTTTAAGCTGGTATTTCAGTTTTAAGCATGAGGTTTCACTTAGGCCCATTGGGATATATAATGCAACTTCTAAAAATCAATACTTATACACAAGAGACTGATCAAGTCCTTAGTTCATGATTTATTGACATTATTATTCCAGAAAAATTCCTTTTCATATGCTTAATTTAAAAAATTGTATTTATATGCTTTGTTACATAAGTTCAATATTATTTCTCCTTACAGACACCAATGGTGCATGTTTAATAAATGATCCTTAATTCTATTTTTTAATTTTTATAGTCAATGAAATATATCTTAAACTTGACATTTATTTATCTAGGGATCTCCAGAGGAAGACTGGTAGGCTATTATATGTAGAGAAAGGAGAGACAGAGTCACACAGAGACACCAGAGACACAGAGAGGAAGAGACAGTAAGATTAGTATCACAGGATCAGTATACCCAGCTGTGGAGGCTGGTAAGTCTGAAAACGTCGGGCAGGGGGACAGTGAGGGGAGGTGCAGAGAGAGGAGTGAATCTAAACCACAAAAATTCAATAAAGAAAAAAATAAAATACTACAAAGAAAAAAAAAAAAAGCCACCAGACTAGAGTCTCCCAGGCAGGAAATGATGCAGAATCCTCAAGGAAATCTCAGCTTTGATCTCTTTAAAAAGATAGTTATTAATTCTCTGAGAACTTCATACAGTGTATTTTGATCATTATCCCCTCCAACCTCTCCCAGATCCTCTCTCACCTTCGTACCTACCCAACTTCCTGTTTCCCTCCCTCATGGAATGCAATACGTGTTGCCCGACTACTCTTGGGAATAGTGCCTGGCCCAGATTGTGCTTGACCTACCATGGCTCCATCTATATCACACCCCTCCCCCCAAGGCTCCAAGAACTTAGTAGAAGAGGAGGCAGAAAGATTGTAAGAGCCAGAGATACCAGTCAACTACAAGGAAACAGTGTTTTCCAGTCAGCAGGACAGTTGTACAATGAACTTATAGCACTTATGACATCATGAACAAGACCTAGTCAAGCTCAAGTCAGATAAAATTCCATCCTGGATGCGGGGAGGTAGACATGAACTCCCATTTATAGCCAAGGAGCTATTGACATTTGAAAGCTGCTGGGAGAGGAAGAGTCATTTTTCGGTTTTGATGTTTTTAGAACTGATTGGATGAGGCCTACTTTTATAATCAAAGTAATCTCCTTTACCCAACATGAATTGATTGTAATGTTAACTATATCTGTACAGAAAATGTAGATTACTGTTTAATTGGTGACTGGATACCATAGCATGGATAAGTTAATACATATAACGAGTCATGATACATGGCCTCCTTATTTCCTAGACTGCTCAATATCTCTACTGCTTCATGAAATAATGTTGCCAATTTAAAACTACATGCATGACTTCAACAAGAGAACATACTTGTGAACTTGTTGTATTTCCTTATGTCAACCCGTAAAAAAGAAATGCATTGTTACTCTAGAAACCTTTGCTTTGAGATCAAGCATGGAATCTCCATGGTTGGATGTGAATTTATGTGAGAATGAAACAGAAACTATTTTTGACATCTTCATCCCCAACTCTGGGACTGCCCCCAAGTACTGTTTTTGAGTGAGACAGGTAGCCAAACATCATTGACCATGTTCTATGTGTCTGACCGAAGAGATTTGCATGCATTCACTTGTCATAGCAAGTTTACAATAGTCTTTCAGTGAAACAAAGTTTTGTAGCCCTCTAAATAATGCCAAAGAAGGAAGTTTACTTTAAATCATGTATTTATAATTTTATTTAACTGTCCTTAGTGTTTTAATTACTTGATTTTTAGAGTGCCTTGAAGTAATTCTGATTAAAGCAGGAAATAAAAACCAGTTTGCTTTGATTATTAATACCTTGTCTTTGTGCACTTTGTGCTGTTAATGACCAGACTAATAGGTAATTATCAGAGAAAACCTACTCTTACTCCTACACATGCCTTGTTCCTTGAGTTTCCAGGAGCAAGATGCACTTCCTAATGAAGTCTTATTTGATCTGTCTTCTCTTATGCAGCAAAACAATGGTAGCAATTTTATAACACCCACATATTTTTCTACCAAGAAATAAACAATCCTGAACTTACTTAATGTGTTGATAAAATTAGCCATTGACTCAGTTCTGTTCTTCATCTAGGAAAGCAAAACCCAATCTCATATTATTATTTTAACATTCAAATAATTTTGTTTGTGTTTGTTCTGGTCTTATTTCAGCAACAAAGACCACAATTTTAATTTGTGCTTATTAAAACCTATTTTCTTGTGGAAAATCTGGATTCAGTTCCCAGTACCTGTAACAGTTTATAACTCTAGTTCCTTCTGGCCTCAGCAGGCATTGAATGCACGGGGTACACATATATACATGCAGGTACAACATTCATACATAAAAATAAATAAATCTTCTAAAAAGTTTATAAAAATCTATGTAATAGACTCTAGAAGGATAGAGGGGGTCTGGAGAAGTGTCTCAGTGGTTAAGAGCACAGGCTGCTCTTGTAGAGGACACACACAGGTTCAATTCCCAGCACCGACATGGTGGCTAACAACCATTCATAACTCCAGATCCTGACCTCCATGGGCACTGCATGACATGGGTGCACTTACACATACGCAAGGAATATACTCATACACATAAAATAAAAATAAATAATTTTTTTAAAAGAGGGATGAAGGATCAACTGGGCATAGTGGTGCGTGCTTTAATGTCAGCACTCGGGAGGAGGGGAGGTGTGTAGGTCTCTAAGATTGAAGCCAGCCTGGTCTACTGTTCTACATATATGTAGTGTGTTCCAGGCCAGCTAGGACTATAGGGAGACCTTGTCTCAAAAAAGGCTGAAAAAAAAAAAAAAAAAAAAAAAAAAAAAAAAAAAAGAGAAAATAGACACCTAAAGAATAAGTCTCTCCATCCAGTCTCCTTGCTGAGCCCCGAGAGCTGTCGTCTCAAAGTCTAGTGTGGAAATTAATGGTGTGTTCATTTCTCTAAGGATGTTAACTGCTATAAGCTTTTTCCAGAATTCTATATTTAATGGTTTAGGTCTCTAAAAGCAGAACTGGTACCAGGGAACTTTCTCCAAGATACTGATATGTCCCCTACAGACATTGGAATTGCGCTCTAAATTGGTTCCATAGCATATTCACCTTCAATAAATCTGAACTTTAGCTACATTGTATAAATGCTTTAAATTTTTAGAAATGAATCAAGGAAAAAGAAGTGATATTCTGAATATTTTTACTAAGCGCCATCACTGGGGAGTACTGTTCCCAACTGCGGCCATCAGGAACTCTTCACTTAGTTGATTTTTCAACCAAATTCTTAACACAATGATCTTTTTCCTCTTTTTTAATTTCCAAAGTGTCTTTTCAAGTATCTTCTTAGAGTCTCTGTTATTCTTACAAACAGTTATTTTTGTTCGTGAGTGATATATATTCAATAATTTTACAGTGAACAACTTGAGTTGCATTTTAGGAGTGTAATAAAACAGCAAATTAGAAAACTTAAGACTCTGGAATATAAGCAAAAGGATTCTAAGTGGTGTTTACATGACACTGATGTTTTGTCTTTTCAAGAATGGTAGTCTTTATTTTTTCCTAGTGCCTGAGTTCTGCTGAAATATAGTTAGCAACAGAGACCTAAACAAATTGCCAAAAAGGAAGTGGAGCCTAGAAGTATTTTGACTTTATCTCCTTCTTTATTGGTGTACTGTAGTTTTTACTCATCAATTTTTCCAATGCTGAAAAGCCCCATGTTTCTAATTAAAGCCTAAGTGACTGTCTTCTCTTTTATTTGTATTGATGGGGATCCTCATCATACATCATTTATTTCTTATCACATTTATGAACATAAAAGGGAATGGACTGGCTGATTCTTTGATGTTTCACAAAAGAAGAAATACAAATAGCCAATAAATATTTGAAAAAGTATTCAATGTCTTTCATCATCAGGATAAGGCAAATTAAACAGTTTTGAGATTTCATCTCATCTGAGTAAGAATGGCTGTCATCGAGAAATCAAATGCTCAGGGCTAGAGAGATGGCTCAATAGTTAAGAGAACTGGCTGCTCTTGCAGAGGACCCGAGTTTGATTCCCAGCACCTACATGGAGGCTAACAACCATCTGTAACCCCAGTTCCAGGGGAAGCGACACCATCTTCTGACCTCTGCAGGCACTGCATGACATGGGTGCACTTACATACATGAAGGCAATACACTCATTCACATAAAATAAAAAATAAATAAAATATTAAATAAAGAAAAAAGAAATCAAATGACCAAAGGCTGGTGAAGATGTAGGGAAAGCACCATTGTAAAACGCTGGTGGGGTATAAACTGGCAAAGCCAGAATACATGTCCATGTGCAGGTTCCTCAAAACAACTCAAAATAGGACCGCAAAATGTGGAACATAATGTATGACCCAACTGTACCTCTTCTGGGTGGGTACCTTAAGGACTTTGTGTCTTATCACAGAGATATTTGCACATCTTCTATTACACTACTCACAGTAGGTAGGAAACAGAACCAGTCTCAATGTCAATCAACAGATAAATGGAAAAAGAAGATGTGTACATATACACAATGGAATTTCATCCAAACACAAAGAAAATACAGCAGTGACATGTGGACGGTAGTGAATGTAACTGAGGTCATTATGTTAAGTGAAAGAAGCAGGATTCAGAAAGACTGCATGTTTTCTCTCTGTATGTACTCTAGGTGTGTGTGTGTGTGTGTGTGTGTGTGTGTGTGTGTGTGTGTGTGTGATCAGAGTAGAAAGAGGGCTGTGAGAGGGGAGAAAGAAATCATAAGGGAGGAAGAAAAGAGGGGAGCAATGTGACATGGAAGCAGAAGCTGGGGACTATTTGGAAGAAGGACAGGGACCAACAAGAGCCAGGAGGAGTGGTTGGGAGAGGATCATTAAAGGAGAATGAATGAAAACAAAATATGACATATATGTACAAAAATCCCATAGTAAAACTTATGCTAATTTTAAAATTATAGAATTTATAGGGAATAGAGCTACCCTTTCATACAAAATTCATGAAGCTATTTATCCCAAGAAATAAACAGCAAAAAAATGCAAAAGATGTGCCCCTCAACGAAAAGGTCAGACAGCATCTAAGTGAAGCCTTTAAGATATATTTATTCCCTTGTGTATTTTACTGACTATAAAAGTCATGTGTTAATTGAGTAGAATTTTAATAAACTAACAAAAGTAGGAAACAAAAATTTTCCAGTAATCTCACTGAGCACCATCACTTTCAATGTGTTGCTGTATTTCTTATTCATCTTTTTAGGATGTGTGTTTTTACAGTCTTTTGTCATGATGCATGATATGTTTATAGTCACTTAACTTACAACATTATCATTTGCCTGCAGTGTTGAGTAGTTTTGACAAACTTACTCTTAATCACTTGGTAGTAATTCATCATGTGGCAGTCTCCTGGTATATAACAATCTGATTATTTCTAATTTTTCACAATTATGTTCTAAAACAGTATAACCTTTGTACTAAAAATCATTCTGAGTTTCTGTTCATACATATGTATGTGTGCCTTGGATTATTTCTTTAGGATAGATTTCCAAAGATGAATTAATTCAGTTATAACGCTATTTACCCACAAACTGCAAAATTCAATAATCAAAGTTTTGTTGTAATTTACAATTTACACTATCACCATTTTTAACATAAATCTTAATTAGAAAATCTGTGCAATATAGTAGAGGTGGATTTTCAAGAGCTAGTAGTGTGAATGTGGGTTTTTAGAAAAGAAAGAATTTAGATAAGAACTCTTTGGGAATGTGAAATGTAGCTGTTATTCCCTATCAGAGTAACATGGCATTCAGTATGGAAACATTAACTTTAAAAAAACACTAATTAATGGCTGAATGCCAGTGATTATCGTTGGTGAGTTGTATCATTATATTGATGGATGTAAGCACTCAGAATCTAGAGGAGTTGAACATAGCTTAATGAAAAATGACTCTGCTATTGATGTTGTCCCTACAGTTGGTTTCTTTGTTTCGTATGAATGATTGGAGGAAGCACAAAGAATGTATTATTTTCCTTCTGTATCGTTTTCCTTCTTTAAAATTCATTCATAGCCATTAGTCATTTTTCACATGCTGCTCTTGCCTTCTAAATTCTTCAGATGGACATCCAAGGACAGTCAGTGAGCTCCACTACAGGATTTATCATACAAGGTGCGGAAATGGGACTGACTTTAGAAAGAGGGGTGGTAACTCAGTATTAATGTTGCAGGACAACTCAAAATAATGGGAAATATAGGGCACACCTGTGCTTTTATAGTTATAGGCACCTTAGCCACATAGCTTAGAGTCTTGGAATTGTAGGCACTGCTTTATTTTTCACTGTTGTGTGACTTTTACTAGGGAGATATGAACAAAAGTCTACTTACCCTAGATAGTGTACTGATGAGAAATCAACAAATAACCAAGTCTAGCTTAGTGAACAGTGAGTTTATTGGGATTACTTACAGGAGTATGGGTGACTTGGGCCTTGTATCACTGAATAGCCCACCACAGCTCCAGTGCCAGTTCCTAAAAACCGTATCACTGGAGTTCACAACACAACTAGCAAGTGATTCTACCGAGGAATCTCTCCCCCCGGAGTTGTTTGCTGCCTATATAAACTCAGGAAGGGTCTCATGAGTCTTGCAAATTTCATGAACTTCCTGAGGTTTGGGTACAGTTCTGGGGTTCAGTGCTTGGAAAACACCATACCCACCTACCTAGGGGAGTTTGTCAAATAAATGTTCAGGTTATATCCAAACTCTATGGAATAGTAAGTCTTTGTAGTGATACAGGACTAGCACTTACAAACCTGTGAGATGAATCATTGTTGTCTAGCATTCTTATATATCTCAGTGAGGTAAATGAATACTTTTGCTGTTTTGGGCCCTCACCAACATCAACTTCTTAGAAGTAGCATTTAAGGGGACTAGAGAGATGACTCAGTGGTTAAGAGCACTGGATACTCTTGCAGAGGACCCAGGTTCAATTCCCAGCACCCACATGGTGGCCCACACCTGTCTGTAACTCCAGTTCTAGGGGATCTGACACCCTTTTTTATCCTCTGTGGCCATTGCAGGACATGGGCTCACCTACATACATGTAGGAAATACTCTCAAACACATAAAATGAAAATAATAATTAGAATTTTTTAAAAAAGAAGTGGCATTTAGGATAAGACTTGATGAATATTAAAGGACTGTTCTATGCAATAGGCTAAGAGATTGGAAGG
Source organism: Nannospalax galili (assembly GCF_000622305.1). Lineage (NCBI taxonomy): Eukaryota > Metazoa > Chordata > Mammalia > Rodentia > Spalacidae > Nannospalax > Nannospalax galili. The sequence goes on from NW_008358101.1 coordinate 8,834,169, forward strand.
TGTTCTGAGAAAATGGAACTTCAATTTGTAATGATCTAAAGAACAAAAGAATGTGAATTTTGAGCCTAGTAGTGAAAATTACAGCACTAATTACGTGAAAGTAAGAAGTAAACAGGAATGCAGCATGTGTTGGATAGTTTTAGTGTCAACTTGACACACCTGGGTTGAGGGAGCCTCAGTCGGGGAATTGCCTCTATTGGACTGGCCTGTGGCTATGTCTGTGGGGCCTTCTTGATTGTTGAGTGATGTGGGAGGGCCCAGCCCACTGTGGGGAGTGGCCACCCTGGGCAGGTGGGCCTGTGTTACATAAGAAAGCAGGCTGAGCAGGGGCCAGGGGAGCAAGCTTGTAAGCAGCATTCCTCCATGGCCTGTGCTCAAGTTCCTGCTTCCAGGTTCCTGCCCCGAGTTCCTACCTTGGGCTCCCTGATGAACTGCAACCTGGGAGATGTAAGCTGAATAAACCCTTTCCTCCTCAAGTTGGTATTGGTCAGAGTATTTTGTCACAGCAATGAGAAACAAACTAGGACACAGCAGAACAGAGGATGAAAGGAACATGAACGCACTCAGTTTATATAAGAATATTGACATTTTTGGAGAAGAAAACAGAAGATAGGACATGACCACATGGGTGTTATAGTGGCAACAGAATGCAAGGTTGACAAGGACACAGAGTGGGGGAGAATCTGAAGACCATTGTCCATGGTGGCCTTTTCTGGTCCAGTGGCAGAGGAAATGGAGAGAAACTGACCTGTTTCTGAGCTATGGATGAATGTCTAAGGAAGACGCCATGCACCACCATTTTGAATACCCTGCTTCAGGCAATCAAATGCATAGTCTTTGTTCTCGGGTACTCAGCAAAACAGCTACATCAGCCACGTCAAAACATATCTTTTAAGACTTCGTGTCCTGTGTGAAGCAACACTACCACCAAAGTCTGTTACCTTTTAATTAGCCATAAATTTTCCCACATTTCCTACGTTCCTCATCCTAATCCCGTTCATTGTACCTATTTAAAATAAATTGATTTAAAGTTGGAAAAATGAATTTTCCCACATTTCCTACGTTCCTCATCCTAATCCCGTTCATTGTACCTATTTAAAATAAATTGATTTAAAGTTGGAAAAATGAAAGGCCCTTTTTACTTATTTTTATGTCTGGTGCCCTGGCACTTGCAAAGAGCCTTTCCCAAGCCAGGTGTTGAGTGGAAGGATGACTGTAAAAGTGACACCACATTTTCTGAGTCACATCCATGTTGACATGGTGAAAACTTGTACACAGAAGACCATGTGTAAAAATAATAATCCGAGTGAGCTGGATACTGACTACGTTTGATGGAAATTTCACATAGAGCACTTCTCGACAATTTAATTCTAATTATACCCAGACAAAGGGGCATTCAGTGACAGCCAATCTGCCCAGATAGCAGAGATCTACTGCTTGCTAATGCTTCCCCTACTTCTAATTTTTCTAAAGTTCTCTGATGTGCCCTTGATGTAGTCCGGATATTTTTGTCAACTGCTGGAAAATTTCACTCACACACTAATGGTTCCAATGAACACAAAATACTTCTTCCAGAAAGCCATTGCCAATAAGCAGTATTTTTAGAGGCACATGTCACAGTTTCTGTTTGCCTCTGTTGTGACTGTTAATGGCTCTGAATGATTAGGAAACAGTTTCTGATAAAAGGCATTACCCCACAGTTTCATTATATACCATGGGCAGTAAATGTTTACTACACGTCGGGCTCAAGCTAAGATGTCATTAAACCATGTTCCAGTTAAATCAGCTCCCAGTGCATAGCTGCTGTTCCCTTGAACATGTTTGTCATTTCCCTGCATCTGAAGGAGTAGATTGTTTCTTCTGGGTTTCTACAGCTAAATGTCCCTTAACAATGATGTCATATCATTTATACATGCTTCCTCAGGGATGTATTTTAGAAGCTTTCTGAATTATTTGGTAAACTTTGCCACTCACTGGAAGAGACTGTCCTTGTTTCCAATAATTTATTAACCTATTACAAAAAAGAATCCTTTTCTGGAAAAGCAGGAAGTAAAACAACAAAGGTATATGGATCTTATCACTAAAGCTTGTCTGGTTCTCTTTGGTGTACTGATTTTTCACTTGCTGAAACTGATTTGTTTATACAAATGTAGGAGAAGGTCTTTCCCCCTAATATTTATGCAAGGCATCATTGCACGTGCCATTATTTATCTTCAGGTGGTTCAAAAATGCTGGGAAACTGGAGCTGCCATAGTCAGCCTGTGTGCTAAATAAATTGCCAGAGATGACACGGAACTTCTATCATTCCCTAGACTAGGTTTGTGACAAAGATAAATTCTCTTGATGGTCATTTCTGAAAAGGATACCTCAGGTAGAGTGAAAGAAATATGAAGATTTTATTCTCTCCTCTCTCAGATGAATGTTTTGCTTATGTTTTCTGAATCAGATGAAAGCTAATAAAATTCAAGTTCTAGGGAATAAATCATGAAGGTTCATTTGATGACATCTGTTGTGCAAGTTATTTGCATCCCCTTGTGGGAATGGATCATAATTTCTTGCCTGGTTGTGGATAAATGTGCTATAACTGATATATGCAAACATCGCATTTGTACCCGAAACTTTTCTATATTCCACCAATAGTTTCCTTTTTGATTTATTTATTTTTATTTTCTGTATATGAGTGTTATGCATGCCTATGTGTAAGTGCACCTATGTCATGGGTACCTGCAGAGAATAGAAGAGGGTGTCAGATCCCCTAGAACTGGAGTTATGGACGGGTGTGAGCTGTCTGTGGGTGCTGGGATTTGAACCTGTGTCTCCTGTGAGAACAGCCGGTGCTCTTAACCACTGAACCATCTCTCCAGCCCATGTTTTCTTATAAGGCACTTGTGAGAGTTCATCTTCCACACTCCACAACATGTCTCTTGGTCAGGTCAGCATGCATTAGAGTTACTTAGAATGTCTCTTTGCCCCATTAGATTGGAAGCCTGCACATGCCAAATTCCATGTGTCACTCATCGTAGGACTACTGTAATGCATGGGCCAGAACCTCACCCAGAGAAGATAGTAAAATCTTGACTATTGTATTTAATAGGGAGCCCACAAGGAATATAATCTGTAGTATACTGAAAAGGGTGTAGTGTCAGGATTTATTTAATTACAAAACACTATGTACACTCATGGACTTACAGATGAACTTATGTATACAGAATTCTTTGCAACTGTCTTGATAAGCCATGGTTGAGAAAGCAGTAAAGAGCCCTTTTGTCTGAGGACCCTCACTGCTTCCCAGGATTCAAAGCAGTGAGACTTATTAACTGTGAAGAATGGACTTGGGTTGATTAAACTGGCTTTGAAGCCTCGAACTTCTTGGAATTCAAAGAAGGGGTACACTAAATGAGTTCAAGCTTTATTTCTAAGTTTAAGTTAAACATTTCATTATTTTAAGGAACAAGTGAGAGCAAATTATAGTGTAAGCAAGAAGCTGAAGATGCCCCGGTATCTACTGTTACAAGAATAACTGGGCTGAAGGAAGAAACTTTGAAATACAAATCACTTTTCATTTAAATGGAATAAATGTGTATTTGGCTGGGTGATTTGTGATCTATTTAGAATTTATTATAATATAGTGTCATAATGAAGTGTATACTGTTTTGAGAGTATTCCAAAGGTTTATTTCCTGGTGAAAGAATGATTTTTGCTTTTTCATTTATATGCCTTACCGAATGATGCTGTTTATTCACTCATAAGGAACTATACTGTTTCATCCACTTTATTTTGTGGCTTATTGTAGTTGATTTTATCAGGTACTTTTGGCTAAAGTGAACATTCGGGGAGATATTTAAACTAAACCGATTTTATTTTAAAATAACCTTTCAGGGGCTTGGTTCCAGGATTCTACCAGTATGGAGGGCACATCCTGAAAATATATTAAGCAAACTAAGAAAAAAATGTTTCTGAAGCTCACTCAGGTATAGTTTATGCTTGATGACGGCAATATGAATATATAAAGGATATATCTTCAGGTTATTAGTATGCTGCACATATCCAGGGTAGAGAAGTAACTATTTTGATCAAGTTCTCTTTCTCAGCTTCCCACAATGAACGGATACTACTACATCTCATGCCCAACTCATGCACCACCCTTTAAGAGAAAGGTCTTCATTTAAGTTACCTTCTTATGGTCCGTGGAATAGCAGTCACTGAGCTATTGAGAGTTATTCAGGGTTGTTCCTCTATTGAACCCTGGTTTGTGATCACTGTTACCCAAAGAACTGTGGATTTAGGAAAAGCCATAGAAGGACAGTGACCAGACCGGGCTCTGTGAAAAGAGCAACCAGAGACAGGCTCAAGGATGGTGGTGAATGTCACGGCAACACAGGGACTACAAAATATGAAGGTTGCAAATAAAAGGATCCGGTGTTACAGAACAGCCAAGTGGGCTGAAAAGAGCCAGGTTCTCAGGTGAGAAACAGAGGTATCACATTTGAAGGTGGTGGTCCTGTCCATGGGTAGGAAGAAGACATCCTCTGGGGATACTAGACCCTCTCAGATGAGGATGCATCAGCTGCATTTCACTTCAGGTCTTGAGTGCACTGGGATGATGCCTCAGTTTTAAACTTCAAATATTCACTTCCCTACTTGATAATCATGGCACTCACCATAGGGAGCTCACTCAAGCTCTCTATGCTCTCTTGTTTTTCCATCTGTAAAATAAGGGTTGCGCACTCTTATCCACCTCAGAAGTGCCCCTGAAGATTACTTGATTCTATAAACAACTCTGGATCCCTCCTATAAAGAACAATCTTTGGTACAGGAAGTTTAACACTTTTGCATTGTTGTCTGTTGCAAATCCAAGTTCATGTCACTAACTACTAATCTAATTTCCCTAAAACTTTCCTCCTTCCACCCACCATTAATGTCAGCTATCATCTTAGTCTCCTTGCAATAAGTTAATTTTATGCTGTAAACCAAGCAGTTCACTTAGGTGATACATCTGAGCAGTCAGGCATCGTCTCTCTCAGCTTTTTTTTTTTTTTAACTTTGTTAATTGACAAGGGGATGGGAACAGCAGCAGTGCAGGCCAGGGTGACAATAAGATGAACTTTTTCTTGGTTGTTTTTGTATGTCTTTCTTTTCAAATAGAACGTCTTTACTTTTGAGTTTTAAGTAAGAGACAACTTGACAGAATGGAATCCTTAATTAGGGTTCTAAGTAGGAAACAATTTAGTATACTACTCATAATTTTGATTCAATTTTCACACAGAGTCCTGTCAACTCAATTCAGAAAACAAAGAAAATAGCAGTGAGGGGAATGCTATGGGAAAGGGAATGTGGACAATTGTCAGGAAGTATGGGCTTCATTTAGGATTCATCCATTTAAAAATATATACAAAGGTTTGGAATTCTAATTCTCACAGTTCTGGAAGATTCATCGATGAATTAGACATAGTTTTAAAAAAGTTTTTGACAATTTCAAATATGAGCATTGCATTTACATCATTTACAACCCTCCCTCTCCCTCTCCAGTTCTTCCCAAACCCCTCACTCCTCAATTTCAGACTTATTATTATTACTTATATTGTTACATATATACTGTTAAACACACACACGCACACACACACACACATATCCTAATGAGTCAATTTAGTGGTGCTCATATGTACATGTGTCTAGGACTGACAACTTGGGATTGGATAATCTATCTTGGAACTCATCCCTACAGAAAGCTGATTTTTCCCTCCATCAGTAGCCATTTGATTGTCTGTAGCTCTTTATCTAGAAACCTTATGAAATTTTCCCTATCCACACTGGCATAGACATCCTTTAAAAATATTATTATTTTGAGTGTATGGTGTGTGTGTGTGCATGTGTGCGTGTGTGTGTGCGTGTGTGTGTGTGTGTGTGTGTGTGTGTGTGTGTGTGTATGAAGGCACACATGCCACAGTGTGCTGTAGAGGTCAGAGGACAACATTTGGGAGTTAGTTCTCTCCTCCTTGCATTGGTGTGACAGGGTCCCTTTTGTTTCTATAGGGATGTATAATTCAGGCTAGCTGATCCCCAAACTTCAAAAGAGTTTCCTGTCTCAACCCCTCATCTCTTGGTAGGAGTGCCAAGATTAAAATGCATATCACCTGATCCAGCTTTTTTAGGTGGGTTCTAGGGTTCCAACTAAGGTGGTCAGATTTACATGGATAGCGCTTTTGCCCACTAAGCTTCTTGCCAACCCTAGACATACTTTTTGTTCTCAAGGGACCTATAGAGTCTGGCACACACACATGACTCTACAACCCAAGAACCTACATACACCTGACCTGTGAAATGATGAACTGTTCATTTTTTTTCCTTGGAACAGAACAGAGTGAGTAAACATCATAAAAAGATTAAAAATACATTTTTATAGACACCTGAAGAGGGATATAAAGTTCTATGAGGCAAACAAGAAAGACAAGAAAGGGAAAGACATGAAAAAACAGACACTCAAGCTCAGCCCTCCAGTGTTCATGGCTTCATGGGCAGAGAAGACTTGGGCAAAGGCACTGAGGTGGGACTATTTAGGAAGCTTGGGAGGCATCGGTGCAGGTTAGATTGACGAAAGAGATGTGCCTAGAAGACTTTGAAAAGTAGATTGGCTTCAATGAGGGCATGAGGAACACTATATTTGGGCTAAGCTTCATGAGGACAAATCATTAAAATGGATCAGCAGATTTCAAATGATGAAAGTGATTAGTGTGAGAGTTGAACCATTTGGCAATGAACTGAGAAATTAGAAGTCTAGTGCAAGAGATAAAATTGATATGACTCATTCTGGCGCCATTAGCAGAGCCAGGTGGCCGAGGAAAAAAAGAGCTAGATTGACGGGGAGATGACGAGTTTAACTTGGGATGTATTAAGTTGAAAGCCCTGGCAGGACATTCAGTGTAAGAATGCATGAGGCTTTTAGAGGGGAGAGAATGCACACACAGGAGATGACTGACGTCTTGGAATTAACACAAGAGAAAGTGTTTCACCACAGAAGATTAAGGACATTTCCTTGAGCATCTCACTTACAAAGTAAGAGCAAACAAACACTGAATGGACAGGAATGAGATGACTGCCCACTCCAGAGTGTGGCCGAAGTCACAAGGGGCAAAAGTGTCAGAAAGGAAAGACCAAACAAGACCTTTACTGCCACCAGCAAGTGTGGAACCTGAGAAGAGATGCCAAATTCAGTGACTAAAATGAAATGTATGACCTTTCAGGAGAGCAGAGAGCAGGGAGGATCAAAGGCCTGCTGTACATTAAAGAGGAAAATGGCATGAGAAATAGAAGCAGTGACCAGAGGGCTTTTTAATCAGGATGTTTGTTACAAGGAAGAAAAAGAGAATTATCTTAGTTTTACAACCTCCCTAAAATGCAACAACTTCACTTTGCAATTTGAGGGAATAACGCATTTTAGGGAGACTTCAATAGACCTCCAAATGGAAAGGAAAGCTCCAGTAAACTACAAGGAGGAAACTGGAAGATAGGCTTTGCGGGAGTGGGAGATGACTAAGCAAATAGGAGTGCAGGATTGAGGCTATAACAGGATTGTCCCAATTTCATAAAATCCATGTCACATATCTAAATTGTTGTAGCAATTAGCATGGTTTCCCAAACAGCTTAAAAATGGTTATGGGGACAATCTCAGTGGTGGGTCAGTCTATTTATGATCCAGGTTGTGGATTTGGCCTGTCTTTCTGAAGATAAATTACCTTATCTCTCTGTTATCAATGTCTTAGTATATCAGAAATAGACTAAATACGTTCTCCATAAGACTTCTCCCAATCTGCAAAAAAAAAAAAAGAGAACCACTTTGTTATATGCATTCAACATAAAGTAGAAAGAAACCCTCCAAACACTTGCCTTGAATTTTAAAGACAGAAATCAAATGTGAATATTTCACTGATAGGAGGAATACAGAAAGATACTTCAGTTGTCCCAGTTCTTCTATGGATATTTATATATGATATATATATGTAAAATCAATTTGATGTGACCTAATAAATATTTCTGTACTGCCACAATCAAGAAGTGATATAGAGGTGACTGCATATTGAAAATAATACCATCTTCAAATGATAAAAATTAATATGGTAATGATTATATAATTATCAGAACTAGCAGAAATGATGAAACTATGGCTTCCTACTTACTACTGTGACTTCTCACATGCTATAATGGACTAAACTGTTACAGGAGCTTTTAAGATTAAGATTCTGTATTTGTTTTTCTTCAAAATGAGCATATTACATGTTTGTGTGTCTGTCATTACATGTGAAAATGTTATACACTGAACATCATGCTCTTCTGTTGTGGTTTTGGCTATGCAGCCATTGAAACTATTGGTTTTATGAAAAATAAGTCAGCTAATTTTTAAAGTTACACCAACATTGCCATTCATAATGAAATAAGACCAATGCGTTATTTTAAATGCACATGTCATATTTTATGTATTTTTATGGAAGGATATATATTATATATGTCAATGTTCCTCCTAGTCTTGTGTGCAAGTATTTTATAGATACAGCCTGGAATACATAGAAACAATTTGGAACTTTTCACAAAGGGTTTAGTTAGTAATTCTTTAATAAAGATATAGTTTAATTGAATAATTAAAAATGTCCAGGCCTACTGGTTAAGGCAGAAAGATCACAAGTTCCCAGCCAGCTTTTTCTGCATAAGAGATCCTGCCTCAAAACTGAAAAGAAAAAAAAAGTTTATTTAACTTTCATTTAAAGATGTTTTAAATTTATTTCATATTTTAAATACTTAATCTTTTAAAAGATATTAAAGTATTGACTTTGGTTATTTAATTGTTTAGTAAATAGTTATTTAAAAGACAAGTTTAGATTTGTACAACTTCCTGTCTGTAGAAGTTCTCCAGTTGGAGCCATACTTAACGCTTTTTCGACATAATACTTGTTCTAAAAAGAGCTAAGGTTTGTACAAGTATGTATTATCAAGGAAAAAGTCCTTACTACTGTAGATGTTTATTACTTCATAAATTGAAAAGCTACGGAGTCACTAAAGCATAGAATAGTTATAATGAACTAATATCACCCCAGCAATAAACCTTAAAAATCAACATATCTCAGAATAAAAAAAATCAACAATTTAAACTGAAATCATATTTTTGCATGATTCACATTTTTGCCACCTAAGACTTTTTTTTAAAACGGTCACTACTAACATCAAAACTCTTTTGAATTTATTCCAAGAATATTCAGAAATAAGAATTTTCTAGTATTCCAAAAGCAACCCGAGTGAGGAATGTCTAGACTGAATACTTAGCTGTTGTAAAGCTGTTGGGGGCAAGGGTGGGCCTCTGTGCTCCAGGAGAGACTGCCCTTGTCTGCTCCCACGTTCTTGCCCTGCGCTTGGGGACTTTGACTGACAGGCTGGGGTAAACCATCAGTTGTCCTGGCTCGCCTCACTCCCTTGAACACCTCCTTACCTCTCATGTTCTGCCTTCTCAGCTTTGGCCCAGTGGCTCACTCTTCTCAGAAGGTGACCTGGGCTTCCTGTTTATCTGCCTATTTGGGGAGCACCTGACTTTCCTTTGGGCTTAGTCTTTGTCTTGGGAGTAAAGCCTCACACTTGCTTCTGCCCCTAAACTCTTCCTGTAACCGCTCTGGTTTCTTCTATTGCATTTCTTCCTCTGCCAATTCCTGTACATCTCCCCATTTGTTAAGGGTTTTCTCCTTTCTCAACCCCCTTTTCCCTGCTTTTCTTGCTCTGCATCTGGGGCCTGGGAATCCTATGTGTCAATAGAAAGGCCTATTAAGGGACAATGCTTTCACTTTCTGACATGGTACTTATCCCTTCTTATGTATTTTTCTTTGGGATAGTGTGTGAAGTTTAGATTGATCAGGCAGAAAACCTCATGTATCACACTGTACTGCCCAGATATTATTATCATCAACTGAATATTTGGCAAAACTGAGGCACAAAATGGTTAAGCCACCTGGACCAGGCACTCACCTGGTGAGACTTGAGCTGAGATTCAAACCCAGTCTTGCACTTAGGTTGTTACACTGATGGTATGCAGGTAAACAGGTCAAGTGGAATCATACTAAATAATCTGAGAAATTTAGTCATCTTTTACATGTCCAAGCAGGCCCTTCTTTTTACCTTTCCTTAAATAGATTTAATAGGTTGAGATTATATAAATTAACATAAAGTTAGCATATTCTTTAAAAATTCATGTATTTGAATCTTTCATTTTGATATAATATGGAGAATAAAATGCACTCGAAACAGATAAGTGTGAGTCCTGAGGGGGAAGCCAAGAGAAAATGGCAGGGTAACTTTTTTCCTTCCTGGCATCAAATAAAAATAGACACATAAAAAGACAGGCAACCCTTGATATAACAACAAAATGCATCATTTTTCTCTACATGGAGGCTCTGCCTCTGCTCCTCAATAAAGCCTTCAGGCCATAGTCCATATAGCATTTATGAATTTAAAGTTTTATGGTAACATCATAAGAATTATTGTTTTCCAAATTGTGTTTTGTATGTTCATCATATGATTACTGCCATATTTCAGGATAACATTTCTAAACTGCCTCGCTGGACTTTCGGCTGGGCTTGAAGCGAGGACGCTGATATAAGATAATGGCAGCATGTTGTCGCAAGAGAGGAAGGGAAGAGAAAGGAAGTGCACCATCAATAACCATGGGGCTCAGAGGCTGATGGAACAGTGAGACTGTGAGGAGGAGACCAATAACAGAGTAGCTATGAGGAACAGATGCTAAATATGGCTCAGGGATCATAACAGTAGTTTATAAAGGGTAGTGATATGCATCATTGTAGTCCAATATTAGCATTCTCCTATGCAATTGGAAATGCATCTACAAAAGCTCCATTCTACCAAATTGCCTATTCTGTGCTCTGTAGTCTTTCTCCTAAGAAAGAATGCCAGAGAGCCACCCTGGGTTACGATTCTCTTCTCTATCATTTCAACACTTACAGACAGTTTGCTTTTCTTGAGCTCGACCGCAGCATGCATATAAATGAGAGACAAATTTACTTGTCTGCCTCCCAAATTCCCTTTCATTGAGTTTCACATATTACATTCTGTCACTGTAGAAGACATTGTGAGCTACATATTCAATCTCAGCTGAAATGCCACAACCATTTATCTCTCTTTCTGCATAGTGTTCATTGCAGGGTGACTGCTCATAAGGTTTCAAAGGATATTTGAAGAAAAAAAAAAAAAAGACATCAGAGTTTTCCCCACATCTGATCATTTCTGATGCTTCTCTCAAATCCTCCTTTTCCTTTGCTTCAACTTTTGTTAAGCGATAATTTCTAAACACCTGGTTTTAATGGCACAGGTCTGTCATCGCAGCTCGAGAGACAAAGGCAGGGAAGTCATGGTTCTGAGCAAGACTGGGTCTCAAGCAGCAGCAAAAACAGTAATTTCTTGCCTTGACCCTTTACTATTCTGCTTCTCTTCTGTTTCTTGGAATCTCAGTCCCAAGTCCCTTCTCGCTTCATGCCTAGCACCTGGACATCACTGTGAAGACAGGCCTCAGAGGACTTGTAATCTAGTCATCTGCATTTTTTCTCTCCCTCTCCAGAACCCTTGTTAAGCTCGTTATTTAATAAACCAGGAACAAGGCCCTCGGCCTCCAAGTTCAGCCTCTCCTCATAGTCCTGATGACCTCTCATCCTCCACGCCCCCTCCCACTGCTCTCAGAAGAGCGGTTGTTTTCCTAGTCTGCCTTTTCTCACGGGTGCATCTCACATTCCATACCACCCTCCTTTTTTCCCTTAAATTTTTTTTTCAAAATCTATCTCCTGAAGATGCCCTTCCTTGACCAGGAACTATCAAGGCCCTAAAATGACGGGTTCCAGATGCAACTCCTAGGTCTCCCCATCCCATAACACCGATTTCAGTTTTTGACCGGTGGAATGATACTATTTCCCTGTTTATCTCCTGTTTCTGTGCCCTGTCATTAGGGAAATTGTGTTTCTGTGAGTGACAAAACACATAGAATTTACTTGCTGATGACATCACATTTTCTGGTGTTTTTTTTTTTCCGTACACGTTCGTAGGGGTGGTGTGATGCACCTTGGTGACCAGAGTTAAAATCACTAAATATGGCAGAAGGAGAGCTGTCCACAGGATGCGTCAGTGAGGCATCACTTCTTAATTTGCCTGGAACCTTATAGGTGGTTCACTGTGCTTTCTTAAATGAATTTTATATATATATATATATTTTTATTTTATGTGTATGAGTGTGTTGCATGTATGTAGGTAAGTGCACCTGTGTCGTGCAATGCCTGCGGAAGACAGAAGAGGCTGTTGGATCCCCTGGAACTGGGGTTACAGACAGTTGTTAGCTGCCATGTGGGTGTTGGGATTCAAACCCAGATCTTCTGCAAGAATAGCCAGTGTTCTTAACCGCTGAGCCATCTCTCAAGCCCCTTCTTAAATAAATTTTATCATCTTTCTGTTATTACTAAGTGTGCTGGATAGCTTTAGTGTCAACTTGGCACACCTGGGTTGAGGGAGCCTCAATGGGGAATTTCCTCCATTGGAACAGCCTGTGGCCATGTCTGTGGGGTAATTTTCTTGATTGCTGAGTGATGGGGGAGGGCCCGGCCAACTGTGGGTGGTGCCACCCCTGGGAAGGTGGGCCTTTGTTGTCTAAGAAAGCAGGTTGAGACCAGGCCAGAGGAGCAAATCAGTAAGGCTCCTGCCCTGAGCTCCTATCTTAGGCTTTCTGATGAACTGTGACCAGGGAGATGTAAGACAAACCCTTTCCTCCCCAAGTTGGTAGTGCCCACAGTGTTTTGTCACAGCAATGGGGAAACAAACTAGAACACTAAACATCTATCAGTTATGAAGCATGGGAAAACAAATTAATATATAGATAGACCGTATACATTGATTTTGAAATGCTCCTGAAATAGATTGTCACAAACTTAATTGCTCAAAGTAACACATATTTATTATTGTGCAGCTCTGGAAGTCAGAAGTCCAAAATAGACCATATGAAGGTAAAATTGAGGAATAGGCAAAGGTCCATTTCCCCAAGAGTTCTGAGGTAATTCATTCCTTCCATCGCCCCGAGTCTTGAGGCACCTGCATCCCTTGACTCATAAGCCACCATCACTCAGCCTTCTGCTGCCACTGTTGGTTATCCCCTGGCTGTGATCATCCTGCTTCTCATTTATATGGAACCCTGGAATTACACTAGTTCTACCAGAATAATCAGGATAACCTTACTTTCCCAGGGAATCCTAATTTTACCATATCTCTGAAGTAAGTCAGCATAGTCGTGGGTTCCGAAAATTATTCGAACTATTTTACTCTGTGTAATTATCAAATTTAACCTGCATATACTTTTCATATACTAAATTGAAAATAGACACATTTATACTCAAATGAAAAGAGAAAATTTGTTTAGTGGTTATTCTTGTCATTTGGGGCTCACCTTTAAGTATTTTCATGCTTCCTGAGTGCTGGGATCACAGGTGTGCTATACCAAACCAGGTATATGTACTATATTGTTATTACTAATTACCTTACATTGATTGTAGAATTTAAAATAAGCAAAACCTGGACTTCAGAGATGGCTCAGTGCATTAAAAGCACACAGCATTCATCCAGAGGACCTGAGTTCAATTCCCAGAAACCACATCAGGCTGCTTACAACTGCCTGTAACTCCATCTCCTGGGAAATTCAATACCTCTGGTATCTCAGGGTACCTACATTCATGTGCCCATATCCCCACACATATACATATAATTAAACTAAATCAGAACAACATTAAAGATAAAATAAGCAAAACCTAAAACTGTCATAGTCCATTCAATACAAGTACTTGTAAGAAACTCCTAGAATTCCCACATGTAAAAATGTCACATGTCCAAAAAAAAAAAAAAAAAAAATCTACCCAGTGACATTCAGTTTCTTATTCTGCCTGTTCTTTTTTTCAGCATTATTATTTGGACATAAATATTTTTGCCATGTATCTAGGAGCCAATAACATCTGTCTGAAAGAGCTGTTGGCATGGTGCTGGGCTTGCTGGAGTCCCTGACCCAGATCATTTCTGGTCTAGCAGATGGTTCCCATTTCCTGAGTCTGTGACACACCTGAGGTTGTACTTTATACTCCAAACCATATGCCAGCTCAGGGTCTCAGAAATAAAGAGCACGGGAATGGAAACAACTCTTACTAACTGTGTAAACCAAATCTCTCACAATAGATCTTGTCAGTCATGAAGGTAACAAATGCACACATTCCTCATAAGCTTCAAATCAATCATCTTCATCCATTGCCTCTATGCAACATCATAGAACATAATAACCAAATCTAGAAAATATTTTAATGTGTCTTTGTTTTAAATTCATTTGCGATGTTTCCAAATTATTCTTACTGGGAGTATCGTTAGTTTCATTTTTAAAGAGAGGGTCTCCCCATAGCCCCAGCTGGCCTAAAATTTGCTATATAGACCAGGCTGAATTTGATATCACAGGGATCCTCCTGCCTCTGCCTCCCAAGTGCTGGGATTGAAGGCATGAACCACCACCCCCAGGTCCATTAATTTTTATTAATAATTAACATTTTGATTGTTCTTTTATGAAACTCTTGGTTTTATCCATGATTACTGTATTTCACTGAGAAGAAATCTACACATTAGAGTTTTGGCTTCCATAGTGTTTTAGGAAATTAGTCTCCCTTTTAAGATAATACTAATAATCAATGATTTTGAATCATGAACTGACTATAAACTCCCTATCTACTACTTTGGGTAAAATGTGCAGTAGAAAGTGTTGAAATTTGATCAGATTTGACCTACATGAAACTTAGAGGTTGAGTCTGTGAAATAATAGAAGAGACATTTTTATTTTAAAAAGTTGTAGCTTAATTATAAAAAAGGTCAGTTTTACTTCTTTTATCAAAATGTTTGCATTGGTGGCACACCCCTGCAACTCAAGTGCTGGAGAGTCTGAAGCAGGAGGATCACTGGAGTCTAGAATTCTGAGATCAGGCTGGGTAACATGGTGAGACTTTGTCTTTATTTTCTTATTCAGTAGACTTTATGTTTAATATTTATCCTTTTTTTTTTGAGACAGGAACAGAGTCCCGCTGTAGACCCAACAGACCTGGAATTCACCACCTCATAGAACTCTCCCTCTCTCTGCCTACTGAGTGCTGAGATTAAAAGCATGTGCCACCATGCTCAGCTAACATTTATTCTTAAAAATATTTTAAACTAAAAATTAATAACAAAAGGCAAAAATCAAAATCTCTCAGAATCTGGAACATGTTTGTCAAAATAAAACAAAATTTGGTAAAACTAATACTGTATTATTTTTTATCAGTATTTTTCTACTTTCTTGGCCTTTCTTTACTGGGCAAGATGGGTCAACTGGTTGCCACTGGAGAGTGCTCTCCCTTTCATAGGTGAGGGTGAGGTGTCTTATATGCAAAATAAGAGCAGCTTGGCTCAAATGGAAATCTCTTCACAGAAGGTTAGGATATTGCACTATGCAACACATGCAACCTTAAGGGTCTTCAACAAACTGAGCTTTGAAGCAGTCACTGAATTGCTAGGGGTTGGGAGAAAAAGGTGTCTTCAGTCCATTCCCATGCCACCTGGAAACAGGTGTTAGGGTTGTTCCTATTCATCTACCCAATCTAATACACAGGAGGCATTGTACTTTTTAAATGAATGAATATGGAAGGAATGGAACCAGTCAGTGTATATTAAATAAATCGACGGCATTGACTATTTCACTTATAATTGTACAGTGAATATAGGTATCAGTCGGGGTCTAGGAGGCCAACTCAGTTATCCAATCATAACTAGCTTCTTGGGGTTGGCATGGGGTATTAAACTAAAAAGATGGTGCTCCCCCAGTTGAAAAGTCATTCTGAATTTGAATCCCTTTTCTCCCACTTTCCTTCATGGATCTATGACAAGAGTTTCAGCCCTCACAACTATAATTTTCACATACCAACTCAAGGGATAAAGCTAAACTACAAGTTTGCAAGAGAAAGCTACCAGTTCAATTTTCTCTATCTATCAATGACACATATACACATATGTCACGTTCAAAATACTTTAGTCACCAGTAATTCTTCCTGTGAGATTAGTCATCAGATCCCCTGATTAGCCTTGCTAATGCCTAGGGGAAAACCAGATAACTATAATGAGCTAAATTTAGAAACAACAGTCATTTTTTTGTGGATTAAGACATAGTGAATCCCTCTCTCTCTCTCTCTCTCTCTCTCTCTCTCTCTCTCTCTCTCTCTCTCTCGTCTGTCTTTTGACACCAGAAGCTTCAAGAAAATTATAAGAAATAATGAATAGAACAGAATATGCTATACTTCTAACTGAGAAATGGTTTTTATTTCAGTGCCCTTTGAAGCCTCTCTGCTTACATGTAAGCACGTTTACTTTCAGTACTAATTCCTCAGTGCTTCTCATAGGATCAAAACCATTTTTATGTGCTCCTGCTTTTCTTAAAGTCTTCAAAAATAAATGTATGAAACATATACAAGCCTATTCACATATGCTTGTATATGTAAGTATGTATGTATATATATAAATGTGGAGATATGCATAACCATTCATTGCTTGACAACAGGGATGTGTTCTGAGAGCTGTGCCAGTAAGAATTTTGTTTGTGTCTGAACATCACACAGTGTACTTAACAGAAACTAGGTTGACTACATGACAAGACAGTACAATTTTATGGAACTATTGTATATACAGCCCATTACTGACCATCACTATGCAGCACATACTCTGAAAGTGTGTTCTTATGTGCGTGTGTGTGTGTGTGTGTGTGTGTGTGTGTGTTAATAATAGATCAAGTCGACCTTGTGGCCCACGTCTGTTTGTTGCTGGCCTGTTTTTTTCACATAGACAATTTGGAGAGGGTTTCACATACTCTTCTCAGAGACCCACTGTGTTCCCTGTTCTGCAGCATGATCCCCTGTGGAGAGGTCTTTACCAACTAGCTATTGTTTGTTTCAATACACTCTTACAATCTGAAAAAGCTCAGACAGCAAAAGCATTTATTTTTTAAGTGGAATTTCACAGAACAATTAGGCTAAAGAGAGATAATTTTGGTCCAAGGCATTTTTGTAGCTTCCACCATGCAAAAGGGCTTATTTGGTACTACTTAGAAATGACTTTTTCAAATAAAGATATCTCTCCCTTAGCTCCTTCCTTCATTCAAGGATAATTCTTGAGTGCATTCTATGGGTGCAAAACACAGTGATAGGAACTGTAGAGAGGTTTTGTTCTCATTTAACACACATCTAAAGCGCTGCAGTAAGAATATATCAATTCTACTGGTACCATAAGGGTTCAAGAAGAAAACTCTTAGATAAAGCATCAGTGGAGCTTGCAGGGAGGAGGTAGAAGTTTGTGGTGAATAGACCATTGGCAACCAATCACAAATGTGGTCAGAGGGACTATAGCTCTGTGTTTCTGTAGGTACAGAGGCCATGAATGATATTTATGCAAGAGCAGCATGGTATCAATGCTCCCACTTATGAAGATCAAAGGGGTTTGCTGAGGTGATGAGGGACTATTTTGGGGAATGTAAGGACAGTGAAATCCTAAGGAACTCCGCGTTGATGGTGGGGCTGCTAAAAGGGAAGTGTGAAAGGTAACTAACCAATTCCATTGTGATGTGGAATAGTGTGCCCTTTCATGAAATCAGAAGATGAGGGAGAGAGAAGTCCCAACTCTACAGGTAATAAGTTGTTCATAGATACATATCTGACAGGCAACAGCAATGACAGAAGCAGGCCTTAGGACTGAATCAGAGCTGAAGGGAATGTTAGGAAGCCACCTAGAGAAATGAGAATTGAAGAGATGCGGCAACGGATGAGGGATGCAAAAACCAGAGAAAGAATAACAACGGAATCTTACTTGTTTTTGTGCACCTATTAATGATCACCCACAGCTTTTACTCTTATCCTTGTTTTTGTTGATTCTATACAGCAGACTCTATCAAGAAAAGGTTATTTTTGTCACATTGTTTGAGAGGAGGAGGTGTGATGCCCCTGACACCAGTGGGTGGAGCCCAGGAGCACCACTCTGCATCCTGTCCTGCACCAGAAGCCCTTACAATAGGGAATGATCTGTTCCAAAACATGAGTAGTGCCATAAGATCCCCCCACCCCACTCCCCAATCCACCAACCAGCTTAAGAATTAAAAAGCAGAAATCTTTTCAGAACCAAATAAACTTTCCTAAAATGGTCTTCAAATCTTCCCTCACATTTTTCCTTTAAAAAATATTTTCTCACATTTACCCATAAAAGGAAACCTATAGAGTCACTATAAAAATGGTAGATTAAGTTGGGTATGGTGGTGCAAACCTTTAATCCTAGCACTCCGGAGGCAGGGACAAGTGGATCTCTATAAAACTGAGTCTAGGCTGGTTTATTTAACAAGTTCCAGGCCAGCTGGGGCTATAGGGATATCTTATCTCAAAAACAAAACAAAACAAAAAACGAACCCAACACAGCTTGGGGAAAATATTATTTTCACAAAGCAAGCAAGCAAGCTCTCATCCTCTTCCTAATTCCAACTATACACATATTGTGTATGGTAAAAATCACATGTGATTGTCTCTGTTAAAAGTCCATAGACAAGACGTACATAGTAGTCAACTTGTCCCCGTGTTGGAGAAGTCACAGCCTGTGAGCCTTCTTACCTGTTTGCTAGCCACTGAGTCACTGGTCCACTCGGGATGGGCAGGGGTGGTACTTCATTGTGCAAGGTTCTAGGCTTTCTTACTTCAGAAGAAAATTTAAGTTTGAAATGTTTCTTAAGAGATCTTTGATTCATTATGATAAAAAAATGGAACAATAAGTAAGAATGAAAAAGTCAAAATATTCATGAATCCTACCACAAGTCCATCAGCCTCAGCCAGTGACAGCAGCTCTGTCCAGTGTTCAAGGGAGAAGACTGTGGACCATTCTGTCCAGATCTATGTCTGGGTCACACTTGGTGTTCATGTGAATGACCTAGCATCCCTTCCTCAGTTTCCTTAACTGTAAAGTGAGGATGGTAATGTGCCCAACTCAGAGTTATTGTGAGGTCTTTGTGGAGTAGATGATCTGGCATATTGGAAATTGTAGAGAATGTTTTAGCTTTTATGCTCATGGTGCAAACTGATCAATGGCTAGTTGTAAAATGGAAGAAAAGAGCTGGAGCACCGTCAACACTCAACAAGTACTATCTCCTTTTATCCTTAAAGATTTGGAAATCATGCAGTTTTAATTCTAATTGTCCATTAGAACTTAAAAAAAAAAACAAGCAAATTTAAGTTTTCTTGAGCTTTAATTTAGAAATTGTTAAGCATAATCCAAGAAGTTTGAAACTACTGTAATGTCATAATTCTCCATCACTGACATGTCAATAAACCGACCTCTACATATTCAGTTATGTCCCCAGCTAGTGTACACCATCCTGCATTGAGAGAGTGATTCTTTCCCTCCCTACAAAAGACACAAAAATTATCACAGAATATTGCTATCCATGAATAACAGTAGCTTGTCATTTTTCAAGTGTGTGTGTGTGTGTGTGTGTGTGTGTGTGTGTGTGTGTGTGTGTGTTTAGGGAGTCCCCATATTCAAAGTATTAATAGAATTTAAATATTCACTTAAGTTGCTAACTAGTGGGATTGACAGAGACCTTTTTTGCCTTAGTTTATTTCTCAATGTTGTTGTGATTAATTTTTATTAGAAATTGGTAAAGAACAACTTTAATAACATTTGTGAAGAAAAAATTAAATATCTATCCATAGGGAAAATAGAAGATACACTGTGACATATTTATTTGATGGAGTAAATATACTGCAATTTTAAATAATAGTACATTTACATTTGTTGATAATAGATAAAACACAAATTTGCAAGGAAAAAAGCAACTTATATATAATATGTAAAACAATAGTTTATGAAAATTGAATAAAATACACGTATATCTGTGTAAATGTATTGGAAGCAGCAATTGTATCCAAAGAAGGTCAAGGAATAGGCTGAGGAAGAGGGAGGAATTCAGCTTTATCAAAAGTTTTGGCATTCTTTTCTAAAGCCAATGAATAAATAAGAAGCAAAATGAAGGAATAGGAACACTGGATTGGGGGTTGGATACATGAGTGTTATGTTATTCTTTGTAGTTTTCAAGCTTTTAAAAATAGAATAGTGTTTCATTAAATGGGGCTTGCATCAAAAAGGAACTTAATAGACTACATAGCACCCTAAAATTAGGGTAATTTACCAAGAATTGTGCAACTCCAAATAATTCTCATTCTTGAAAAAAGTTTCAGTATTGAATAATATGGATGTTCATTTGACTCTGTGGTGTGTACTTACATAGGATAAATAATTTTTGTTTGATGAGAAGCTATCAAGAAATACCTTGGAAAATGTGTTCATACTCTAGGAATTTTTAAAATTTTATCACACCCAAATGAAGATAGCCTAACTCTAGTCAGGATTTTTAAAAATTATTTATTTAGTAACCACATACTTAGAAGAAGCATTTCATTACATCAGCATTGACATATTCAATAACAATTTTCTGATCTAGGCTGCATCTCTTATCAAATTGGCTGTACACTTTTAGGTTTATAGTTGATATATTACAGTTATACAATATTGTACTCAATATAAACCCTATAAGACATAAAATTAAATAAGGTTTTAACCTTTAAAAAAGATCTCCGTTTCATTATTAAAACACACAGTTTAACACAGAAAAATTCATTTTTAATGCAAGTGACAGTCAGATGCTTGCACATGCGTTTCTGATCTTTACATGTCTGATTCATCAGGTAGATTTCACTGGTAATGTTTATCACTTCTACTATTTAATATGAAGTAAATTTAAAAAAAATTAATGACTACATGATTAAAGGAAGCATTTCATTACAGCTATAACATATTCAGTAACACACTCCAGTGCAAGAGTACATCTCTTTCACAAGTGGGTGCAAGTTTCTAGGTTCACAGTTAAATTAATATAGTTATGTATTATTGAACTCAGTATAAGCCCTGTAAGACATAAAATTGGATGAGTTTTTAACCTTTAAAAAAGATATCCATTTCATTTTAGAATATATTGTTCCTTGCAGACAGACTCATTGTCTTTGCTACTAACACTGAGATGTTGGCGCTTGCATCTCTAATCTGTACATGTCTGATTATTACTAGTCATGGGTTTTATACAAAATAATTTCACAGAGCGCAGGTACCCCTTGGTAAGAAGGTCAATACTCACAAAAAATCCCATCCTGCTCACTCCAGAAAACTTTAAAGTTAGCCCTCTGTTATAAGACCCCTCCAGACTTGCTTCTTGTATGTGAAAATGGAATTGTTATACAATATGGAGAAAACAATGCAAGGCCTATACTGTTTCCTTAACAATCATGAGTGGTTTCTATTAACACACATCAATGACCATACACTAACAGTGCTTTGGGGTACCTTTTAAATGGAATATAAGTAGACATTCAGAAAGGATTTTCTTTGATTCCAAATTCCACTTAATTTATGTAATTTTCCATCTGCTCTTGTCCTGTCCAGCACCACTACCCACTTCAAAAATTTTAAATCAATTCAGTTTTGTGTTCTGGCTCTTGTGATCACATGTTAGGTATTTTATAAAAGTCACCATTTTATTTTACTTAAACTCTATTTCAAGTGTGTGACATTCCCAACTCAAGAATATGTTCAAATGCTGATTTTTTTTCTTTTTTTTATCAGCCAGGTATTATAGCCATTTTATGATATTAGTTTACCAGTCTAGGAGCATGGAAGTTCTTTCCATTGTACAGTGTCCTCTTTGATTTCCTTTTACAATGTTTTTTTTAAAAATTTATTTGTTTGATTTTATATGTATGAGTGTTTTTCCTGGATGTATATAAGTGCATCAGCACCAACAGAGACAGAAGAGGTTGCATGCAGCGCCCTCAGAGACAGAAGAGTTTGTCAGGTTTCCTAGAGCTGGAGTTAAGGACAGTTGCTAGCTGCCATGTGGATGCTGGGAACTGAACCCTGGTCCTCTGCAAGAGCAGCCAGTGCTCTTAAACAATGTATCATCTCTCCTGCATATTTACACAATGTCTTGAAGTTTTCATTGCAGATGCCTTTCCCTTCAATACTAGATACTTCACAGTTTTTATTTCTTGGTGGTGTCACGAATGGGATATTTTTCATAATTTCTTTCTTGGTATATATAAAGCCTATTTGGTTTTATTTTGTTGTTGTTGTTGTTGTTGTTGTTGCTGTTGTTGTTTTGTCTTTTCTTTAGACAGCTCTCCCTTTAGCCTCAGCTGGCCTGGCACTCCCTATGTAAGCCAGGCTGGCCTCCATCTCCCAGAAATATTCTTGCCTCCTTCTCCCGAGTGCTGGGACTAAAAGTGTGCACCACCACACCCAGCAAGTCTACTGTTTTTATATTATTTTTAAATCTTATGCCTTTATTGAAAGTGTTTATTAGAGCTCTGTTCTAGTAGATTCTAGGGAGTCTTTTAAGTCTGCAAACAGTAATACTCTCACTTCTTCCTTTCCTATTTTTACCCCCTTTTATGTCTTTCTCTTATCTAATTGCTATAGCTAAATCTTTGAGCACTATATTGAATAAGAGAGGGGGAGTGAGTGTGTCTTTTTCCTAATTTTTAGAGGAGATGCTATTTTTGTTTCTATTTAGTAAAATGTTGGTTCTAGGTTTGTTGTATATACAACACTAATTTTCTTCAAACAATGTAAATGTAAACTCTGATTAAGGACATTCATTTTATATAATGAATCCTTCTTTCTTCATCACTATCCATAGTGGCTATAGCATAGTGAATTATTACCAGCCAATAGATAATAGACAGATGATAGGGAGATAGATAGATAGATGATAAATGATAGATAGATAATAGATGATAGATATATAGACAGATTAAAGATAGATGATAAGTAATAGATAACACAGGTAAATAATAAATAGGTAATGGATTGATAAAAAACAGATTATAGATAAGAAATGGTTAAGTGATAGATGATAGATAGTAAAGATTGGCATAGACAGATAGATAGGGAGGTAGACATATAGCTGGATAGATAGATAGATAGATAGATAGATAGATAGATAAGTAGATGATAGATAGATAGATAGATGATAGATAGGTGGTAGATAGATGATAGTTAGATGATAAATATAGATAGATAGATAGATGATTGATTGATAGATGATAGATAGATGATGATGATGATGATAGATAGATAGATAGATAGATAGATGAAGATAGCTAGCTGATAGATGATAGATGATAGATATATAGATATATGATTGATTGATAGATGATAGATGCACAGATGATTGATAGATGATAGATAGATACATAGATAGATGATAGATAGATAGATAAATAGATAGATTATGGATAGATAGATAGATAGACAGATAGAGTGATTTTCCCTGCTTACCCTAGAGACTGCCTCAGTATCTTTCTCAGCACCATCACCTCAGTAAATATGAATTAACACCCGAAATGAAACCTATTGTTGCTGCAGATACAGTCCAGAATATGTGGAAGTCTTTTTGACTTCACAGTCTAACTAATTAAACACTGCGCCAATTATGCTGGTTAAGACCATTGTTTTCTTTGCAATTTTAGCAACAGACTAACATGAGCTATCCATGAATGAAGTTTGACCAACATTTTATTATTCTTATGCCACAAGATAGGAAATACTGTTTCTCACCAATAAATTTTACTCATTTTTAGCAGGTTCAATTTTACTAGCATGTGTTGTGGTAGTAACAATTTGTAATGAGATGTAGAGTAAATTACTATCATGAACTGAAAAAATGAATTAAATTTACATTAAGAATTATGTTCTATTTCAGACATGCAGTAAATGTCATACATGTAGTTCTTACTTTATATTTAAAGCAACTATAGTAATTAGATACACAGATTAGAGCACATAGCCTTGAGCACTTAGATGATTTGACCAATAACAACAGAGGATGTCAGTGTCCAGTCTCAAATCTATAGACCAGACCCTTTTAACTGTGTCCAGAGTCAGAGTGACATCAGCTTATAGCCAATTTACAAGAGCCAACTGTTGAATCCGGAAGAGCTATGTAAGCTACTTGCTAAGCATGCCCATTATTAGAAATAAAGCTAAAATAAATACAAAAAGACAAAGGTGAAAAATATTGAAAGCCAGTGACTCTTGCTCATTTACTTTTACACTATTATAACTCTCCAGGTTGTTTACGTCTATCGTATCAATGTTAGAATAGTTGTTGTTATCTTTCTCTTCCTACTTTTATGCTCAGTGACTTCACATTGATTGTTTGAAGTCATTTGTGGATGGGAGAATGCATGCCACATAAACTGGCAGATGCTACAAATGATGGCTTGCTTTCTTTACTTGAGATAGAGTGGTCTAACATTTACCAGGGCTATACATTGGTGTTGTTAGTAAAAAATAGAGCTTTACAAAGTTGGTGCCATAAATAGCCATTTATATGGACACAATGATGTATTTTATAGTATCCAGCTACCTCTGCTATCTATACTTGATAATCTGTTCTTTTAATTCTAAGACTTTGCAGACAGGGCTGTACCTTTTTAAAAAGAATCTCTCTCTCCCTCTCTGTCTCTCTCTCCTTACACACGTATATGTGGGTGCCCATAGAGGCCAAAAGAAGACTTTAGAGCCACCTGACGGGGGCTGGGAACCATTTTGTTTCCTCAGAAAGCAGCAAGTGCTCTTAATCGGTGAGCTACCTCTCTAACACAGGCTATGCCGTTTTTACCCTTCCGTTTCCATTCTACATTCTCCTTACGTGCTTGGATGAAACATCGTGATTTGTAGATGATAAAAAATAACTATGGCATTCATCTGGAAATCAGCTCATAGTTGGTATTCCCTTTATAAATACTGTATGATATATTTCCCACAAGTCAACTGTAATAAGGAGTGAAAAATTTTCATCTGTGTTTCCTTTGCCATATAGTTTATTTTCACAAGTATAATACATACATCTCATCATCTTGACAATAAAAATATGAGAATTGGGGGGATGGCTCAGCAGTTAAAGTGTTTGCTTTGCAAACAGGAAAACTACAGTTTGGATGTCCAGAAGGGACCCACAAATGTGATGTGGATGTGCTAACCTACCTACAATTTCAGCCTCTGAGAAGACGGGGACACCCGTGAGCAAGCTGGCTAGTAAGACTGGCTGTATTGGCAAGCTCTGGGCTTGACTGAGAGAGCCTATCTCAAAGAATCAAATAGAATCATGACCAAGGAAGATTTCCAACATTAATACTGGAGTTCTGCACACATGTGCACACAGGTGTTTGTGCACCAGACCTGCCCCACATGTGCTCTAACATGTGCAAATATGTATACATACCTGGAGATGACATACAAACACATGAAAAGAAAGAAAACTAATAAATATGAAGTTATTGCACTTGGTTTGCTATTTTATGACATTTGGCAATCACATTGCAGTTTGAATTGATGTTATTAATGTGCCTAAGCAGAAAGCTAATAACAGATATTCTGTCAAGTTCTTTGACAGCTCTTTCACCATTTCTTCAGACATCAGCTCTCTGAACAGGGTGTCATCTTCTATTGTGTCTTCTGCTGTGTGCTCGAAAAACCCTCATCAAAGTACTTTATACATTAGAGCTCTCTACTCCACAACAAAATGATCATAAACAACGTTGTTCAGCCATTGTTATTGAGTTAGTTGTTTGGGATTTAGTCACAGCAAAGACGATAAGGCACATTTGTGAATAATTACTGAAACTCATTTGTCAATTTCCTTTGTACAGAGTATATAAACAGCATAACTCAAAAACAATGGGTTAACAGCATTGCTTCTAAATTACTCTGCTTTCATTCGTATCAATCATTTATGTCCCCTGTATGATATAACCTCAAAGAAGTACCAACATTTAAAAAGTATTTGTACCAGAAACTTTTAAGAAAACTTTAACGTCACACCACATTATGAAGCTGATGTTCTCTTTATAAATGTTATACATTGTTTCTTTCTGGAAACCTGCTAGAAGATGGGGCTGAGTGGGAAATTTGCTTATTTTTTATTATAACATGAGATTGCCAAATATGTTTTAGTTCACTTGAAACCCTCTTCTGACCTCTGAGGCATTGCACGACATGGGTGCACTCACGTACATGCAGGCAATACACTCGAACACATAAAATAAACATAATAAATAAAATTTTAAAAAATATGTTAGAAAACAGGCATGGTGGCACATGCATGTAGGAGGCAGAGACAAGTGGATCTCTGGGAGATTGAGGCCAGCCTGGTCTACATAGTAATAATAACGATAATATTAAAAACAGTTATAACCACTGAGCCATCTCTCCAGCCCCCCAATTTTTATATCTGATTGAATCCAAGGACTTAAAAGGAATTTTTCTTGGCTGAATTTTAGCTATTCTAGTGCCTTTCAAAGTCATTGCTCTTAGGTATTTTTCAAGAATATGTGACTAATATCCCCATATAGTACTTTTTTTCACGTTAGTAAAAGGTATTTTTCCTCCAGATGATATTTCTATTTGAGATGGGAAATTGCTTTAATATACATTTTCCCTCTAGTGAGATCACCATCCGCTTTGTTATTAGCACATTTATCTGGTCATACTGAGCATGTTATAGTAGTTGATTTAAAGTGTTTATCTTCTACTTCCAATATTTGGGTCATCTTAGTTTTGGCAGCTATTGTTTTCCTTGAAAGCAGGTCATGCTGTTTTGGATTTTTGTCAGAATTTTTTTAATCATACCCTGGACATTGTAAGTCTTGTTTCTCTTATACTAGTTTAAAGGGTGTTGATATTTTTACATTAATGGGCACTTATCTTTGTTAGAATCAAAGTGCACACTTTTTTCCTATACTTGATGGCAAATAAACGTCACCATTGACATTGCTTTTATTTTATTGTTCACTGGTTTTTATTTTTATTGACCAATTATAAATATACATATCTAGAGGTCACACTATGTTATTTTGAAATAGGTCTGTAATGGTAAGTCAGAGCTGGTTCTCACAAACTCATCGTTTTTGTTATGAGAACATTTGAAATTTACTGTCTTATTTCTCTTTATATATTCATACCATTAGTAACTATAGCAATAATCTATGTATTAGAACTCAAAACTCAGTCCCTCTAACTTTTGATGGTGAAGACCAGCAAAGTTACTGTTATAACTGAACACGAGTCAAAATTTCCACCTGTTTTGGAAAGGACTTCTTGACTTGATTGTACCCCATGCTGTGAATTCCGTACAGTAGTGTCGTGGCTATTCTTGCTTTGACATTCTGTCATAGGTATTTCATTTCACTCTCCATTTGGGCCTTTGCTTTAGGATACTGAAGGAAATGTTTTGAGATTTACATGTTCTTTTGTGTTTATTCCTCCCAAACTACAAATTTTGAAGATTGTTAAACTGCTTTTCACAAGAATGAAGAAGTGAGAACAACCTAAGTGTCTGTTGACTTAAAAATGAACAAAGAAAACCAAAAGCGTATGCACACTGATGTATTAGAGAGCAATAAAAAGAAGGAAATTCTGGACTGGAGAGATGGCTCAGAGGTTAAGAACACTGGTTGTTCTTGTAGAAGACCCGGGTTTGATTCCCAGCACTCACATGCTGACTAAGAACCATCCATAACTCCTGTTCCAGGGGATCTGACTCCCTCTTCTGACCTCTGTAGGCATTGCATGACATGGGTGCACTTACACACATGCAGGCAATATACTCACACATATATAATAAAAATAATAAAATTTTTTTAAAAAAGAATGAAATTCTTTCACTCTCAAGACTATGTCTGGATCTGGGGATCACTATGCCATGTGATATTATCTAGGCACAGAAAGACAAGTTCTACATGTAGAATGTAAAAAATTTGCCCACCAGAGGCTGGGAAAATGGAGTAAGCCCTAGAACAAATGTAAATTAGTAATAGCTAGATAGGAGGAACAGGAAGTCTGGGTGTCCCACTGCACAAGAGGGTGAATTAGATAAAGAAATGTAGCATACATTTCAAATATCTAAGACATAATTACTTTAAAAGTTTTCATCTTTCATGTGAATGCTGTTTGAGGAGGAAAATATTTTAACCTGATTTAAGCATTGTACAATGTACACATATATTGAAATATCATGTTATCCTATTAATAGGTATAATGTTTTGTGTGTAAGTTGAAATAAATTTCATTTTACATATTAAAATGCAGTATTTCTTCCACAATACTTTATTCACCTAAACCCATAGCTTATTCCTTAATATTAATGTGTAAAGGAAAATATACCTTTTCTTGTTTAGATATACTACATACTGAACACTGAGCTCTAGTTCTTATTTCTTACAGGATATGAATGTACATGTCCATTAGTATTAATAACAGGTTGATTCTATTTCTATATGTTAGTGTAGTTGTTAGGAAATATTTAGGGGATGCTGATATTCCACTGCAGTAAAAACGCCCGGGTGTGGTGGTGCACGCCTTTATTCCCAGCACTTGGGAGGCAGAGGCAGGCAGACCTCTGCGAGTTTGAGGCCAGCCTGGTCTGCATAGCGAGTCCACAGGGAGACCCTGTCTCAAAAAGACAAAAAATAAATAAATAAGACACACCTAAAAGAAGGTAATGTTCCATACCTTTTAGATGGCTGCTTATGGGTTCTGTTTGTCCTGGGATTACCTCTTGATCAATATAATAAAATATAAAAATAACATCAAATTAACTCAGGAATAGAGTGATTTCTAAATATCACAAGGTTAGTCAGTTCTGTTAACTAGCCAGGCACACACATCACATGGCAAATGAGATGTTCATGAGAAATCGGGCTGAAACTTTTTCTGGTGCAGGAGGGTCAGATCTGAGAAAAGCCATTTGGAAGTTGATGTGATGTGGAAATTGATGACACCATTTTTTTTGACACTATCTGTGGAAATGACTACCAGGAAGAGAGAGGAACACTTTTCCCTCATTAAGTCCATTGTCAGATATCTCCTGTTCACCCTCCTTTGGCCCTGCCTTTATTCAATAGCTGGAAAGCATTCTCTCTCCCCTTAGGGCTTCGCAGCAATAGCAGTGATAACAAGAATTATGTCTGTGCACTGTACTCAATTTGTTCAGTCAGACAACTTGTAACATAGTTATCGTGGTTCTCATCTTTCAGAGGAGGAACCTGATGCTCAGAAACATTATGTAGTTTATCCATGGTCACAGTGACAGATGTGGCAAAACTGGGTGGTAATACACATCTAACCTAGCTCTTCATCGTGAGCTTCTGACTGAAAGACA
This sequence comes from Nannospalax galili, assembly GCF_000622305.1. Lineage (NCBI taxonomy): Eukaryota > Metazoa > Chordata > Mammalia > Rodentia > Spalacidae > Nannospalax > Nannospalax galili. The sequence goes on from NW_008358101.1 coordinate 8,863,543, forward strand.
ATGTGCTATTGAGAGGAATGAGCTCAGCTCATAAGAACAAACCCTGCAAGCCTCTCAGGAAAAGCCAAGTTATAGACCTGAAAAAGCCCCATAAGCAAGAGCATGCTGTAGAAACAGTGTCTCCTCTTATTTGCTCATTTTTCTTTTTTTTTTTTCTTTCTCACCCTTCTTGGTAAATACGTGAGTCATCCAGAAAATGTGCACTTCCCTTTAGATTATTCTCTCTCGATCTATTCTATGATGAGGCATTCTTCAGTGACTGAAGACAGTATAAAAATAGAATTATGAGAAAATAAGCTCATCTGTGTTTTCTATTGACTATAATATAAAACCTAGAAATCAAGGAGTAAACCTGACTCATGACTTTACCTTTTAAAATTGCATAGGCACAACATTATCATCATGAAAATAAAGACTGTGTAGTACATAATTTTAAAAACAAAACACACTACACAGCAACCAGTTTTATAGAAATGACATCCCTCGCCATCTCTGAAATGACATGAAGGTTGTGACATCTCATGGCCACTACTGCAGCTAAATATAAATGGATTATTCTGTGCCTGCTTTTGTGCTTTTGCTGACTGACACAACAATTAAGGAAACAAGTTTCCTTTGTAAATTATAGCTCCATGCAACATTGAGTAAGCAAAAGTGTACATTAGAAATATTTTTAGCTTGACACAAACTTTCCAAAGGCTCCTAATTAAGCATTTAAGACCAAGAAACTGTAATTGTAGATGCCAAAGTAACTGGAAAATCAGACCTTTGGTGGGATCGATCTTAAACTAAAACTATTGTTTGGGAAGCCTTATGGAAACCCTTTATTCTTCAGCATCCTCTTCAACAGAAGGCTATTTCCAATATTGCCCACTTTATGAGAAATTCAGGTGTTCAGCCTGTAGGCAGAGAGAGAGGGTGGGAACACATGCAAGTGAGAAGAGTCTCGAGGAGAGAAACCTTCAGAATCTTGACCTTAGTGAATTGTAAAGTAGAATGTTCCACACCCTCAAATCAGACGTGGGTTCCCTCTGCAGAATTCACATATTAGAAATTCCAAAATAGGTTTTTTTTTGAACACTGTCTCACAATTTGATCCTAAAACTAGTTCATCTCCATGCATGTGTCACATTTGCAAAAGAAAAAATAAATCGAAGGGATGGAGACATGGCTCAGCGTTTAAAAGCACTGGCAGCTCTTGCAGAAGACCCAGGTTTAAGTCCCAGAACCCACAGGGCAGCTAACGACCATTCGCAACTCCAGTTCCTAGGGATCTAACGCCTTCTTCTGACTTCTGTGGGCACTGAACGACACAGGTGCACTAACAAACATGCAGTCAATACCCTCATACACATAAAATAAAAAAAAATAATTTTATAAAAAGAAAAATAGAGTATTATATCAAATATTCCTATATAGTTCAGAGTTCAATTATTGTTATAAGAAAGAAATATACTTCACATAGTTATAAAGTTCTTTTTTTCTAAACATCTGTTGCTTTGATGAAAATGTTCAGAGCCATCAACATATGTGAATTCAAAATAACATAATTCATGTTGTGTTCACTGGTGCAGTTATCTAGATAAATCTGTCAATATATAGGGAATTTTATATGCAAGCAATTTTATATCATCAAATTAAAATTTTGTTCTTTGACCATTACTATCCATTTTATTTTAATTTATTTAGTTGTTGTTTTGTAACTCCATATAATCTAAAACCAGGAATTTCTGTGGCCTAATGAGTGACAAAAATGTGTAGTCAGTAAAACTTTGTTGATGGCTGACATTGTTGGATTATCTTCTGTGAGAATCAGGCATGAATATATTTGTTCACTGAGTCTCCCAACATGAACAGTAAACCAATTCTACTTAAATGAGGGGACTGTGAGTCAGAGACAGAAGTGACCTGGCCAGAGTCATAGAAAATGTCATAGATTGGATTTCTGTCAGTCAGTGTGACTGTAGACCTTCAGTTATCACCAACAATGTGTTAGAAATCTGGGTTTTTTATATTTGGAAATTTTTGTTTGTGCATTTGTTTGTTGTTTTTGAAACAAGGTCTCTTTCTGTAGCTCAGAACTGAACTGGGGCAGTAATCATGTAGTCCAAACTGGCCTCAAAATCAGGGCAATCCTCCTGCCTCAGCCTTCTGACAGCTTGGATTATAGGTGTGAGCCTCCATGCTGGGTTCTTTTTAATTTTTTTTTTTACATTCACGTGTGTGTGTGTGTGTGTGTGTGTGTGTGTGTGTGTATACACCCACATACCACGGTGTGCATATAGAGATCAGAGGATGACTTGGTTCCCTCTGCCATGTGGCTTCCAGGAATTGAACTCAGGTTGTCAGGCTTGGCAGCAAGTGCCTTCACCTACTGAACCATCTTGCCAACCCATTGAGATGAATTCCCATTAAAGGAGCAAAGAAATAAATACCCCATCTTAGAGGAAAATATCAAGATGTGATATATACAGATATAGTCAAGCAAGGAGACTCATGTTAGGCAAATATATCACACTTGGTTTCATGTGGATGTGATTTCAGAATACATTTCCTTGGGACAGTCTCAATGTGCAAGAATGTCACCACTACATGGTTGTGGAGCTATACTTGGGAATTAACTTGACCATAGTCTTACACATAACTTAATCTGATGACTTTAGTCCTATTGTCTTGAAAAAAACAACAAAAAGAGGATTTCCCCCAGCTTATTATCTATCTTTTTCATCAAATTTGTCTCTGAAGTGTATTTAGTAATTAAAAAACATAAATCTACTCTCAAAGGCCAGAAATGGGTCAACTATCAAAGTGTTAAAAAGGTCCTATTGAAATTTATTTTTAAAAATCTCAAAAATATGAAGTACTGAAGTCATTAGTGTCACCATACACAGTCCGCTGAGTTAAGAGCACTAATGAGGACCCATCCATTTAGATAAATGGGTTGTTTAGGAGACCCTCAGTGGGCCTTACTTGTCTGTATGTGCAAACTTCTGTCTTGCTCCATGCTCCGTGGTGGAGAATAACAAGGGGAACAGAGAGAAAACCAGAGCGAGGGACACAGCTCCTGATTTCACTCTAGCTTATTATAATATGAAGCCCCTTGGAAATAATTCCCTGAACCTTTCATGGCTATGGTGTTGATAAAAGGATGGCCAGCAATTCACTGGAGGAGAAAGGATTTTATTTGAAAATTGGCCTTAAGCAAACTTAAAGTCAAAACTTTAGTTTTTACCTCCATTTCCTCTTCAAAAATAGCTAACTGCCTAAGCCCTGCCCAGTCCCCCAAGTTTCATTTCTTGTTTTGTACTTGTGTTGTAGAAGAAAGTTCCTGAAGAGACCTGAACAAAAGTATACTCACCCCAGATAGGGAGCCAAAGATAGACCAATGCAATTGCACCACCAAAGTCCAATTTGGTGAACCAGTTAGTTTATTGGGTTACTTACAGAAATGTAAGTAAGGCATTACTCACAGGATCAGGAATGACTCAGAGGCATTGTATTACCAAAAGTCCACCCCAGCGTGGGTGATGGCTCATGAAAGCTGGAACCCTGCAGCTGTACTATTTACACACAACTTGACAGGTCAGAGAGTGTCTCTTCTAAGCAGCTCAGCTTTTCTGAGGCTCCTCAGCAGTCCCTACTGTTTCCATAAGCTTGAGGAGGGAGGGGTTTTAAAGTGTCATTCTTCAGATTCCAGAACTTCTAGAGACTTAGGAGTTGTTTACTTCCTAAGTTTTAAGGAAACTTCCTTTAGAGTTTCCTGAGTCTCCAGGAGCTTTACTCTAGAATGAATTACTTTAACTCTGAGGAAACTGTTACACCATAGCCTGTTATCACAAAAGGACTGAATAATGGCAACTTGTCATTGTATTAATGGCTAGCCATTCATATTTGCAGTGCACAAAGAAAATTTCAAAGATGGAAACTTCAGCCTTACTTTGACCCAGAGGAATGATTCCCTTTTCTTCACTGCCTTTCTTCACTAGAAAGCAATAAAGGGCATCCTGAAAACTAAATCATCTAAAACTTAGAAAGGTTGTCAGTGCCTTGCTTCGATGAGGGGACCAACTAGGATAGAGATTTAATTCTATTAGTTATTTTATTAACATTCCCAAACTGTGAATATTTAATAGAATCTTCAGTTCTGGGATTTCTTTTCCATCTAGAAAACTTAGGAGAAACATAGCTTTCCTATGAAAACTATCCATTTTCACAGGAAATGTGAAAGCAGTCTTGTCTTTATCCCAGAGGAGGCAAAGATACAAGAGTTGTGTTATTTGCTGAGCTCTTGAAAGGTTGGTTTTGGCTTCCTAGTGCAATGTCTTCATAATAAAATTTCAAGACAACCTTTTAATATTGATAAGGTTTACCATTAACAAGAATTAAATGTCTGTAGTCATTGACATTGGCTATAGCTGACTCACTAATAACAAATATATCTGCTTAATAAGATTAGAATTAAAGATTTATTATATGATTTTGAATGAAGACAGGGGATCTGATGTGACTTTATAACTCAGATACTCTTTATTTACCCATAAAGTCTACCTAACCCACAAGACTAATGACTAGTAGGTATTATTCCAGCCTCCAGACATCTGATATATGAGGTTAAATGTGGCTATCTGAATATGCTTCACTATAAAACAGCCAGAAAAAAGGGAGGGGGGAGAGAGGGAAGGAAGGAAGGGACTGACTAGGCCAGTTTAACTAACCAGAAATACTACAGGACTTGAAATTTTAGCTGTTACACTTAAGTGTTCCCAAAGTGATGCTATATAACTCAAATAAATGCAGAAAGACCAAAACACTGATCCATGCTAGTGCACAGGAGAATGAAGACGGGTATTCTGGTCTCAAAAGGCGCTGTTCTTAAATTGATGGTGAATCATCAATTCCCACCAAGCAGACTGACAAGAATGACGTGAACCCCAGCAATTCAGAACTTTGCACAACTGTGCTCCTTCTTACAAAGCTTCCCACGCGTGGAGAGAGAGGACCCTTTCAAGTCTTTGAAAGTGTGTTCCTACCAGGTTTTCATTGCCTGCTCTGGAACCTACCATCTTCTACAGCATGATATATTTATTTCCAGTGGTACACTAATGCCCCAGCATCTCCAACTTCTTGGAATTTATAACAAACATTTAGAAAATAAATAGTGATTACTCAGCTATCCGAAAACATATTTCTGGATCAACTATATTCTTTGTCCAAAACATACTGAGTATGATTTACTTATTTATATTTATTTATTTTTATGTTTATGAGTGTTTTGCTTGCATGTATGTAAGTGCATTCATGCTTGAAATACCCGAAGAGGTCATAAGACGGCATCAGATTGCCTGAAACTGGAGTTACCAGTGGTTGTTAGAGGCCATGTAGGTGATGGCACCAGAACCTGCGTCCTTTGCAAAAGCAAATGGTGCTCTTAACTGCTGAGCCCTAGCTCCAGCCCAACTGAGTATGTTTTATAATGATGTCAATTTGGGCTAATTTCCTTCCTATTGTTTAATTTATACTTGTTGTTGTTTTGAGACAGGTTCTTCCTGTAGCCCCAGCTTACCTTGAACTCATGATATAAACCAGGCTGGCCTCGGCTTCATAGAAATCTGCCTGCTTCTGCCTCACAAATACTGGGATTTAAAGGCAGGTACCACCATGCTTGGCTCTAACTTACAGTTTTAACAGCAGAGATTTTATAATATAACTTTTGAATCCAAGGAAAAAGTATTTACTGAGAACTACGTTTAATTTCTTTTTAACTTTTAAAAATTTATTTATGTTTATTGTATGTATATGAGTATTTGCCTGCATAGATATACATGTACTTATGCATGTATTGCCAATGGAAGCCTGAAGAAGGTGTTGACTCCTCTGGAACTTGAGTTATGGCAGGTTGCTAGCTGCTGTGTGGGTGCTGGGAACCAAACTCACAAAAGTGTTCTGCAAGAGCAGTCAGTGCTCTTAAATGCTGAGCCATCTCTCTAGCACTGTATATGTGATTTCTAAAAAAGTTTGTCAGGTAAGAGATATAAGGCTGGGTTACTCTTAGACCAGCCAATCCCAGGGAAAATAAAACTGCTGTCCAGCCCAAATGAAATGAGTCAATGTCTGGACTTTTACTTGGATCTAAAGTAGTTTACTTATCAGAGATGACTTGTACAGTTGGTATGACCTATAATAACATGTATTCAGAGTTATTCCCCGTCTGCTTTCTATGCAAAGGAAAGGGCTGTGGGTGTCCGTTAAGTGCTATTTGTTGAGCACCTACTATATGCACAACAGAAGCACTCAACTCGAGATCACAGTGAGCCCTAGCAAACACAGCTCTGTGTGGCTTTTGCCCTCAACTCTCAAGTGGGAATAATAATATTCACACTTATCTAGTTCCTGGAGATTCTGTGAAAGTTGACAAGTGAATGTTTGTGAAGTACATAAAATCCTCAGATGAATATGTTATATAAACATAGAAGAATGTTGCCTTTCCAGGCCACAGCCAGAGCCTGGTGCTTTGCTAACAAGCTGTGTTTTCCTGGTTAGGTACTTTTTGCCTGAGGCTGTATTATTCTGAGACAGCTGGCTGCCTTTTATTAATATATATACTAACTCATGACCCAGTGGAAGACAAGGATATGAAGATTGAAAAAATATGGACTAAGGTTTCCTAAGTCCTTTCAGTTCTTTTGAATGAAGGGCCTCACATCTTTGTGTTATATTATATATTTTTAAAAAGAGAGAAAAAAACTGGCTTCTTGCTCTTTGTGCTTAGGAAGATTCTTGCAAAAGATATGCAAACCCCCAAAATGATTGATTGCTTAGAAGCTGCCTCATAAATAATTGAAGGAGCAATTTCTAAAGTTCTGTTGAATTCCAAAACAATTTAGCAAGCCATCTCATTAAAACAATGTATTATCAGGTTAAGAATGATACTGTTAGCACCTTTTCAAATTAGAAAACAAATCATGGGAAAGTTTTAGTGGACACATTGTAATCCTGTTGAAAACCTCTAACATTTAAACTTGTCAACATACATCTGAAACTATTAGTTCAATTGTACTTTCTACAAAATACAATTTTGAGCCTCTTGTAATGTGTGACAATTGTTAGCAGTATTAATTAGCACACAGCAGTCAGGAACAGAGTTCATTTCCAGTTATTAATCTGGGACCAAGTCAACAAAGATGATTATGGTCTACTGGTCCATTGATTCACAATATGTCATACTTTTCTGTGCAAAGTTTATTCCCATTTTTAAATATTTAAATCATTGCCACTCTTTGCAAACTATTGCAAAGATCACTTTCCAAAAAAATCTGCATATAAAATGCAAAATTTGAACTGCAGTAAACTGTAGATTATTTCAATGCATACATAATTCATATACATAGCAATTACACATATCACATATTAAATATATATTGATTGATGCAAATTCCACAAACTTTCACTTATATTAAATCTAAGTTATACTTTAAACACTGTAGGAGCATTGTCTTAGTTCAAGAAATTACTTGTATTTATTAACAAAGATAAGATTATGAATAAGTTTGTAAATATATATTTTGTAGTGCTGTTTCTCTTAAAAATAATTGAGATAATTTTTCTAGAACATGCTTTTATTAATGTGTAAATTAATGCAAATAGGTTTCACCATATTAGATAAACATAGGTAGACATAGGTAGACAGAGACAGCATTGTTGAACTGTAGTATGTAAACACATAGTATCAGTGGATAATGAAGTTTTTCTTCTGTTATTTTTCTTCCACCAAAACTAATTATTAAATAGCAAGGTTTTGCACTTCTTAAGAACTTTTAAAATTAATATTAAAATTTAAAAGAAAATCAGCAGTGATTAAAGGACAAGTGATTAGGCTATATTTTCTCATATTTTTATGTTCTATGTTACAGAAACACAAAAATCTACATATCTCAGTATTGAACTAGAAGTGGCTGCAGCCAACTTGTGAGAGTTGAATGTTAAATTCTCAGGTTTTTATGGGTCAGTTTATCATAAACATAATCTTAAATTATACATTATATGAAGTCAGATAAATAAAGAACATTAAGATAATATATTCAGGAGACTGGCGAGATGGCTTAGCAGTTAAGAGCACTGGTTGCTCTGGCAGAGGACCTGGGTTCGAGACCCAGCACCCACACAGCAGCTAACAACTGTCTGTAATTCCATTTCCAGGGCATCTCACTCCCTCTTCTGACCTCCGCAGGCATTGCATGATATGGGCACATCTACCTACATGCAGACAATGCACTCATACACATAGAATAAAAATAAATAAAATATTTAAAATAATATATTCAAAACTCATCACTTTTTAATTTTTGATATTCAGGTTCTTAAACATATATTACATCTACATTGTGGGGATTTTAAATTTTAATATTGACTCCTCATCTTCTCTTCCCAACTTCACGTTCAGTAACCTCCAACCATGAGCTTAATAATTTCAGCCACTGAGGCAGTAATTCTACCAAGGAATTCAACAAATGCTATAGAAGAGATTTTATTTCTCCTCAATAGCTTACTGTTAAATATTTACTGAAATACCATCTATTTATCCTAACCAAATTCTTGGGCAAAAATTCAATGCTATTAAACCTTTATAATTTATTCTCCTGATAGGTTTCAGGCAAAGTGAGGAAAGAAAAATATTTTATATTCCAACCAAATATGCCTTTATCTTACATTCTATAAAAAATGCAATGAGATTTTGTGATTCTAAGCCTTCATACTAAATTTGAACTTCAGGCGACACCTTAAACAACAATACAAATTTGTTTTCAAGTATAAACTTGGACAGCCCTGCCTGAGACTTTGCTGTGTGAAGAACAAGAAAGGTTCTGAGAGAATGCTCAGTGAAAAGGCAGAACAAGCCTGGGAAAAGGAACTGCCGAGTCTGGATATGGTTTATTAAGGTAATTAGTCAAGTCTCATATGTAAAGTGGGGGTACAGATGGGGGACAGGGCTGAGAATCAGGTCAAAAAACATTGTATGACTTTCTCAAAGAATCAATTATATATATTATATATGCATATATTTTAAAGCGATTCCTCAGCTGGGTATACTGGTGCACACCTTATCATGTTTCTTATGAATGTTTAGAGAAATAAAATATGTAGATTACTGTTAGCATATATCATATGCTCCAAACCCTGAAAGCAAAGCTGAATTTGTGATTTACTTCACACTTGCTGCATAGAGTTAATTTGCTTTTTCACGAAAACCAACTTCCAACAGAGGCCATCACAGAAATGCTAGTGTCTGTCTGGTGATGAAGTGTCTATGGAATGAGGTTAGGATAATGTAATTAAGGACATAATATAATGCTTTCTAAGAACTTGTGCACAGCATTGTACTCGAGATTTGAATTGGTTCTTGTTCTTCATGAGCTCCTTTGAGTGTGTGATTTTTGTGGTAGTTTTTATTTTTATTAACATTTACTAACTGTACATATTACATAACATTTAAGCACATCCATATGGCGTGCACTAAGCAGAGGAGAGAGGTTGGCATTTACCTCTCCTATATTTTCTTAATATTTGGAGCATTGGAGCTCCTCTAAGTAAAGGTATTTATAACTTAGTAGATAAGCATGCTTGTCTCAATGAAGTTAAGGAAAAGAAAGGTTTCCCTTTTGTGTATAAATGTAAATAAATCGTTTTGTTAAAATCTGTTGTGTTGCATTTTCAAATTAGTGTTACGTATGAAATGTTTAAGCTTTGTGGTAAACAGTTCAGAATACGGGCTAATCATAGCTTTATCTATGCTAGCAAAACTATTAGAAAATTTTGTAGCTTTTATCGATGGCAAATTTTCTGAATATGCATTGACTTGTATGAAAAGCATTTAATGTTATTATATAATTCTGACATGGCTGTTTTTCAGTACCCTCCCAATCTACACAAAGCCTATCAGTAATTCTTAAAGTAACTAAGAGGAAAGGCTAACAGGTTCTTTCATCATGGTTAGACCTATGAGGTGTCGTACTTTCTACTGATTTTTTTTTCCCTGTGTTTCACTGCCATTTAGTTCTTTATTGATTCCCCCCATCCCCAGTGGGTTGGCAACCCTCAAGAGATCTGTCTACTCTACAGATCGATGCACTGGTTTAGAGAAAGAATTCTCCTTATCATTTTTTTTCAATAAAATATATTTTGTTTTTAATTAGAAGAAGCGTTTCATTACAACAGCATTAACCTATTCAATAACATTTTTCTGAGCTAGGGTACATCTCTTTCAAAATTGGCTGTACATTTCTAGGTTTACAGATGAATTATTACGCTTATATAATCTTTTACTCATTATAAACTCTATAAGACATAAAATTAAATGAGGTTCCAACGTTTAAAA
>NW_008358101.1:8874314-8876340 GCF_000622305.1 Nannospalax galili
AACAATGGATATATATATATATATATATATGGTGAAAAGTTTTCTTTCCTTTCCAATTACCATGTGAGACATCCAAACCTAGAGGAATTTCATCTTTCCTTCTTCCCTTGAGATCCTGAAGGCTAAACAAAGCATCTTGCTTCAAGAATGAAGGTACCATGGGCCAAACAGTCCCTGATAGAGTGGGTTGTAGTTAAGAAAGTTGACCCCTATAGGCCTTAGGGTAGCAACTTGCAGAAATGCAAGGGATAAACCTTGGGCAGCTCTGAGGTGTTTAAATCTATGCAACAGTAGCAGCACCCCAACCTCTGGAGTAGTGAACACTTATAGTCTGTGATGGATGCTACCACTTATTGAACATTCCTGGCATCTTTGTTTGGGACCTAGTTATACTTTTTATTTCTCTGTGTTTCTAGTCACTTAGGCTACTATGGCCACAAGTGGAGTAATAATGAAAATAAATATTTTTTTTGGAGCTGGAAAGGACCCTAGTAATGATAGCAGCTTAGGATATAGGATACCAGCATGGATATAAAGTCGTCAGGTATATTTCATTGGTAATGTTTTTCACATCTACTAATTATTAAGGAGTAAATTTTATGCCTGAAGAATTATTATTATTATTTTATTTATGCACCCACTTCCCAAGTAGCACCCTCGCATAGCCTCCCTCCCCCAACTAGAGCCCTTTTACTCTGATATCCCTGCTACTGTCTGCTGTGTTGTTGGCAGCCCCAGCCATTCCCCACTACTTGCCCTTCTGGTGAATCTAGTCAGCCTATCTAGAGGTCTTTGTTTTAGGAGGGTCAGCTGTTCCTCATCTAGCAGTAATCAGTTGTCAATATTCCTTCGGATAAGATTGGGGTCTGCTGTTCAATTTCCAAGTTCTATGCTGGGTTACTGTCTGGGTATCCCTTTGGCCACCCTGGCCAACCACTCAAAAGAAGGTATCACTTGTCTGGCATTGTTGCTTGTTGTGTAGCCTTTAGCTATATATATGGACTCTTATGAAATTATATTGGCCCCTTGAATCTTTGGTTATACTTTCCTTTTGGGTGTTTAAGGCCATAGAGTTGGTCCAGATAAATTGATTTGTTTTTACTCTTAAGGTCATTTAGGGATCTGTTCCTCGGGGGTCACATGGGCTTGGGAGGAGCCCCTGGCTCCTTTCTTTTACCAGTACCGCCTATGTGAAAATAAGTCAAAGGTCTTGCTCGACCATGGTTGGCTTCGCTTGGAAGCATGGAGGAAATGATTCCTCTGTGTTGACCCTCCTTTTTATAGGCTGGACACTGGTTGAAGTCCATCTGCTGAGGTCTCCTCCGCCTTCTTGATCAAGAGGACAGGTGACCCATCACCATTATAGGACATTTTGAGAGATACTCATAGTCCCCTGGAACCAGTCGACCTAGGAGGGCAAGGAGCAAAAAGTGTCCTTTATGTCCCTCTGACCAAATTATTATAGACCTCAAAGTATGTCTGTTAAACACCCAAGAAGGTTAGTTCCACCAGTCTGGTATTTTTAATTACTGTGTATCATGGGCAAAGACCACTTGTTCTCAGATAAACCTTACCTAGACATATATTTCTTCATCTGCTATGTATAATTTGTCAGTAAGTCATAGGAGTAATATGGTTCTCTCTGGCTTTCAAAACTAGCTAGGCATTGTTTATCTCTCACATTATCTCACCCCTCCATCATGGTTTTCCCACTTAAGGTGCCCCCATTTCCCCCCTTTCTCCCTTACTAATACTCTTCTCCTATGGTCCTACCTCTCTTGAGATCCTTCTTTCCCTTTATCCCCTAGGTTCCTTGTATACCCTTTCCTCCACCCTCCCTTAAACTAACCCAGTTTTTGTCCATATCTCCCTTATTAACAACTGTTTCCTACTGTTCTTCTCAGGTTCTTTTCCATTATCTATTCCCTGGTTCCTTTCCATTATCCTGGTTCCTGTAGTTATGTCTGAATACATACTCACTTATCAGGATTTGGTTCTAGGATCCACATATGAGGGAGAACATGCA
>NW_008358101.1:8876547-8879797 GCF_000622305.1 Nannospalax galili
TAGACAGCCTTCCTCTCCCACTAGAGACTCCATACTCTGTCATCCCTGTCACTGTCCACTGTGTTGTCAGCACCCTCATCCATTCCCCCCTGTCTGCCCTTCTGGTAAATCTAGTCAGCCAGAGGTCCCTGTTCCAGGAGGATCAGCTGTTCCTCATCAATGGCAATCCATTGTCAGTATTCCTTTGGATAGAATTGGGGTCTGCTGTTCATTTTTCCAGTAGTATGTTGGGTTACTGTCTGGAAGAGCCTTTATCTATCCTGGCCAAGAACTCGACTGAAGGTATCGCCTGTCTGGCTTTGCTGTTTGTCGAGTAACTTTTAGTTACATATATGTGTGCTCTTATGAAATTATATTGGCCCCTTTAATCTTTGGTTATACTTCCCTTTTGGGTGTTTAAGGACATACCATTGGACCAGATAAACTGATTTGTTTTCACTCTTGAGGTCGTTTGAGGATCTGTTCCTCAGGGGTTGGCAAAACATGAAAAAAAAATCATACTAAGTGATTTACTAAAGAGCTGACAAGTCTCTCTTCCTCTGTTACCCTTCTACAATCCCTCTTTCCTCCTTCTTTCTCTTCCTTGCTACAATCCACACTTCTTTTTTTCTCCCTTTCTCCTCCTCATCCCCACCCACCCCTACACACACACACACACACACACACACACACACACACACAACACACCATGGTACATGGGTAATTAGAATAAAATATTAATTTCGTCGTGCCAGTTGAGAAGCATTTATGGGCTCACAGTTTTCGTATCGTAATTATATGGCCTTGTGAAAGAAAGATAATTATCATTTTTAGTGTCCTAGGCCTCACTGAGCAAATGGCTCTTGATAGTGACACTTTGTACCATGGGTAATGATATTCTTCCTTCATTTAGAGGAACAAGAAGTGCCGTAAGATATTCACTCATCAATGGCCATTGTTTCATCATCAATTATCACACATTAGAAGAGAACCAACACCAAGCCTTGTGCAGTGCAGAATTACTGTTCTCACCAAGCCTTACCAGTATTAAACCTTTAAATTAAGTTCATACATTTCACAGAGAGATAAAAAAGCTGCACCATTGTAGACCAAAGTATTTTTTAACACTTCTAACATTTTAAGCACGATAAATTAAAACTATTTTAAATTTTAATCTTTAGCTTTAAAAATCATGAAAACACTGATTAAATTTAACTTGCTCCCAAAAATGCCCATTAAGTCAATTATAGTAAATAAATTATTTTACTAAATGTTGAGTTAAAGGAATGGATTATTTAAATAGCAACACAAATGCAGAAAGGGAATCTTTGCTTCTGTCTGTGTCAGTACGTACACATACAAGCACAAAAATAATTTAAGCAAAAGTAATTAGGTCTTAATTATATGCACCACAGTCCATTCTATTTGTAGTCAAATCTAGAATACAAACATTTCATTTAATTCGGTAGACTATTTTCCAGTATTCTGAAAAGACAGCGAGCAAATGATGTTCACATGGCTTAATGTCATTTAGAAAGGCGTGCTGATGAAATTTTGCTAATGTTAAACTGTGCGGGGGGGGCATTATTACAGAAACCAAAGGCTTGGAAGTAAGTGGTTTATGAGTCAGGAGCGTATTAAGTGGTAGAAATAATGAGTGCTACCAGCTGAGACATAAAATCCACCATGCCGATTTCACCCTCTGGTAGAGATGAGATTTCAAATTAGATTTTAGCTAACAGCCCATTTTCTGAAAATCTTAAATAAAAATGTTGCCTCACATTTGTCAGTACAGTCACCTGCTCTCCATATCATAAATTCGGCATCCTGATTTCAACCAACTGAAGATAAGGAATCAAAAAGAAACACATTTGTGCTTGACATGTATCAGCATTTTTGTGTTGCTGTGATTCATTCTCTAATCAATACAGCATGGCAGTATTTCTTCAGTATTTACATTGTACTGGGGAGTACTATTAATCTGGAGATTATTTGAAGCATATAAAAAGATTCATGCAAATCATATGCAAATATTTCAGTTTTTATAAGGGACCTGCACATCTACAGATTCAGATATCCATAGGGAAAGGGAGCCTGTGACCATTTCCCATGGTAACCAAGTGATGACAGCATATGGTATTGAGCATGACCAAAAAACAAGCCCTTCACAACTCATCCACCAATGTGAAAACTTCTATAAACTAATAACCTTGATTGGTGAATAGTCTTTTGATCATAATCAATCCCTCACTTGATATGAACTGACTAAAGCTTCTGTTATGGAAGATCCTAATGTGAATGAAATGTAGCACAGGCACTCCTCTTTTTATACAGTTGAGAAGTTCACAATCTCAATGACCGAAATCTGTTAAGTGAGATCATACCCCAAACTGCAGGTTCAAATTCTGTTGCCACATATATTAACATTTTTAAAAGTTTTATGTGTTATGAGTGTTGGACCTGCATGTATGTGAGTGCACCCCTGTCGAGCCATGCCCATGAAGGACAGAAGAGAATATCAGATACCCTGGAACTGGAGTTACAGACAGTTGTTAACCACCATGTAGGTGCTGGGATTCAAACTGGGTCCTGCAAGAACAGCCAGTGCTCTTAACCATTGAAACACCTCTCCAGCCCTGTAACAATATATTAACCTTTAGTATTTATATAAAGCACAAATTATTGCTGTCTCCTCACTAGCCAGTCCCTAAGTTCACTGATTACAGTGTAAACAACAAATTTGCATCATCAATTTCATTCATTACAAATTCTTTTGTCTCATTTCTTTCCTGGTTATGAAACCACATTCAGTTCAAATGTGGACAGCAGAGAGCAGAACCATGTTGTCTCTTGTCTCCCGGTGATAAGTCATATGATACCTTAAAAATGCATAGTCTAAATGTGGCGTCCAGAGAGTGTGGTAGAGAAAGAAAATTCATACCCAACCATAGTATAAATTTTATTCAAATTAAATAAAATACACCTTCTTTGTATTTCCCTACTCAAGACAAATGTTTAGTTTGCCTCATCATGCAGTGAGAGACTGAGACTGACGAGCCTTTAACTCTAAGAGCAGAGCAAAGCCTCTCCAGAAATATTCTCAGGGATGCCACAGAGCCAAGGTTTGCTACTTTGAAACTCTGATTCCAGAGCCTCACTGGTATACTCTCCATACCTTAGTTTGTGATTCTGTGAAAAGTAGTTACCAACTTACAGGTTTACTGTAGGCATTATTCGAAGAATAAAATTCCTAACATAATAAACTGTTGTT
>NW_008358101.1:8879968-8890258 GCF_000622305.1 Nannospalax galili
TTTTTATATTTTTAAAAAATAAAAATAAATTCATATCAGAAAAAAAGGAGTGGCTTGTCCCACCAAAGTGAAAATATAGCAAATAATAAAAAAAATGTTAAAATGAAATGTTAATGAAACCTAAATGGAAGTTAGAAAAGAAAGTAGGCGGGATTACAGGCTATTTAACAGATTCTGCAGGTGTGAAGGAGGAACTTTGTGAAAGCAAACCTATTGGAAAGCATGAGGAAACAGCCAAGTTGAAGAGGATGATGTTGATATTAGCAAAAACATTCACATTCAGGGGACACTCAGAGATAGTCCATGTCATGAAAAGGCAAAAGAGAACATGTTGGAAGAAAATCCAAATGTATAAAGAAGTATAGTACAGATTGCTAAGTCATAGAAAAAACATGTGTTCCATGTTGTGCTTCCTTGTTCACAGGGTGGCCAGATGGTTTGGCCAAGGTTAAAAGGTAGTACATGCTTCCTAGGGATCAGTGTGTGTGATTCACTGAAGGCATGTAACAGCAGGCTCCACTGTTACAGCACTTACAGTGAGACAAGGAACAAACTCTAACCTCTAACAATGTGATGGTGGCTTAGCTAGTGGATTTATCTGGCAGTCACCTGGGACAACATAGCAGCATGCCCCACTCTCCCATTCTACATCAGAAGGACTGTGAACCTTTCCTGATCCTTTCCTATAGGGAATCTGAATATCAGAAAGCTTAGGGTATGCCTGAGAGACATAGGCACACTCCTTTGTAAAACGAAGGAATATGCAGCAAGCCTGAAACAGGGAAAGATACACCCTCATAAGGCAGCAATCCCAGCACAGGCTATGAGTGCACTTCATTTCCCAGTAAGGAAATGCTGTGTGCCCAAAGCCACTCTTCATGCAGGACAAGCTGTGCACAGCTGCCTTTTCCAACAGTAAATTATATGACCAGAGGGAGCCAAGCACGAGTCAAACTATTGTCTTTATTTTTATACTTTTATTTTGTGTTGACACAGAATTGTACAAGTTTGTGAGTTTTACTGTGACACTTAGATTCATACATACATGGTGTTATGTAAATCAAGACATTATGTTAAGTGAAATAAACCATTTACATATGGAATCAAACTATTCTTAGATTTTTTCTTCAATCAAAGAAAAGACTATTTTTATTCCACAGTTTTTAATGTTTTAGATTGCAATATATAAAAGAATATTTACTTTCATACTTTTCATTTCTTATTTATAACTAACATTAAGAATGTTTTAAATATTTTTACTTAAAAATATCTTTAGGGGCTGGAGATATGAGTCAGTGGTTAAGAACACTGGTTGTTCTTGCAGAAGACCCGGGTTCGAATCCTGACAAGGGGAGAAACTACTGAATAATTCCATCCAGCTGTAAGTGTACAAACCACAGTAATTACCAGCCAAACAAATAATTTCTACTGTTGCAGTAGTGGAACTTTTACCGTGGGCATAGTCAACAGTTGTCTAATTGGACTTAAGGCCTGTTCAGTAGGCAGGAACTCATGCATGGTACTATAATCAGCCAAAACACCACAAGGCTGGAAAGGTCATAGATCCTAGAGTAAAACCTACTTTTGTCACACTCTAAATCAACACAATTTCTTACTTTATTTTAAATATGGATCCTTTCATTTCCAGGCAGAATCACCACTCATCAAAGAAGTTTCTTTCCACAACAGACAGAGATTAATAATAAGGTCCACAACTAGTCAAACACATAGAATAATTGTCTGGTAGGTGTCAAGTACTAAATGACACAAATCAACCTCTAAACCCAAGACTCAGAGAGCACAGAACAGGGAATAAAAAGTAATAATGCATCTACCAACTCTCAACAGTGAAGAAGCTTTCTCTTGCAATAGATGGTGATTAACCTAGAAAACCACAACTGAGCAAAGTATAGAGAATAAGAGACAGTAGAGTGTGTATCCCAGAATAGGACACCTATACCAAATCTCTACCATCTAAGTCTCAGTAACCTTGAAGAAGAAGGAAAAGAAAGATTGTAAGAGCCAGAGGTGGTTAACGACCATAAGCAAAGAGTGCATTCCAGACAGCTGGAAAGTTATTCTTAAGAACTTACAGCAATGATAACAGAAAAAAAATGCACAATGAGGCAAGCTCAAGCTAGACAAAAATCTCAATGTAGAAATGGAGAAGAGGGTAAGAAGACCCAAAACTAGCTGAAGAAATATTGACAGTACCTGCTGGTGGATGGAGACTCGGTTTCCTTTAAGGATGTGAACCCAGAGAGGTTAACTAGGCTGCAGTGGATACACATACCAAAGGACATTTGGGACATAAACTTGACAGGATAGGCCTTAATATATATGACAGAGTACATGGAATCCAATGGGGGTCTAGCTATCAAGGGGTGCTTCCAGGAGAGGGGATCTACATATGATGAAAATATGTTTTATTAAATTTGAATAAATTCAAACAATTTTTAAATTTTTATTATTTTATTTGTATTTATATATTTCTGGCATGTATGTAACTGTACCTGTGCCATACAATGCCCACAGAGGTCAGAAGAGGGCATAGAATCCCCTGGAACTGGAGTTAAGGACAGTTTATATCCACCTTGTGGGTGCTGGAAATCAAACCCAGGTCCCCTGCAAGAGCAGTCAGTGCTCTTGACCACTGAGCCATCTTTCCAACCTCTCAATTAATTTTTTAAAAAAAATATATTTTATTTATTTTATGTGTATGAGTATATTGCCTGCATGTGTCTAAGTGCACCTGTGTCGTGCAGTGCCCTCAGAGGTCAGAATAGGGCATCAGATCCCCTGGAACTGGAGTTATGGACAGGTGTTAGCTGCCATGTGGATGTGGGGATTTGAACCTGGGTCTTCTGCAAGAACAACCAGTGTTCATAACCACTGAGCCACCTCTCCAGCCCCATGCTTTATTTATTTGGCTCTCTTAGAGAAGTGTTCTTCCTTAGAGCAACTGTATTCTCTGATTTTTCCTTTCCAAGGTGCTCTCCGGGTCGGCATCCAGATTATGGTTGTGGTTACATAAAACCCACAGATGACAAAATTTTGAAAACCTATAATCATGCATCAAAATTGTGTCAAAAGCGGTGAAATCTGAGAAATATCTAAAGTAAATTTTCTTTTCCCAGTGATGATTTCCTGGTTGTGATGAAATATTAGTTTAATGAGGTGTACCACTGGGAGAGGCTGGGGGAAGGCTATACAGGACTCTCAGTATTAGCTTTGTTGAGTTTTGTATGTCTATAACTATCTTACAATGAAACTTATTCAAAGGAGTGTTCTCAAATTACCATCTGTCTTCAGAGTATGCCTGTTCATGCCATGAGAGCACAATTGCTTTCCTATAATAATTTTAAATTTTATTAAAACAGTTCTATAATAATTGAAAACTTTTCCTTTAAACTATGCATGCCCTCCTATTTCATAATGCTACTAAAGAAAAATCCTGTCAAGGAATGAAAAATATCTAGTAATATAATTTTTACTACTGTCTAAATCTAGAAACAAAATGATTTAATTCATCTTGCTTCAATATGTACAAATAATTGAAAATAATGTATAATGATTTCCTCCCCCTTTTTTAAATTTTTCCGTCAATCATGTGTCATATGATTTTATTTTTACATTTCCTAAATGTCATCATTCCTCTAAATTTTCTCAAATGAAGCTCTGCATTTCCTCAATTACCCTTGATTTTTATTTTAAGTAAACTTATTTTAACATACATAAAAACAAAAAATAAAATGTGCATATTAATGAGATGCAACATGATTCTTTGATACACATATACATTATGTAATGTTTAAATCACTTTGAACATACCCATCTCTTTATTTACCAAATCTGTATATTCAAAACTTTCAAAATTCTTCTAGATTTTGACTTGTAAAACATGCTCTAGTTATCTGTAGTTTGCAACTGAACAATGAGCACACCAGAACTCCTTGCTCTTATCTGACTAACCTAGAACCAGCTGACTAACCTTTCCCCACCCTTCCCTCTGCCCTGTTTTCCCTGCTCGCTGATAAACGTTATTCTCCTCTCCCTTCTGTGAGACTAATGTTTTTCCTCCTATGAGTAAGATGGTGTGGAATGTTTCTTTTAATGCATGGCTTATTTCACTTGAAGTAATTATCTCCAGTTCCACCCACATTGCCACAAATGACAGGATTTCATTCTTCTATGGCTAAATAGCATTTCATTGTGTATATGTGCCATGCTTTCTTTATATGTTCATCTCAGATTGTTTCCATTCCTTGGCTATTGTGAATCGTGCCGTGATGACTGTGGCAGGGCAAATGTCTTCTTTTTTTATAGTTATTTTATTTCCTTCAATGCATGCTCCATTGAGGGAAAGCTAAGTCACATGCTAGTTCTATTTTTAATATTCTGAAAGACCTCCATACTGTTTTCCAAAGTGGGTGTACTAATTTATATCTTTCCTACCATTTAACCTTTTCCCACATCTTTTCTCTCACTTTTTCTCTTTAATGTTTAAAATTTTTTTTATGATGACCATTTTTATGGGGTGAGGCGATATCTTATGGTTTTGATTTATAGTTCAGGTGCTTAATGTTTTCATGTATCTGTGGGCCCTTTATATTTTTTTAAATAAATATCTGTATAGGTCTATTATCTATTTCTTTAATTGGGATATTCAAATTTATGTTACTGAGTTTTTGGAATTCCTTATTTATTCTGGATGTCAAGCCTTTGTCAGACATATCCATTGATGGTATCTTGCCCTATTTTTATATGTGGCTTCATTTACTGTGTCCTATTTATCCAATATTTCATTTCTTGATCTCTGACACTCTTGTCAAAAAACACCCTTGCCCATTCTCAAAAAGGAAGCTCTTTTGGGGTTCTTAGTCTCATTAATAAAAGAATTTAAAATGGATTCAAACAGAAGCTCAAGACAATTTATTAGAACTAAAAAAAAAGAAGAAGAACGCCCCAGGACAGGCAAGCTGTAAATCTCAGCAGATACCCAGAGTAGGAGAATGGAGGAGGGAAGGAAAAAAAAAAGCCATGAGATTTAAGCCAGAGTGGAGATCAGACACGTGGCAGGGAAGGGAGCTTTAAAGAAAGAGTACAGAAATTGAAAATGTTAGGGAAGCACAAAGTGTTAGGAAAAATATGTCTAGAAAAGAGTTAGAAATAAGAAATGGAGAAGTTGTGTCATTCTAAATCATCCAGAAAAGAAGCAACTTAAAATGCTACATGACTGTGGCCCAGTGAGCTTTTGCACTAAAGGTAGGGTCTACGTGAGGGAAAAGTACGTTATATCATTAAAAGACTAATTGTTCCACCTATCTCTTTAGCATGGTCTAAAGTGAGACTGCCTTCCTTCAGTGGGTGCCTTGAGCAGGTCTTTGATCCAACCGGAATGTTAGGTCTCCACCCAGGCCAGAGATTCTTTTCTCCTGAGGAGAATTAGATTTCTTTAAGGAGGCTTTATTGCTTCTATAGCAATTCCAGTGTCTTGTTTTAACTCCTCTTCTGTCATTGCTTTGTAACTATACAATTCTACTGATCAAAAAATCTTTTTGCCTTTTTTGGTGTCTCCGTGCAATTATTGGCATTCTTCTCTGTGTAATAGATCTTAGAAAAAGTAGGGGAACCTTGCTTAAATAAAAAATAGCATTTAATATGTAATTGTATGAAGACTGTGGATAAAGTTGTACCTTCCATGACATTGTAATGTCACCATCTGCTTTGATATTTAAAAGCTTGATATTTAAATATTGGACAAAATGGCTGGCTTCAAAAATAGTCATTAATAAGCTTAGCTTTATGCACACCTGTGTAGAAGGGAAGTTCTGCACACTCTCTTTGCCTTATTTCTGTTCTCAGCGACAGCTGCCATCAGAAGATAACAATACTAATCCTTAAATTGAATTTTTCCAGATTTGAGATTGGTGATAACCTAGAAGAGATATCATGTCTCTCACTTGGTTTGGTGTTGCCAGCTAACACTCAAAATCGCTGCACTGCAGTCAGTAAATGAAAGTTTGTTTCGGGCTGGAATAAAAGACAGTGGTTAGGACATCAAAGGGAAGAAAGTGGTCAGTGGACAGATAAAAGACACAGGCAGGCTGATAGAAACAGACGCTGTGGGGGTTCCTTATCCTAAGTGTCACAAGCCTAGTGACACTTCTCCAACTCTGCTCCCATTTTTATTCTGACTAATTTTGTCTTCTACTGACATCTTATCTGCAAGTTGACTCCTCAATCCTGCTTAAACTTTAATGATCATTTCAGTAGAACCTTAGCATGGTACTTGCGCTATCTCAAAGGAAAGGCTCAGAAAGCTTTGGAATTCAGGATTCTGAATCCTGGCTTCCTGTTCACACAATGTTAATCTAGTTTACTGACTTAAGATTTTCTTAACTCGAGTTTCTTCATCTACAAAATAATGGGAGCAATAGTATGGGAGAAAGATAAATGAATGGATGTAAGAGCAGGGCAGTCCTCCCAAGAAATGTGACAGGACTCATAGAAAACACTTGGTACAACACTGAAAAGTCAGTCCGCAGAGCACGCGTTATTTTTTCCTTCCTTTTAAACTGACTAAGGTCAATGACTTAAACACAATCAATTTACTTACTTTCTACTGTTAGAACTTTCATCAAGCAATACCCATTTTCCTTATAATACCCTAGTTATTCCTGGATCAGTTATAATTTCAGAAACATTGTACTTCATACATTCATAGTATTATGAATTTAATTCTGTAATCTTTATTTGTCTTATATTTATCTATTTTTGTCTTGATGTTATTGCTTTTCTGGCTCATCCTATTATGGTGTGTGTGTGTGTGTGTGTGTGTGTGTGTGTGTGTGTGTGTGTTAGAGAAAGAGGAAATGACTTTGAGTAGTTTTCCTTTTGATTGTACTTTGGCTGCATTTTTTTTGCCCACGTCCTGCAGATTAGTATTGATGTATATATCCTTAGAAGCTTTATCTGAAGTGTCCTGTGGATATTGTGTTTGAGAGCTCATATTTTTAGAGAACAGCCTGAGTGCTACTATCCAGTCTCCTAAATTCCCAGGCTGATAGGATTAAAGAGTAACCACCAGGCCATTTGACACCCTTCGAAGACATGACCAAAATGGAGAAATGGGGCCAGAGAGGAACAGCATGAGCCTCATGAATTTTCCTTTTCATTCATAATGACTCCTGGAGAAAACAGGTGGTTGTAGCTGCTGCAGAGCAAGCAGCAAAATTCCAAACAGAAAATAAGCATGGATTGCTTTAAAGGAGTATCTCCAACACAGACAAATTCCCAGGGGACAAGTAGCAGATTTAAATAATAGGACCAGGGGCTCGTACAGGGTCTTAGCAAATCAGCTGTGTGTGGAGGGTTCCAAATCTCAGGAACAGGCAGGCTTCTAGTGACTTTCCTTTTATGAAATTCATCCACAGTCCAGAATGTCCCCAATTAAGGGTCTCTAGTAAAGGCTTCCTTTAAAAATTTAGTTCAGATTCCTCCTGCCCTCCTGTGAAAGATCCCTAGGAGTGGACTTTTGAATGTCCGTCGGAAACCACTTGGTAGTAAAAAGATGTGAAAATGAAGCCTGGCGCCTCAGTGGGGGCTCTTGCTTTTCTGATCTTTTCTGTTCTCTTCACTACACTGAGTGTCATTTTCCTGTCCCCTGCAAAACATTTTCTCAGCCCACTCTTGGCTTCCTGGCCCTACTAAATTGCATGCAATTCTGACTGGAATGGGTGCTAAGTCTGGCTCATACTCTATACAAACTTCCAAACCATCCTCTCCCTCAGGCAAAAATTTGACTCCTACCCCATACCCCCACTTCAATTCTGAATTCCTTGGAGATGAAGCTGATGCTCCAGCTCATTCAGTTGATTGAAAGTCCAATCACAGGCAAAGAGAACGGCTCCTGGAGGCGTGGGAGGGAAATTTTCTGAGGAGGAGAAATATGGAGGCAGTGAATTCATGTCTCCTCTATGAAAGAAACTGACTCAGTGTTTTCAATCTATTTAAGATATGCTAATATCTAACCTGAGAGGGACAACAGCAAGACTTTGTCAAGTCACATACTGCTAGGAGGCCCCTATCTTCTCTCTTCTCCTCCCTCCTAACTCCCCCACTCCCTTCTTTCTATCCTTCTTTTTTTTATTTTCCAAATTTCTAGGCAAGTACTCTACAAAAGGCCTTTTTTTCTGAGAGTTTATGACCCTTATAATCAAGAGATTCTTTTTAGTGATCCTATTGAGCTGAGGAAGGGGTGGAAGAAAAACTAACCATGTGTTTTATCTATTTAACCACAGTACATTTATTTTTCCTTAGGCTGAATACCTTTGCAAGGTTATTTATAAGAACATCAACAAAAAGAGAACGATACTGTTTTGCTGAAGAACATGGATTAAAACACACATTAAAATAGACTAATTGCCTTGTTTGATGTCATGTATAAACAGTTCTGTAAGGGATGGACGATGCATTGTTTAGCAAGTAACTTTGCCTTAAACGTATTAGGTAGAAATGTAGGAAAAGTATAAGCCCAAACTTCTAAGAAAAATCAGACTTTTCCTTATCTCCCTGTTTATAGATCTAAACTTTTAGTCACATAAAATGATAATCTTTCTAGATCTCCTTAACTATTAGTCCTACTATGAACAAGTAATAAAACACAAAGTGGGTCAGAGAAGTCTCTATCTCAGAAGGCAAAATGTGCCATACTAACACAAAAAGTTATGCCCATTTTAGAAATATTTCTTTGATCTAAGTTGCTTTTTTGCAATGACACATTCCTAAATTCTTGTTTTTAGATTTCTGGTTTTGCATGATTTTATAATTTTCTTTTCATTAAATGTATTTTACTGAAAATATTCCAGAGGGCCCAGAGAATGGAAAAAGGAACTTTAGCTACTAAAAATCCAGCTAGACAGCCATTCTAAAAAATAATGAAAACCATTTTTTAAAAAAAGTTTATAGTAGGTAAGGGGGAATAAGTAGGCTCAAATAAGGAAGGAAAATTTCTACCTGCACAATAAAGTACAGCATTAGTATCCTCCAGATACACATATATTTGTAACAAAAATTTCTTTAGAATTGTCCTGTTAGAATGTTTTATTCATTTGAAAAACATTCATTATAGCTATGGTTGACATAAGTAACAAAAAAACATTACAATTCAATGTTGTCAATATATACATTCTTATTACACAAATAATTATAAGTAGCATGTTATAAATGAACGCTATGGGTATAAACTAGTACATAATCACCACTATTTCGACCAAGCGTATAATGGTTGCCTCATGGGAGGAGTTCTGTCAGTGTATATCTGTGTCCATCTTGCTGGTATTGCAGAGAGCCTCATACACCCCCCGACTGCTAGGACTTAGTGCCCAAATATCAAGACTATGTCTAGATCCTCTGCCTGTGTATGATTTTTTTTTTTTTTTGCTTCTTAAAAAAAATGTTGATTCTTTGAGAATTCCATGTAATATATTTTGACCATATTGAGATCTCTCCCTTACCTCCTCCCCTCTTACTGTCCCCTCAACTTCCTGCCCTATATTGTTATTGTCTAAGCATATCAAGTCTAATTTGTGTTCCCCAAATGCTCTTGGATGTAGGTTCATTTCCAGGAGACTGTCAGCCTTCCTGGCTTCAACCCTTAAAGAAAACTGACTCTCCTTCTCCAGCTACAGCTATCAATCCCTAATAGTCCCTCAGGAACAGCTGGGGCTTCTTACCCACCTCTCCCATCCAGGCTGGGTTTTTGTCTGGGTTGGACTTACACAAGTCTTGTGCATGCTGTAACCAGTACTGTGGGTTCATATGTGTAGCTGCCTGTTGTCTGTATAAATTCCTATATCTCAACATATAATTGTCCTACTTGATTTACAGGGTTTTTTTTTTTTTTTTTTAATTCCTATGTTCTTTCCTTTATACTCCTGCTTCTACTTCTGATAGCCTTGTTTATATCCTGGAAACACTACTAGCAGCAATAGCTCATGTTCTGAGCTGTTACTTTTCTTAATAAATTCAGTAAAGATAGCCCATCAATATTATTCAGGACACAAAACTACCTGATGTGCATAAACAATAAATTACTAAGTGCAAGATAGTAGTATTACTAATTTAATGCAGAATCCAAAGTCCCAGACTCTTTCTTGAGAAACAATATTAGCTCACTAACAAAATCTGGCCCAGTATATGGTTTTAAGCTGCTTGTCTGCCTCCCTCCCCCCTCCCTCCTTCCTTCCTTCCTTCCTTCCTTCCTTCCTTCCTTCCTTCCTTCCTTCC